>NC_081557.1:2693590-2735248 GCF_022355385.1 Mustela nigripes | reverse complement strand
TGTGTGACTACTTTATCTGCAAGTAAGTGAACTCAGGCAGCGGCTGCGCGGGCTGGGGCGGCCCTCCCTGAGGAAGCACAGACATTGTCCGGGGGCCGCCTGCATCACGCCCAGCTCGGAGGAGGGGCTCCCTCGCTCCCCCACGACCCCGCAGAGTTTGTGTTCCCGACACTTAGTGACCGCGCCAGGCCACCCAGCAAAGGTGAGGTCTGGAGTGGGAGCCCTACCTTTCCCAAAGTCCGGCATTTCTACCCCCAGCTGCTGTCCCCGTCCCCATGTCCCTGTAACAATGTAGCAAGTGCCCCTGTTCACTCCTCTGCAAATGTCTTGCTTTTTATTTTTAATTTCGATGAGAATAACTTATTAAAATAATTTAAACAAACTGAATGGAAAGGACTCATATAAATACAATAAACAGAAGGGAATAAGTGCGTTAAAATTAATTTGCTACTTTATCATCCTCAAAAAAAGTAACCAGTAAGACAACTAAAACCCCACTGAAAAAGCGAAGGACCTCCCAGCCACACGGGGAGCTGTGCACGCAGGGACCGTGGCTGGAAGCTGCTGGAGCAGAAAGTCCCGGGGCTTCCTCTCCTCCTGAGCCCCCTTTCCGCTCAGCTTCACGGCTTGTGGAACTCGGGGCGCTCCTAAATGACCTGCCGTGCCCCGTCCCGTGCCTGGCCGGCCACCTGCTCCCTGGGGGGCTTGTTGCTCCCCCACAGCTCTGCCTGCCTCAGCCACATGTGGGGACACCGGGGAGGACAGGGCGCATCTTTAGGCATGCCCCCAAGCCCCTTGGAGACGGCCGGCACAGCCTCCCAACGCGGCTGGACGAGAAGGGATTTTCTTCCAGCTCAGAACCGGGTCACGGTCTCTCCCAATGCGCCCCAGAGTGCGCCGAGCTCACTCCCTTGCTCATTCATTCTCGGAACCTGAGCAGCTGCCCTGGGCCAGGGGCCGCCCCGCCCCCGAGGATCCGTGGTCCCCGTCTCAGCGCGGCTCCGCCAGCAGCAGCTGCTTCACCCCGGCTCTGTCTCTGCGGCTATGGGGGTGCAGCAGGCAGGTTCCCCACGGTCCCTGGGCTCCTGCAGCGGTCAGCACACTCGACACAAATCCTGGGCCCTGTCGGAAGGGCCTGGGTGGCCCCCGCCTCCCGGATTCGCCTCTGCTGCACACATCCCAAGGGTGCGGCCTGGGCACCAGACGCCTCTGGTCTACACCGTCCTGGCGAAACCCTGGCACTGACCCCGGACAGCAGAGCCGCTGCTTCCTGCTACCTGGAAAGCAGGAGCAGAATTCGACCTGGGAATACATCCCGTGGCTTCCTTCCGGCACCAGCTGGGGAGAGAAGGCTTTGGAGGAGCGGAGACAGAGGAGGCGGGCAGGAGCCCCAGCCCTCAGTTTGGAAACTGCGTAGTTTGCACTCCAAGGCTGAGGCTGCCACAGGGTCGCCAGACCCGCGGCCAGACCGAGGCGGGCAACCAGACCAGGAACCATGCAGGAAGGAACATTTGGCTACGAAGCGACTGGAGGCGTCCTGTCTGCTGACTTCCCCAACGGCACCTGCTGCACTCGTCCGTAGTGCACACACCCAGGTCTGCCGTTGCCGGACAGATCTAGGGAGCGCGCCGCAGGCACATGGGGGACCACAAAATCACAAGTGGCGTTTCAGCAAGAATGACTTGTCTTACAGTTCCTGCAAGGAGCCAGAGCCAAACAAGGCCACAAACACATGGGACAATGTGACTGTTACTGAAGACCTGTTTCTGCCGGAGATTTTGTGGGTCTTGCTGGCAGAGTGTGAGCCCAGCTGCCGGGCACGACTCAGCACACAGCTCTCGCCCAAAGGACAGTGTGCCCCCTGGGAGGGGAGAGCGGAGCCCCCAAGCTGCTCCCACTAGCCAGGGTCGGCACTCTGGGCCAACGTGGCGAGGCACATGGCCCCACGCCATTCATCCCTTCCACTTCCGCCTAATGTCCTCTTTTCCTGCACAATGACCCTCCAACTCCTTCCTCGGGGACGGCCAGCTCCAACTGGGCAGTCTGGGGCTCTGGCCTGTGACAGGAACTCGCTCACAGGGCGAGGGCTGAGTTCCATGCTGCCAGGAAGGCCACGACACCTGCAGAGCTGGGGGACTCGCGCTCCAGTGGGCAGGACTGTTGACCCTGGGGGACCCCATGGCGCATCCTCAGGGAAACCTTCTCGGAGGTGGTCCCAGGGCCTGCGGCCTCCCACTGCACAGGGGACGACCATGCAGGCGACAGGCCCCTCTGCCCTGGGGAAGAGGTGCTGCAGGAGCCAGCCCGGGGGCATCTCTAGGTCAGGAAGAAGGGCCCATTGGCAGCCTTGCTGGGGTTCCCTCTCCTGCTCTCGCCCTGGCTCCTCCCAGAGATACAGACGCTGGGAGCTGGGTCTCAGGGAAGCCAGAGGCCATTTGAGTAACGGCCTGTGGGACCTCCGAGGGGAAGCGGGAGCGTGTGGCCCCGAGGGACCTGAACCCGACCACGTGCGCTCGACGGGAGGGGCGGGCACGGGGAAGGGGCTCCCCACCTGCACGCTCCCAGACCCTGCAGGGGACGAGGTGGCTGACGTCGGGTCCCAGTCTGTGTTCCAGTGCTGCCTGGACAGGAAGGGACCTGGGAGGGGGAGGGGCAGAGCGCAGGGACCTGCTTTCCAGGTAGAATCCAGAACAGGTGGAGAATACCAGGGGGGTGGGGTTCTCCATGTGGGAGGCAGAGCTGAGAGCAGGCTCTGGGCGCTGGGCCAGGATTCCAGCCGTGGAGGGACAGGAGGGCGGCCGTGAGCGCCCAGCTGCAGGAGGGGCACGAGCCGGCGGAGGCCGGAGCGGGACACAGAGCCACCAGGCTGCTCGTTCATGGCCCACGGGTCATAAATGCTGCCCGGGTCGCTTGGAGGACAGTCCGTGCCACCCAGCGCAGGGCCAGCCGGACACCCACTGGTCATGTCCACTCAGCAGCAGGGTCTCTATTCCGTGACGACATTCTGCGACTTGGACCTCATCGCCTATACCTCCGTGACATCTCCCAGGAGGGGCACCGAGTGCAGAGCACCAGCACCCCAGGGACCTGGCCAGCGGGCTTAAGGGGTTAGACGGCTGGTCATCTGTCTGGGTTTCCCGCACTGGCGGGCTTGTCAGCACTGAGTTCTACCAGCCGCTACGGCCTCACTGGAAGCCGATCCGTGTCTCTGTGGGGCGATCGGCTGAGTGGAAAGCAGCTGGAGTACGCCCTGGGACCACCCAGGCCGTGTCCACTCCCTCGCGTCTGGTAACCTCACCAATGACACCAAGAGGAAGCAGAACAGGAGGAGCTCTCCCTCCCCCGTGAAGACTGGGTTTTCAGTTTCAACGGACTGGCCGCAGCCTTGCAGGGGAGTGGCGGGGAGCGGGGAGGGGAGAGGGTGGGGCTCTCGGGAGGATCCCACCTGCTCGGGGTCGGGAGGATGTGCACACATGACCCACTGCGTTACTCTCTATTCTCAGACAAACCTGGGCCCCCACCCTGCACCTGTACAACAAGTCAGCCAAGTCACGTAAACTCCCCAAACTCAGTTTCTGCCTCTATGAAGCCGAGATAAAACTCGAACAACGTCGACTCCCTCTGGCACCACGGCATCAAGCCAGCAGGTAATCCTCACCACAAACACAACCAGCTGAAAGACTGACATTTATCCCTGTGATACAAAGAAGGTAATAGAGAGCTTAAGGAACTTGTCTAGAGTCACACAGCCCGTCAACGGCAGAGCCAAGATGCGAACTGAGAAAATGGGCTCCAGGGTCCGTGCCCGGAGCCTATGCGGGGAGCTGCATGCTGTGCCCGCCCCTCGTTGTGTGGGTGCCATCGACACACCCGGAGGACAAGGGAAACCTCACAGCAACGACCTGTGCCAACTCTGGGTCTGGGTCGTCACATCAGGATGGGGGCCGCTTCCACAAAGCTGCCTGACTCGGACCCTAGGGGCCGGCGCCCCGGGGCTGCCAGCCAGGGTGGGGGCCTCCCAAAGGCAGAGGCCGAGGCCAGGTGGGCATCAAGCATGACCAGCTGAACTGTGTCCCCCTGGAGTTTATCCACTGAACCCCTAATCCCCAGAAGCTACAAATGTGGCCATATTTGGAGACGGGGCCTTTATGGAGGTGATTAAGGTAACATGAGGTCACTGAGGGACCCTGATCCCATGTGACTGGGGTCCTTAATGAAGAGGACATCAGGACACAGATACGCAAGGAGGGACCACCCTGTGAGGACACGGGGGGAGGAACTCGCCCTGCCCACACCTACATCCTGGACTTTGCCCTCCAGGACCACACAGAGAATAAACGCCTGTGGTTTAAGTCCCCCGAAGCACCAAGCAAAGGAGCCCCACTCCTTAGTGTGTGGATGGCAGCTGACCCACACGCTACAGAACCCCACAGCCTAGCCCCGGCCTCTAGAGCAGCAGGAATCCCTGGGACCCGTGCCTGCAGGTTTGGGGGCAGGGGAAGCACCGGCCTGCGGTTATCCGCCCCCGTCAGGCTGCCAAGATCAGGTGGCTCACCCCGGTCACGGCCAGTGCGCTGTGAAGACGGGAGCTCTGGGCAGACCTCACTGTCCAGCCAGGCCGCGGGACGCGGGACTCCTTGGGGGTGCCCCACCTGCCCGGCCCCCGGGGCTCCGCACGTGCTCGTGAGCAGAGTCCTTCCTTGGGGCGGGAAGTGGTCTGAGGTCCGAGGCTCCAAGCAGGGCTGACGGGAGAGTTCTGCAAGCAGGGGTGTGGAGGAGGGGGCCGGACAGAGAGCGGCACACGGACACAGCAGGCCCCCGGGCAGCCACGCAACCCCTCGCTGAGATGCCAGGGTCCAACTCTCCGGGGAAACCCTTCTCACACCGAGTCCATGTCTGTCCCTCACGAAGGCTGTGAGACCCGGCAGCCTCACCCCTGTGCCCCCCAGCCGCACCCCGCTGTACCCCCAACATGCTTGCCGGATGAGTGAGGCAGGAAGAGACAGGCAAAGGGACGTAGGAGTAAATACAACGCGCACCTGCTCGGAAGAAAAGAATCCCCAATGATGGCAAAGCCAGGCCACTCCGGCCGCTCCTGGGGCCCTGTGGGGTTAGTGGGAACGGGGGCCGCGTGGGGGCAGGAGAGGGCTGGGGACGCGCCCTCACAGAGGTAAGTCCTTGCCTGAACGCGACTGGAAGATGCTCTGAAGGCATCTGCAATTCTGCGTAAGATTCCCATTAATGATCACAGCAAAGATGCTTCCATCCCGCCGGCAGCACCACCGTGAAAGGACCCTTTGCAACACGGAAGAGGTAGACCCGGGGTGATTTTCAGGTGCAGAACGTTTCGTTCATTGAAGGAACGCAGAGCCCGGCACCGTCTCGGAAAGCCAGGGGGCCGGGGCTGTGCCGGTGCTCTCGAGTGGCCTGCCTTTGCGGCAGGAACACGGGGCAGGGGTGCGTGGGGCCTCACGCAGTCAGTGGGCCTTGAAGGGTCCTGTAACCAGTCCCACGAGGACTCCTGCAGGGGACACGGGCTTGATCGCACTAAGTAGGATAAATAAAGACTATAAATAGATTCAAATCGGTTTAGGTCACGTCTGACGGCCCATGAATTATGAAAAAGCTTTTGCTTTTGAAATCCTTTTCCGAATCGAGGGTACAGATTGCGCGTCTGTCTGCAGGCCGTCAGGTCGACTGACGGGTTCTGTGCATGGGGAGGGGAGAGAGCATGGGCACTGTGACAGTTAGCGGCGGGGACGGGCACGGGGGGAGGGGAGAACAGATATGAGTGTGGTGAGGAGGGACACGGGAGAGGCTGTGGGGGGCAGCGTGCGGAGGAGGAGGGGGGACCAGGGTCCTTCCTGGAAGGGCACGCAGGGCACCGCATGCCATATGGCCGCACGGAGAGAGGAGAGACCCCTGCCTCATGCGACCTGCGGATGACCCCTCCATTCCCAGTCTGGCCAGCTAAAGGTGGTTGGGAGCAACTGTCACGTCGTGCCTGCGAACAGTCACGAAGCTCCTCTGCTCGGTGCTGGCAGCGGGGGCCACGCCTGGGGCTGGCAAAGAGCTTGGGACCTCCTGGTTTACCGAACAGGAGGAACCCATGAGACCCTGAAAACCCCACTCCTCGGGGCAGGGTGGGCACAGCCCCATTGCTGGTGCCCCCTGCATACGCCTTAACTCCACACACCCCGTTCAGCCCAAGCCGTTAGGAAGGCTGGAGGGGGTCACCGGCGCCCACAGAAAGGAGAGAAGCGGGGACCACCCCCATGTCCACTGAATGGGGAGCCCCCGAGTCAGGTGAAAGCTGCAGTCTGGACCGACCCACTTCCCAGGAGAATGCCCGGCTCCCCAGACAAAGAGCGGTTGCCATGGCAACCGTGGGATCCCACCCGTCAGCCACTATTCTGAGACACGAAGCCACGAGCTTTACTTTTAAATGAGTTTGATAAAATTTGCCTCGAACACGTTCACATTCTCTGACAAAAGTGGTGAGCACCAGAAGGAGGAACGCGTGCCAACAGCTGACAAGGCTCTCGGGGACGGTGTATGCTCAGAGACAGGAGGACGCAATGGCGGGAGCCACTGCTAATGGGAGCAAAACGCGGAGGCGGACAAGCAGGGTTCAAGGCCAAAGGCGGACAGGATCCCCAGCGCTTCAGCCAGTGGCTCAGGGGAGGCGGCAGGGGCTGGTCCCCGAGAGCCGCCGGGCAGAGCCGCCTGGGGCATCTCTCTTTTCCCGACCGAGGGCAGAGCCTGCAGCAGCCTCGCTTCCTGTAAAGGAGCAAACCCAATGCAGAGACGCTCCCGATTTCCCCGCCTCCGCCGGCTCATGAACGGCTCTGCCGCTGCTCATCCGTATCTCATGGGATTAGGATTCTACATGGCCACCCCGGGGAGAAGAGAGAACAGGGTAGTTCCCAGCACTGTGGCCTGCGCCAGCGTGCTCACACACAGTCCTCCGAGACACAGGCCAGTCCTCGCACACGGGCCTCCGCGACACGGGCCGGCCAGCAGAGAGGCGGCACAGTCCACGGGGGACGGGAGGCGTGGCTTCAACACGAAGGTTGCTTTTGGCAGGAGGAGGAATACATACGCCTGGAGGTCTCGCTCACCGCCCACAGGATGCCCGCCCCACGCCAGGCTCTGCTAGGCGGTTCACCCGTGACCTTGTTTCCAGCCACAGCCAGCCCCAAGTCTGTGCGACCGCGGGGACATCTGAGACAAACCAGTGAAGACCACGTCTAGAGGCGGGTCACCCTGTTCCGGTGGCCACCCTCACACCCTGACTGCCTCTTAGCTTGGTACGTCTAGACATGGACCAAGGCTGTCGCTCCCCAGGCCCTGGAGACACCCAGAAGGACCCGGACCCTCCCCGCTCCCAGTAGCAGCTCTTGGCGCAAGAAGGAAAGCCGTCTGTCTGCAGGCCGTCCGGAAGGCTGAGCGGCTCAGAACCCAGCGCGATCCTAACAGCCGGAACCAGCGTGGCCCCCGGCGGGAAATGACCAAATACCGCGTACCTGCCTCCGGCTGCACAATCTTATCTCCTCCTCAGCAGTATTTCAATTTCTATACCATGCACCGAAGAGAATACTGGTAATTCCTAACAAAAGGAGCAAAAGGCGGATTTCTTAAAATGTTTCCCCTCTGGAGCACATCCCCGTCGAATCGGTCTTCTCTTAGCTGGACGGCTGTGCGTGAAAGCAGAGGACAGGATGCACAGGCCAGAAGCAGGACACCTGTGCCCGAACCCCGACCTCACACCCGCGGGCAGGGCGTGACCCTGGGTAAGCTGCCGAGATGCCCGAGAGCAATTCCTCGAGCAGCCGTCTACCGCGTCCGTCTATGGCGTCCGTCTACCGCGTCCGTCTACCGCGTCCGTTTGTCACCCGTCCTTCTGCTCCCTCCTGCCAGCTGCAGGACGACCGCACGGCCCTGCTCTGCAGGGGAGGGTCTGGGCTCCTTGCCCCAGCTCTGGTGGGATGCTGCCCCTTCGGGTCACAAGCTTTGCCCTCCGATGCCTTCCCAGCTTCACCTCAGGAGACCCCGATGGACCTCCCCAGGGTCTGGGGCTCTTTCCTGTGCTTTCCCTGGAGGTGCCCCCTTCTTGGTGGCCTTGCCAGTCAGCCAGTGGCCTCAGACACAGGAGTGTCCATCAGTGTCTACGTTTTGTGCCTGGACCCAGCTGGAGAGGACCTAAGCCTCATCACCGGGCAAGCTGAGACCAGAGGGCTCCATCTTCTCCTGCCTCCCTTCCGTCACCCGCTGCTGCTTAAGCTCCTCGATGGGTCCCTTCCGGCTCGGCTAAAATCGGCAGCACTGGTGCGCACACGTGTACGAATCCTTCTTTCTCTGCCTAAAACCCTCCGCAAAGTCTTTCCACTTATGCTTATTGGAAACCAGAATAGAAACCTTTGCTGCATTCAGCCGAGTACCACCCGCGACGTTGTCCCAGGGCTCAGCTCCCTGATGGGGCTCAGACACTCGCATCCCATGAAGCCTTCGGGAGGGAACGCCGACTTCCCTCCGGGCTCAGCCCTCACCAAACCTGAGCCCTGAATGCAGCCGTGGCTCATGTCTGAAGGGGCTGGTGAGATCTGGACAGATGCCAGGTTGGGAGACAGGAACGTGGGTCCTTCTGGCGCTTGGCTAAATGCTTTATTCTGAGGTTCTACGACCCGGCTGCCCTGGTGTGTTAACGAAAATTAAGATTTCTACGACCATCTCCGGACTCTGCTTGCTGCTGTCACTCTACGCAACGACAATGAGAACTCCTTGGGGTGCATGCCCTTCCCTGAGGGCCAGGCTCCCCGAGAGCTAATAGGGTCCTCGGCCGGACGCCAGGTAGGGACGCTGCCTCCTGGCTTCGGGACACTGGCCGAACCCAGGCCTCGTGAGGGGTCCTGCCACGGTTCAGAGATGCCACCGCCGAAGGTCACAGGGGAGGGGCCGCCGTGGGGCCCAAAAGCGTCCCCGCGCTCTCGCTGGGAAGGTAAAAGACGTTCTGGCATCTGGGGGGTAGGCAGACATTGGTGACGCTGCCGCCCCCCCGGAGTTTCTCGCAGGGGTTTCCGCCTGTCCTGTCCTTCCTTACTAAGTGCCCAGTGTGTGGCCCTCCAGTAAAACCCACGGTCCCAGAGCGGGGAGCGCCGGGTTTGGGGGCAGGGGGCCACAGAGCCTGGGGTCCAGAGCGCCCCATCCAGCCCAGGGGATAAACAGTGCACCCCAATTTCTGGGAAACGAGCCACTACTCTGACTGAGGAAAGGAACGGGATGGCCCAGGCTCCTGGATCAGGGTGGGGGCAGTGGTAAGGAAAGCCAGTGGAAGAACCGCACGGCTCTTCAAGGAAAGGTGGGGAGTCGGGGGTAAAGGTGCTCTGGGAAGGGCGCAGCGGGAACACAGGCCCAGTAAGCAGATGGCACAGCCGCTGTCCGGCCTGCACGGAAGGGGCTGGGGAAAGAGAAGCTGGAGAACCAGAGCACTTGTAGGGCTCCCCACCAGTCACCTGAAGTGGACGCAGTCTTAGCGGGGCCTGGGCACTCTGGGTTTTAGGTTCTTTGTCCCCACGAGGTGGGAAGAGCTGCCCCATAAGAGCCCTGCCCCTCGGATCCAGTGCCTTCCCACCAGGCCAGCGTGGGGACGTGCTGACCAGTGTCTGGCCAAGCAGCGCATGCCCCGGTGCTGCTCGGGCTCAGGGGAGCTGCAGAATCCACGGGGCGGCCTGACAGGCAATGCTGGGTTCCTTCACACTCAGTCCGGGTTCCCCTGGGGTCACCAACTGTCACCCCCAGAACACAATTCCTTCTAAAAACACCTTCGGGATTCTAGAGCTTTCACCAAGAAGGCTGGGGGTGGAGACACATCCTACAACAGTGGCTAACGTCCAAGGAGCCAACTGTCCTCTCTTCGGGAAACCCCCCAGACTCTCTCTGCGAGCGGTGAGGTGACGGGCGCGCAGAGTTCCGGAGCTCTAGACCTTGCTCAGCCACACCGGCTCCTTTGTCCAAATGCACTGAATTCCTCATTGCAAAGCAGAATTTTGAAAACCTCAAAGTGGCCCCCCCACCCCCAGAGGGACACACCAAGGATGGGAGCTCAGGACAGGCCAGGGGCGCGCGAGAGAATGAGGAGGGGGAGGAAAGGTTGAGTTCCAGTGTGCAAGGGAGCCTCCGTGGGCAGAGCTGGGAAGCCCAGGGGATGTGCGGGCCTGTGGGGGAGCGGGGGAGCCCTCCTCTTCTGCATCCTATAAGCCACAGATGACTGCTCCTCTCGGAGCACGGGGACACTGGTCTTCCTGGACAAAAGGGCTCAGAGAGAAAGACAAACATGGCAGTGGCCCCAGGCTGCTCCCCTCGGAAGGTCTTGGAACCACTGCTGCAGACTCCCGTAGGAGCTGGACACCGAGCTTCTACAGGACGCACAGCGGGGCTGGGGCAACTGGGCTCGGCGGTGTGGAGGTGGGTCTGGGCCGGACGGGCAGAACCCAGAACCTGCTGGTAATGTCAGCCAAGGGCACTGGGGCAGAAGGCAGAACAGGCATCCCCAGGGTCCTGCTCGAGGCAGTGGTGGCTCACCCACGGGAGGGCCTCCTCTGGGCTGGGTGCCGATGGCCCGGCGCTGGGGCGCACGGGAGGGGAGCTCCTGCTCAACCCCCATGTCTGGAGAACCATACTCCAACAGGGACGAGAGCAGGTGTGCTGGGGGACAGGCTTGTCTGACGCCTCGGGGGGACCTGGGCACGACAGGTGGCTATGAGAGGCACAGGGGCTCAGGACAGCATCACACAGAAAGGGTGGCTCTGTGACCAGGGGCCTCAGTCCAAACCCCAGCTCCTTGTTACTGCCTCTGCCCCAACACGGGACCCGTTCCAGGGCGCTGGAAACCTTGTTCTCCTCATCTGTGAACTGGGGACACTGTCAGTGCCCCTTCCAGCAGGGCCGTCTCTGTGGTCCCATAACAGGCACAGAGGGCAACCTGGGCATCAGCGGTCCCTGAAACTGCATTAGCTGTTCTTGTCACCCATTGCCTCCTCCTCCAGGAAGCCATCCAGACTCTCATGCAGACTCTACAGTCTGTTGGGATTTAGTGTCCCCTCATGGGGACTTCAGCCCCATCCCGGCCCTCCCACAGGCATAGACCTTCTCCATCAGCAGGGAACCTAGGACAGAGTCCTGTTCCCGCTGACCCCAGGTTCGTGCCTGAGGCCTCCATCAGAAGCATGGTCTTGGCGGGTGGAGAATGGCACGGTGTGGCAAAGAGCCAAACCCAGACCAAGAGGCTAAGGGGTCAGGGGAGGGAGGAGGAGGCCACGCAGGGCTTCGGGGAGCAGGACGGAGCGGCAAAGCCAGCGGCTCCGGGGCCCCGCTCACCTCTCTGGGGCCCACAGCAGGGGCACAGCTGCAGATGGAAGAAAGTGTGAGCAGGGTCGGGGGGCTGTCTGGGGGCCCCGGGGGGAGGAGCAGGCCAGCAGGGACGGGCACCCCAGCCCAGGGCAGAAGGGGCACACCTCCCATGCAGCACGCCTCCGGGGGGAGTGCACGCAGACATGGCAGAGGGCCCCGGAGCCCTTGTTTAGTGCCCAGTGAGAACCGGGGAGCACGGGAGGGGCCCAGCAGTGGGCACTTGGGGTCGGGGAGGAGCTTCCCGCTTAGGGCCAGGCACAGGCCTAGTTCCTGCAGGATGGGGGGGTCCTTCCAGGGGTCTCCGGGGACTCGTCTAGTCCACCAGACGCTCACGCAGACATAAGGCCTGTTCATAGGGCGCACTAGCTTCGGGAGGGGCTCCCACGTGGAACACTTGGGTGTGGTTTTCACACTCGCCGGCTTAGTGGGAGCGCGGCCTCACCCACGACAGAAAGCACGCCTCGCGTTTTCTCCGCAACGTCACCCAGACGTCTCCCCACCTCAGGACGCCCACTCATGGGAGCACAGACCACGGGGCTGCCCCCTCTGCTCTGCCTCACGCCCCTCTTGCAAGATGCCGAGTGTCACGCCGATAGCTATAAGTGATGCGGGCGTGTCAGATCGCATCATCTACAAATGTCCCACGATGAGACGTGGCACTCGCTACCGGAGGGGCTGGAAGCCTGATGTGGTCGGGAACCAGGGGACGAGGCTGTGCTGACATGGAGAGGGATTTTTCAGCACCTCTGTGGCTGAGGGCCTGCGGCTCCCACCCTGCTGCTGGGGGGGATGGGGGAGGGGCTCTGCCCTAGGGACCCAAGCTGCCCCTGGCGAGGCGGTGAAGAACCAGGAGAGGCTCAGGTTTGGGGGACAGTTCAACCCAGGGGGCGGGAAGGAGCGGACGCATGGGCAGGTGGGAGGGTCTGCCGGGACCTCTCGTGGGACACACTGTCCCGCAGCCACACCTGTCCACTGCGTGTGGGACAGCACAGCCGGGGCCTCTGCGGGCAGTGACCATGGCAGGACCCAGCCCCGGGCCCGGCCACCCGCAGGCCCCACTCCGAGGCCTGCAGCATGCCTGAGCTCGCCAAGAACCTGCTGGGGACGGGGGGATGCAGGTGAGCCCCAGGACGGCCCACAGGCCACAAAGACAGCACACAGGGAAACATGCAGGTCACAGGACATCAAGGCTTTGCACCACTGTGGCACCTCTCCAGGACAAAGACAAGTGTCCCTGGGTTCCAGGAGAATACAGCCTTTGGGACAGACCGGAGGCCAGAGGATGCCCACGTCCACTTCCCCGAACAGCGGTGCCAGAAGTTGGCCACGGGAAAAACCCCATCCCAGCAGAACCCACAGGGAACTGTGGCCGTCCCCAACAGGGTGTCCCCTTAGCGCGTGTCCCGGCCTGTCCGCTCCGTGTTGGGATCTGGGGATAACACTTCTCGCGGGAGGGGCGCACAGCGGAGCGGGGCGGGGGAGGGGGGAGTACCGCAGCGGCAAGCCCTGCGCAGGGGGGAAGGGAGGGACAGCCATCAGCCTGGAGCAAGACCCATGTGGCCCGCAGCTCGGTGTCAGGAGGGAGTCCCGACGACACACGCTGTGTGGCTGCTCCCTCGGCCCCAGAGAGGCCAGAGGCACAGGAACAGAGTCAGCGTGGCGGGTGACGGCAGCCGGGAGCTCACGTCTGCTCAGGCCACACTCTGCTGGGGCTTCACCATGTCTCCCTCCCTCCGCACCTTGCTCTGGGGGTCCAGACAACTGTGGGATCCCCCCTCATTCCAGCTCACACAGCAGCCTGGCTTCCCGGAGAAGGCTCTCCCTGCCGGCTGTAACGGGGACACTCGGCACGGCCGACCCCAGCCTGCCCGATCCGGGCTTTTCCTCAGGACCTGCCGGGCCCCTGGGCAAACCCAGAGGGGACCCTGGGTCTCGTTCACGGTAAGTGGCACATTTTAGTCATGAAGCTTCTTTCGAATCAAATCTGATTTATTTCACAGCAGGTGAGATCTGCCGAAGGGGCTATTATTATTATTTTTTTAAATAAAAGACCAGCGTGGGTTTTACATCCTCTTACAACACCCCCCCAACTAACATCACATTCAGAAATCGGTTTGAAAACACCCCCCAGCCGCCCATCACCTATGCATGTCAGCAGCGCAAGCAGGGACACGCGGTCTCGAAACCTAGCAACGGTAACCAAGTCGCCCTGCGTCGGCTCGCCAGACACAGACGCACACACCAGCCCCGTGTGCCTGCTCTCGAAAACAGAAGCCCCTCGCTTCTCTCTCTGTAGCTGCGGAAGGACAAGATGAATGAAAACAAACCTTGTTCAGCAGAAGAGGAACAACCCATGCCACTCAGCGCACCAGACAGAGCCTCTCCCCGCAAAGCCGGACAGAACACAAAACCACCAACCCTGGGAAAGATAGGTTGTCCCAGTGCAAAGCTTCTCAGCTGCCACACGCTTCATGCTGGCACAACTGTTTCGGACACCAGGTCCCCGGCAACCTCGCCGCGGGGACCACCATCCCACAGAAGCCATCGTGCCTGCCGCGCTGGCCAAGCCTGGAAGACCCCGGTGGGCTCGTGGGCTCCATGGCAGGGATTAACTTTGCTGCTTGCGGTGGCTGGGAAACCCTCACTTTCTCGGCGCTGGCAAATAAAACCACCAAATGGAGGTCGCATTTAATTTTTTTAAAAGACGAAGAAAGTTCAGAAAGAAAGGAACAATAAAAGAGCCACAGCGATCCGCTGAGAGCAGCGGGCACGCCGGCCGGGCAGTGAGCAGGTTTCCCGACAAGATCTCTCCGTTAAAGGGACCGACGTACCCCCACAGGCACTCTGGGTCCATTTCCGGATGCTACCGACCTCGGAGGGCCCGTTGGTCACCTCACTGCTTTTCAGCCTGTTTCCGGTCTTCCCTGAAAGCCGCATCAGGGTGTCCCAAGGGCCCTGCTATCATGGTGGCATCCGGAAAACAAAGGATCCGCCGCTCTCTGTCCGCGGGCTACGTGATGGTTTAAAGGGGCTTTTTGAGGAAGGTCTCGCCGACCAGGCGAGTCAGGAAGATGTTTTGTGCTGCAGTTTGCTCTTCTCGCAGCATCGAAGGCGACCTGACACCCTGCCTCCCCGCTGACCCCAGCTGGGAATCTGGGGATCCTTCCACCGTATTTCCCTTCTGACAAGCAGCCCAACATGGAGCGCACAAAGGGGAGGCTTACCCTCATCTCCTCCGTCCCGAGTCCTGACCCGTGGTGCTGGGGCTCCTAAGTGGTGTCCCAGCCCCACGAAATGTCTGATCAACTAAACTCTGCGCGTTAGCATCGCCGGCGGGTCCCGACCCAGAGGTGAGGGCCACCGGCCTCAAGTTTAGGACACATATCCCCGTCTTCCAATGTTTCTCTCACACCGCAGGGTAGCTTATAAATCATGATTTAATGCAGATCACAAAGGGGAAACACAGCCCCGTCCTGTTCTCTCCAGCACCCCCGCCACGTTTCTGGAGGCGGACGGGAATAAACGGAGGGCGCGTGAGCACAGGCTGAAGCCCTCCGGCGTGGGCCACCTGCCACCGCAGAGACCAGGAGCAGACAGAAGGGTGGCCTTGACCTGGACTAACTGACAGCACCCTCACAGGTCTTGAGGATGGGGGTCGGGGAGCCGAGCCACAGAAGCTGGAGCCGGAGACCACGGGGCCACAGGACCTCACCAACAGCACACCAGGGACCCCCAGCCCAGCGTGGCTCTAGAGCGACCCTGTGAAAGGCCCGAGAACACTGCCCTGGGCAAGCCGCTGCCCACGCCTGCTCTGCCCGTGCCCTGTGGGCTCTGCCACGCACGGGAGGAGCAAACGGTACAACACGTGGCAAACACTCCAGTCCACGAGCTCGCGGGCCCGTATCATGCGCTCTGCTCCCAGACACCTGTGGCCAGCTGCCGGGAAAGCAGGTTTTTATTTCAAGAGGAGACGCGGAGGAGAGAGCTTGGAAAGGGGACACAGGCAGTGAGGGGCCATTCACTCAACAGGCACTTACTGAAGCCCTACTACGTGCCAGCGCTGCGGAAGGCTGACGCCACTTGGCTGTGCAGACGACACAGTCTCAAGAGACCGTCACGTGACCACGTGAGGGCCCTTGACGGTGGCTGATGTGGTCCCAAAGACACGTCTTCATCCTAATCCCTGGATCGGTCTGAGGATCTCAAGTCGAGAGCATCCTGGATTTAGGGCAGGCTCTTGAGGCTAGGGTAGCCCGGTGCCTTCTCTGAGAAAGGAGGGGGGTGTGGATACAGACAGCGGGCCACATGCAGCCGTCCCAGGACGGGAGCCACGCGGGCAAGGCCAGGCTACACCAGAGTCGGCGGGAGGCCAGGATGGGCCGACCCTGCCGACATCTCGACTCTGCACGTCTGGCCTCTGGAGTGGAGGCGGGCATCTCTTGACGATGGCCCCAGGACACAAGCATGTGGCCCATCCTCACGTTCTGAATCAGCCTGCCGGGGACGAGGGATCCTGGGAAGCAGAGGTGGGGTGGTGCTTGGACACCCAGCCTCAGCAGGCTGCAGGATATGAGACAGTGCCCGCAGAGGCCACCCTGGGTCCCGGAGTTGGGCTCCCTGAGGGGAAACTCTGGACCTCTGCCCTCCGAGGCTGGGCACCTGCGGCTGGGCGCCGGGGAACCCAGAAGCTTTGGCTGATGACTCATCAGGAACAGGAATGGGGTGGTCCTAAGCTCTGTCCTGGGGATGGGCTTCCAGCAGCCTGAAGACGCACTGGGGGGTGGGGGACCAAGAAGCAGCCAGGGTGGCACGGGGCCAGGATACGGAGGAGCGGGCAGATGCAACAATCCCAGAGGGGAAGTGCGGGAAGAGTCTGTTCTTCTGAAGTCACGCACCTTCTCCCACGAGGAGGCTACTGGCTGGTAGCCTGTCCCGCTCTGGAAGGGGCCATCAGGTCTGTAGGGGACATTCACTTGGGAACCCGGGGCGGGGGTCCACACAACCTAACAGGCCAGCCTTGGACGGACCAAGGTCTCTCCATGCCCAGACTGGCCCAGGGAGAAGGTGCCTGATGGAGTCGTCATGGGAAGAAGTGACCGAGGGGTGATGGGGGTGGCATCTCGGGGACCGGCTGGTTCAAGCACCACAGGGACGTTCTCAGGAGGTTCTAGCACAGCACAGCGTGTGAAACCACAGAGGGAAAAGGATGCCCTCCTATAGCAGGAAGCAGATGGCTTCCTTCGGGACACAGGATGTCCCCAGCCAGGAAGGCACCGGGGCCCCTCTCGGGTCTCAGGGCCTGGCCTCCCCCAGGGCGACCTTGTGGAGGTGACTCTACACCCCACATGCCCTCTGTCCCTCCTGCTCCGGGTCCCTGCCCTGGAGAGCGGCTACCCCACAATCCTGGGGCTGAGCTCTGGCAGTGGACAGAACAAGGGGTCAGGGCAGACTGTGGACGTCGAGGAGGGATCAGGACGTGGGGAGGAAACCATCAGGCCCTCAGATGGGCGCTTGTTCTGGGCGTTAGGTGAGGACGGGGGCCTGTAGAAGCTCTGCCTAAAACAGGACGTCCGCCCTCTGAGTGGGGGGGGGGGGCAGCTTGCATACCCCGAGCTGTAAGCCTTCCTAGGCACATCCTTCTGCATGGTGTAGGGTGCTGTCCCTCCTCGACCCCAGCACACACGGCACCTACCCTCCCACATGGGATCCGCCCTCCAGCGAACATGAGGTTCTGACCTTCCCAGACTCCCCCACACAAGGCATCTGCGCCCTTCCAGGAGCAAGGGCTGCCCCAGGGCGGAGGGTCAGTGAACACAGGGCTGAATCAGGGCTTGAGGACAGACGGACGGGCTCCAGGAATCAGTGCGTGAGGGTGTCCATGTGCACATTTGTGTGTTCTGGGGCCAGTCTGCCAGGTCGGTGAGACCCTTGGTCAGGAGACTCCGAGGACATGCGCCTCCTTCCTTCCCTCCCTGGAGGTCCTGGAGGGGCCTGCGAAGCACACACCTCTTTGGGCCACACAGCAGAAAAGCCGGCAAGGCAGGTCGAGGGGCGTCCAGTCCTGCCTCAGTGGACCATAGAAGCTGGTCCCGCATCTTCACGGGCCACGAGGTGGTCTGGGAAGGTACAGACCTCGGTCCTGGCCCCATAAGACAGGGAAGCCACACTACGGTCAGTGCCCCCACGACTCAGGAGGGGCTGCCCTTTGTAGTTAAAGTCCTGGGTCCGGACGGCTGAGCAGCGACTGAAACGTGTTCACTCAGCCCATAGGTACTCCGTTTGTGATGCGAGAGAAGAAACCGTCTGTCGGTCCAGAGCCGCCTGCATCCATGCACGAAAGCTCAGGGTACCTCAGACCGGACGAAACAGCCGCAATCTCCCTCCTCTTTGTACGAGCAGCTTGGTCTCTCTGGCCGCCGCCCCACGCCCCCTTCGGCCGTGCAGCCCCATCGAGGCCCGAGCTCGGAGCAGCAAGGAGGGCAGCCCTGGGCTCGCTACCACCCCAGACCGCGCGGCTCCGGAGGCTGGGAGGGCCCCCCGCAATCCCTGTGGTGGTGGCGCGGGGCCCGCACACGCTCCCTGCCCGTCCCGGGCCACGGGCCCAGCAGCTGAGACTCTTAGGCCTCAAGACGACCCCACTGCACCGCGCTGGCCTCTTGCGGTGGGAACACGGAGGGAAGAGAGCAGCGGGCACCGAGCGGGCTCGGCCCTGTCCCTACGGGGCATGGCAGGCCTGACATCGTCAGTCTTTACGATGTGCTCGCAGAGCAGCTATGCGGCCAGGGTGGAGGCCCAGGTCTCAGGGCAACACCATGGTTTGCCCTGGCTCACGGGAGTGACCATGTCGGCATCACGGGCCCTCGGGAGCCCCGGGTGCCCCGCTCGGGGCGCTGGAGGACGCAAGCGAAGCATCTGGTTCCACACCCTCGTGCGGGTCTCAGACTCCGGGCGGGAACCAGCCACACACCAAACACAGCACGACTCGACAGCCAGACACGTGGTCGCCCTCGCCGGCGGCAGCCAACACTCATGAGGGGCACAGGCATAAGACACAGATGCCGTCGGCCGCCTCTCCGAAGGGCGGATTGGCGCCGAGTCCGAAAGCTCACCACTGCTGGTCCACTGGGACTGCTCCCCGCTGCAGGTCCTGTGCCAGCCCGGCGCCGGCGGAAACAGGCCGGTGGGCTCTTCGGGGATGCAGGGCTGCGCCCAGCCGCCGGGTGGGCGATAGGGCAGAGGCGGAGCCCCAGACACAGCCCTCCTGGTTGGCACAAGGGGTACTAGAAAGGGGAAGGGTCATGAGCACCTCCGCGGGGCAGAGGATCAGCTCAGAGATGGGGGTGTCTCCGCTGCGCCTCATCTAGCTCCCGTGTCTTAGCTTAAGTGGGACAGAACCTTCCAGACAACCCACGGACACAAGCTGCAGATTCGTCCGGCTGAGCAGGTGCACGGCAGTGCCTGCGTGGGCTGCGTGCTGTGAGTGACGGCTATGTGAGAACGGACTTGGCCAAGTGGCCAGGGCCACGCTCTCGGTCGGGTTTTGCTAACCGCGGTCCCCGAGCCAGCCGCGTGAGGATTACAGAAGGCGGGGAGTGTCTCCCTCCAGGCAGAGCCCGTCCCCCACAGCCCACTCACCGATGTCGGTCTCCTTGTGGTTCTTGATGTACTCGGCCAGCTCGAAGTTGCCCGCGATGATCGCCACCTGCAAGAGAAGACCCGGCGTTCACACGTCAGGGGCGGAGACGGGGCGTTCGCACGTCCCCACCACTGACGGCCGCGCCGCGCACACCCCCCCTCGCCCCAGTTTTAAAGCAGGAGGCGTCCGTCTCCCTTCAGCTGTATTCAGCTCCAACAGACACACAACCTGTGGGAGTTTAAGAGGCTCGACGGAATAATGACTCGATGTACGCAGAGGGTGGGAAGACCACCATGAGGTCAGTCAGCATCTGTCACCTCGGATGGTGACAAAATCTTCTTTCCCCATGATGAGAGCTTTTGGGAACTCCTCTCGTGGCAACTTGCCAGCGCACTGTACGGCAGGCACCGGACCAAACGCCATGCCTCCACGACCGGTTCCCCATCTGCCTTGGTCCCCCGACCCTGGGAACCACGAGTCTGACCTCTCTTCCTGCGGGTTTGGGCCTCTAGATTCCACACGTGGGTGAGATCACACGGCTTGTCTCCCAGTGTGACTTCCTCTGCTTAGCTAGATGTCCTCCAGCCCCCCACCTCCGTGGCCACAAATGGGATCAGTTACGACTCCTAAAACAGCAGCCCCAGCACCCGTGGGCCCCCAGACCCTCAGAATCAAGCACCACCCTCGCCCCCAGAGCCCCTGGCCGTGTCATGAGATGCAGCTCTTGTCCCAGGAGAACCCACAGGAGAGTGTGTCTCGGCCCAAAAGGCCCCACAGGGACCACCGGCACAGCTGCGGGGTACTCGGCGAGCTGGCACCTGGAACCCCCAGCCGCGTGTCCTGTGTTCCTATCAGGCACGCCCGGGAGCCCCGTCCTTCTGATTAGACACGAGCCGTACCCCAGAAGCAAGGGGAAGTGGCGCCTCCAGAAAGTGCACGAAGCTCCTCACCAGACTTCGGGTGGGCAGGAAAAACTCCAGCCTGCCAGGATCGACACCTACGGGGGAGGGTCCCAGTGCAGGCCCTCCAGATCAGCGGGCTCAAGCGAAAAGGCCAGGCAGGAGGTCCCCGGAAAGACCTGGGTCAGAACCAGGTGGGCAGGGCTGCCAGCACCCCACATGGGAGGCCTGGGGCGGAGGCGACGGTCCACACCCCCAGGGGCAGCCCGCCCCCCAGCATCTGCAGAGACAGACAGGCCTGGAAGCTTCAGGGAGGACAATGCTCTTCCAGGGACCACCCGTCTGGGACCCCGGCTTCCGAGCGCGGACCTAGGACAAGGACAGGGACAGAGGGGCAGAGCCCAGGTGGAAGGTCCACGCGGCGCCCTGAGGAGCTGGGGGCCAAGTCTGCTGGCTCTGAGGGGTGCAGACAGAAGGGTCTGCCGGGCAACATGAAGCCTATGACCCAGTGTCACTTAGGTGGCAGCTGGGCAGCTCATTCTGTGGTTCCAGCCCAACCCTCAGGGGCACACGGCTCCCACGCCCGTCAGCGGGCCTGCCATCGGCATCAGAGACAAGTAAGAGCTGGTGGGACTGGGGACCACAGCAGGCCG
Organism: Mustela nigripes; assembly: GCF_022355385.1. Taxonomy (NCBI): domain Eukaryota; kingdom Metazoa; phylum Chordata; class Mammalia; order Carnivora; family Mustelidae; genus Mustela; species Mustela nigripes. The sequence continues at coordinate 2,714,651 of NC_081557.1, read as the reverse complement.
AGCGCTGCTGCCAGGAGCGTCTGCTGGCACAGCCGCAGTGGGAGAAGGTTCCGAGCGCCTTAGGACAGAGCTACCATCCTGTCCAGGAGTCCACTTCTGGCTCTAGACCCAGAGGGCCTGAAAGCAGATACGATGGTTAATTTTAGGTGTCATCTGGATGGAGCCACAACAGCCCACACGTCTGCCCCCAAAAGTACTTGGGGATGTCTGTGAGGGTGTTTCTGCCTGATCTGTGACTCCCGGTCATGCAGCTCGGGTGGGCCTCATCTAATCAGTTGAAGCCCACATGGCCCAAAGAAGCAGATTGGGAGGGACAACTCCTGCCTGCCCGCTGGGCTGGCACAGAAAGGTCTTTCGACCTCTAGACCTTGGGCCTGCTGGCTCCGAGACCAGGTCTCCCAGACCGAGACCTACACCCCCACTGTCTGGGGGTTCAACGTCTAGAAGTTTGTGATCTAATCAGTAGGAAAAGTCAGACTACAACGATCCAGCTGGTCTACCTCCATCTGCGTTGCCCATCCCCAGCTGTGGAATCCCCAGGCGGGTGAGCAACCTCCTGGCTCTGTTGCGGGGGGGCCACGACCCTCCCCGCCCCCCCCCCACCCCCCTTATGCAGAAGAATCTTCTGCATAGCATTAAGCAGCCCAATGTGTATGAAATATTTACGGTTGTCAAGGCGAGAAAAAGCCATTAAAAAAACATCTGAGAGAGGCATAAAAGTTTAGCGTTGCACACAAAAGAACGGGAGGTAATTATTTCACATCGACCGAATGCATCCTCCCCCTCCCAGATGGATTTGCCAATAAAATGCAAATTTCTCCTCTGAAATAGCACCAGCTTTGAAGGACACTATTTGCTCCCGGAAATCTTGATAAAGAGCAAATGGTTTCTCTATGTTTGCAGAGAACCAGCCTTTGAGAGAGCAGCCCGAGTCAGGACCGTCAGGTGGAGAGGGATGAGCACCCGGGGGCGGGGAGAGGCTTCTCCACGCCCCTCAGTCCCGCTCGCCCAGGCGGGGCCTGCATCACAGGGATTATGGACACTGGGAGGCTGGCTTCCACCATGGGGTAATAAAAATGCCCATCGTGCCCGAGCTCACAGCCGGGACAGCGCCTGGCTCGGCACCCAGGCTCCCCAGGCATCAAGACGCAGCATCTGATGGTGTCCTCGTGGCACAGCTGTGTAGCCCTGCCATGATTCCTGCCTCCCAGACAAGGAGGGAGGCAGTAAGAGCTCAAGGGCGTTGCGTTTCTACCTTACGTGCAGGCAGGCCCCAAACTTTGGAACCCAAAGCCTCGGGGCTCGCAACCAGGTGCCACATGTGGCCTCCCGTGGCTCTGACCACAGGCGATTCCTGGCACCCCGGTGTACGCACAGCCCCCTTGCTTGCAAAGAGGCGTGTGAGAGAGATTAATAATGAGATGCGATTCGGAAGCAGAAATTCAGCACCATCTTCTGCAGGACAGCGACCAGAGAGGGGAGGGCTGGGGCCACCGCGCACTCCTGCAGGAGCCGACTCCGGTCACCACAGCAAACACTGCCGATGGGGCAGCGTGGACTGTGTGAGTGTATGGTCTCAGGGTCCCAGAAGGGGGAAGTCAGCAGGGCAGCCCCCCGCCCCAAGACCTCTGTCCTCGTGTGTGGATGGCTGTGCTCTCCTGTGTCCCCACGGGGTCGCCCCTCAGTATGTGTCTGTGTCCTGATCCCCTCTTCTCGTAAGGACCCTGGTCACCCCGGGTCAGGGCCACCCCGGTGACCCAATTTCACCTTAATCGCCTCTTTGAAGCCCCATCTCCAGACACAGACCCATCATGAGATACGGGGGTCGGAGCTCCAATACAGGGATTCTGGGGACACAGCTCAGCCAAGGAGACCTTGAGCAGAGAGTGTGTCTTCACCTTCCTCATGAATACGTGCCATCTTCCAGCAAACATGCAGACACGCACGATGACTTGAGAACCTGTTCTGCCCACGTGGCCTGGCTACCGAGCTCACGAGGTGGGGGCCAGGGGCCTTGGGGACGTAATTGTCAGGGATGAGCTGCAGGAACTGCTTCCCGAGTCTTGTTCATACACAGAACCTTCATCTCCTCCACCCCCAAGATTTTGTTATGAACATTCAGAAGCACGCCCATGAAACTGAGGCCTTGACCTTGACTGCATGTTGTTTCTGTGCCGCTTGGGATGGTGTGTGGCCGTGCACCTGCTAAACCCTAGTGCCGCTTTCCTGAGTATCAGCATCCGGAGGAGAGGACTTGGACACGCCAGGACAAGGCCAGAGCCACGCTGGTCCCCACACAGCCTCTCGTCCCCTCCCCAGGTGCCTCTCCTGCCCTCCAAGTTGTTGCGCTGTTTTTGTCTAAGTGACAGTACATATGGTGACATGCACAGACGAGACTTTCTTCGGCTTCTGAGCGTGCCGTCTACACCCATGCTGCGTCCCTCCAACCAGGAACCGGAGCCTCGTCCCCGGCCCGACTGGACAGTGTCCTCCTGCCCTCCCAGCCTCGAGAAGGCCCAGGCTCCTCGCCGTACGCAGAGATGGGGAGACAACGTAGCACACTGAATGACGTGCGTGCAAACTTGTGTGGAGCCATAAAACCGGGAGCCGGCTGGGTGTTCCTACGGAACCTTCTTGGATGCGCTTCCGTGAGAAACCAGATCGCCCTATCATTAAAGTCGCTGGGGAACACTTTCTGAGAGACAGACAGGAGCTGTCTCGTCAAAAAGCAAGGTCCCCTGCAGACCCAGTCCCGCCGGGTTCCTGGCCACCCAGCATCGCCGCCCAGCGTGGGGATGAGCCACAGAGCTGCCCGAGCCCCTGCGGACGCCGCCCGCAGTCTCTGCTTCTCTCTGGGAGGAAGAGGGAGGAGAAAATGCAGAACGCTCTCTCCTCCTGCCCTCCTGTCCTAGCACCAACCTCCTAGTGTGCTTATAAATAAATTCAGGCAGGGTCGTGTCCTTTAGAAGAAAAAAAGACATCCAGCTTGTAATTAATCCCGGTGTTGCAGAGGAAACTTATTACATAAAGAGAATTTTCTTCCTTCTCTTTCCTTTATGCACATTAAATCACAGGCCCTATTGTGGGAACCGTGACCACTCAGGAAACATGCCGAACACCCAGCGGGTTCCAGCTGTGAAAGTGGCAGGGAGGTATGGGAATTAAATTCAACACAATGAAATAACATAAAATTGCATTTTAATACCTTCAGAAAAAAAAAAAATCCGAAGACATTTACTTTCTTAGGAAAAACCCAGGGAGAGGGACTTGGGCTCTCTGTATAGGCCTTGGCACCAAGAGGAGCCCCTTAAAACCAAGAAGGGTTTTTAAGATCCTGGAAAATCATTCAAAACCACTAAAACTCTAAGCCAAGAGCTCAGAGTTCCCTCTTTGGGGTCTGGGGGCTGAAAGAGAGCATCTGGCACTTAGATACCAGCTCTAAAACCTGCCCCGGACCCCACGCTGAATGGAACGGGCAGCGGAGCGCTCTAGTGCCAGGAAAGGGGAATTTTCCGCGCGGGACCCCGGCCTGCCGCCGCGTCTGTGTTCCGACCGAGCGGCTCTCTTCCCTCCCATCCCGCAAACGCGGTTCCGTGTAACTACAATCCCGTGATCACTCAGGGGACGCTTACCGCGCCCCACCAGGGAAAACAGCTTCCGTCACAATGTGGTCATTAGAGCAACTATTGCTCTTAAATTAATCCACTCTTGATTTCATGCATTTACCCTGGCACAGCCTGCAGGGTGTGGGGAGCCCTGGCCCTGGAGGGTTTATGCTGGGGGCCGTGAGACCTCCGAGGGAGTGACTGCACGTGCTTGGAAGCCCGCTTTTCCAGGACCCCGAGAAGGCGCAGGTGCGTGTCAGACGGCAGCCCTGGGTCAGGGGTGGGGGGGCTCGCTGGGAGCCACAGGAACCAGGCTCCCTGCTTCCACTCAGGCTCTGCTACCCCCCCGCCCGCCACTTTTCTCCTTTGTCACCTGGAGGAAGAGCAGCTCTCGAGCTTGGAGGGCCTGGCGCTCCCCACGCCCGGGGGCCAGGGCAATACCAGCCCCTGAGCACCTGCCAGTCCAGGCACAGTCGAGGGAAGGGCTCCAGGGAAGCCCTCAGAGGAGGACTGAGAACTCCAAACTGGCAGACAGAGGCCCTTCAGAGAAACCGACATCCTGAAGCACGTGTGAGATGCCGAGTCCACCAAGAGCAAGACAACTACCTCGTTCCAAGCCTCTGACCGTGACCCTGAGGAACCTTCTGGGCAATGGCAAGGTTCACTCTGGAAATGCCCTCTCTCTGCTGCAAGGCTGCATTTCGGTTTCTGTCACCCCCACCCTGGTCTCGGCAGTGCCCCTCGAGGGTTAAACCGACCGTGCTCGGCGACCGGCTTGTGCTCATTAGCTTTCCGATGATTTCTGGGTGTCGCCTGCTTGCACGACAAGCTTGTCCTTGGTCCTGATATTAGAGATCAAAACATCAATGTCTTCTTTTAAGCCCACAACATGGTCCCTCGGAGACGCCCACGCCCCCCGGGACTCTCGTCTCCGCTGTGAGTGGTGGCTGTTCCGAGACCTGCCAACACGTGCTAGCGCACGGTCCACACCCCCAGAATCCCTTAGCAACTGTGCCCTGGTGCCGCGCATTTTAATTCTTCCGTTCAGGATTCACGGGGCCGTCTGTGGACAGATAATGAGAGACAATCATCCCCAAATAACCGTGCTCAGCAGAGCCTGGCTGCGTCCCACTTACAGGATGGCCCTCAGCCCTGCCAGGACACCCCCTGGGACCCCGCATCAGGGACAAAGAGAGAATGCAAGGGAGATGCCCCCTGCCCAGGCAGGCTGCCACCACTGTCCTCTTGGGGAAGGAGGCAGGGGTGTGGCCCCAGAAAGGAAGATACGTCTTTCGGTTATAAAATCAAGGTCATGCTTTGTAGCCGTCTGGGCTCCTGGACTAAAATACAACTAAGTAAACACTGATTTCTACAAATGCACTCCACGGACACACATGGACACCTGAGTGTGTGTCTGTATGTTTCGTAGGCCTCACTGCCACTTTGTCCCCCAGGCGGCGCCGCCCTCTCCCCTGCACCCGAGGGCCCTGTTCTCTGCAGCAGAGGGTCAAAGAGAAAGCAACACTGCCCGCATCCTCAGTCCGTGTTGGCCCGAAGCCACAGTGAGAGGGTCAGGGGCCTCCGGGAGCCTCGCAGGTGAGGGCAGGTGAGCCCACGGGCAGCTGCTGCACCTTGGGCGGGGGGAAGACCAGAGCTAGGCAAGCCTGGGGGCTGGTACTCAGGGGTGCTGCTCGGGGTCAGGTCAGGGGGTGCGGAAACAACCCAGAAAGGGCGGTGGGAGCCGGAGCCGAGGAACCCTGCTGGCTCATCACATGCTGAGAGGGGACAGAGGAAGAAAATCCCCGGTGCTTCTGGAATGCGAAGCTGGCAGAGACCAGGACTGCTAAATCCTGCCTCAGCTGCTCGCGCGTGCGCACGCGCGCGCGCACACACACACACACACACACACACCCCCTACCACTCAGGCCCCCCTCCCCAGGCCAGCATTTCCGAGGCGGCACAGCAGGCCGCAGACACAACCTATGGAATTCTAAGCAGCTGATGATACAGTGACCTGCCTGTCGCTGACACGGTTCATGGTCCCCCACGCTTCCTGTGACGGCCACCCCGTCAGGCAGCTCCTGCGTGGCAATAGCGGTGCAGCTGTGCTGCCCTCCAAGCCCACCCGGGCGCCGGCTCAGGGAGGGCAGTGGGGGCGAGGTATGCGGGTCCCGCCGGGCAGGGGGACCCGCCGGGCAGGGGGGTGTACGACCGCACGCTGGCTCCCTCGGCAGCAGACGCTCCATGTCCACAGCGAAAGCTCACAGCCCCTGGTGGGCCCGGGGCCGAGGGTGGGAGCGGCGTGTGAGCCTGGGGCAGCCACGCTCTGGATGTCAGGTCCGAGTTACTTTGGGTTGTTTGCTTCATTTTTGTTAGGAAACAGAAACTGGGCAGTTGAGGGGAGGGCGGTGACCAAGAAAGGCTGCCACGCAGCCGTGTCCAGGACGAGGGAGCAGGCCACCTCTCTGTCCCACACAGGCTCTGCTGACCCCCTGTGCTGCCAATGACACGGGTGCTCAGGCGGCCCCAGTGTCAGAAAGCAGCCCGGGGAGCGGCTCCAAGCAGCCGGCGTTCGGCACCGTCTCGGTGTCAACGAGGAGAGAAAGGCAGTTGCTGACAACACAGGCTCCCACTCACCCACAGTGACAAGGGCCGAGTCAACACAGCTTCAGCCACTGCTCTGGGGGTGGGGAGGGCTCCAGGCCAGAAGGGCGCTAGCACCTCCCCTCCCACAGGGGCCCCCAAACCGGCTCTGGGGACGAGCATCAGACGCTGCTCCTAATGTGCGCTCTGCCATGTGCTGAGGGGCTGGTCCCACAGAGACCGTCGCGCCCCGAGTCACAAGGCCACCACCCATGTCTCGTGCAAGCCATGGGCAGACCCGGCGGCTCCGCCAGCTCAGGAGGGAGCAGTTAAGACGTGCGGAGGTCTATGTGGGTGTTGTTAAATGTGTCCATCGGAACAGCCACCGGCATTCGGTGCCTGACAGAGTATGAAGCTACAGAGACCGCAGCGCGGCCAAGCTCCGCGTGCTCCGTGCGGGGCGGCTTCGGCTCTGTGCCTTCCCATCTCTGAGCCTCCACGTCCTCACGGCAGCCGCGCTCACAGACCCTTCCTCACGGGGGACCTGGCGGTACAGTGAGCTCGTGTGTGCGGAGTCATTACAGCCCTCGAGGGATGGAGGGCAGGTCTAGGAGGAAAGTGGGTGTTTTGAGAAGCACTTTCTCCTTAAACAGGGGGAGAGCGTGTTTAAAAACATTAGTACCTAAGGGGAGGAAAGAGGAGACGAAGGGGGCGCCTGGGTGGGTTGGTCGGTCCAGCATCGGACTCCTGGTTTGGGTTCAGGTCATGATCTCGGGGTCATGGGGTCGAGCCTGCATCGGGCTCCACACCCAGCGGGGAGTCTGCTTGGGTTTCTCTCTCCCTCTGCCCCTTCCCTGGCTCACTCACACACACACTCTCTCTCTCTCAAAACAAAAAACAAAAAACCTTTAAAAGAAAAAAAAAAAAAAGAAGAGACCGGGAAGGAGAGGGAGAAATGGTGATGTCTTCCCGTTTCCCTTGTTTTACAGACTTGCCTCTAGAATGATGTGGATCTTTTACATACCCATAAATGTGTTAAAAATGTTAACGTTAAAAATCAGAAGTGACGATAAACAAAATGAACACAGATGCACAAGAGCTAATGGCATAAATAGAGAAAGGTGATTCCCAATGACCTTCAAGCACAGACTTCACTGCACGTCCCGAAGGGATCTGCTCCGGTGACAAACGCCACTCGATCGTCTGAGCGCTGCTGGTGGAGGGGTTGGCAGGATTACGGGAGAATTTCGCACGTGTGCGAGAGAATAAGCCAGGAGAACCGCAGCACGGCTGACAGAGACCGGAGGGTTCGGCGTGTTTGGAAGGAGATGCAGATGCGGGGGTCAAGGGTGGGCAGAAACCTTGTCCTGCATGAGTCCAGGCAACACCGAGATGACTTACAGTGCACATTCTCTTTAAAATAAGACTCCTTCCACTTAGAACATGGATCTTAAACACTACTTGGTACTAGAGGGAATGAGGCTTCTCTGGAAAAATGGTGGCTTCCAAGTCTGAGCAAGAAATTTGCTCCAGGAGCATGCAAACTCTTGTCGTGCCAGAAAATAAGGAAGCTGTCAATGACGATGAGGTCTTGCTCAAAAGGATTATTAGGAAATGATCTAAAAAAAGCCTCCACTGAGCACAGATCGGTGTGAGGAAGTGGCTAGAGGCAGGTGATCGCGTCCTCAAGGTACCTGTTGAGCTTAGCTGCCACTAAGACCCACTGTGTGGGGCCACAGTGAAGACAGGGGCTCGCATCCCACTGCTGTTTCCCCCTAGAAGCATGAACACATCTCCAGCTCAGGGAAAGGGCTGGCAACCCATGGCTGATCTCTGCTGGGTGCAGAGAAATCAGCGGGAGTGTTTAGCATCAGGCAGGGATAGTGAACAGCCAGAGTCTAGGTGAGTCTGGGTGGGAAGGAAGAGTGGAATGCTGAATGAGACCCTGAGCTGCTTTTCCCTTCAAGACAAACATTCTTAGGGGACTCTGCGCCTGGGGGGGATGGAAGGCTAAGGAGCAAGGCATGAGGACTGGAGTGTAGGGCCCACCAGGCAGAGGGGCACAGTGAGCACGGCAGGGGCCCAGCAGAGAGCATCTCAGGGCCACACTTCGGGAGAAAGAGCAAGCTGGGCTCAAATGAATCCTTGCAAAATCAACCCAGCCTTGGCTCAGCCCCGACTGCGACCGAATGAGGGTGAGAAGCCCCCGCACTGTCTACCTTGTGAAAGACAGGATGACCCTCTCTGAAAGCAAAGAACATTATCTGGAGTGTCTATAGTTTTGTAAACCCATGCCATGCCTGGCATTCTATGAACAATCACGAATCATCCCCAGGGACAGTGCCCGGTGTTGGAAAACAGAGAAAACCCAGTCAACAGAAGCAGACCCGTGGGTGGTACAGACACGTGTGTGAGAGGCTGAGAACTCAATGATAATAATACCTTCCAGAAAATAAAGGACAAACAAGAGAAAATATCTGAAAAGATGAATAATTTCATCAGAGAATTAGACCCCCTAAAAAAGAATCAATTCAAGACCAAATGTGAGGCCTGAAACCACAAAAATCCTAAGAGAAAATGTCGTCTATTATCTGTTGGACGTCAGGCTTAGCAACACATTATGGATCTGTCCCCCACAGCAAGGGAAACAAAAGCAAAAAATAAAGTGTTGGGACCACAGCAAAACGAGAAGCTCTTCACAGAGAAGGAACTCATCAACCAAACAAAAAGACAAGGTATGGGATGGGCGAAGATATTTGTGAGGATGTAATTGATAAAGGGCTGATATTCTAAAGATAGGAAGAACTTAAATGAACACCCCCCCCCCGCCGCCAAATAATTGGGTCAAAACGGGCAAAGGACCCAGATAGCCATTTCTCTAGAGAAGACATCCAGATGGCCAGCAGACACAGGAGAAGATGCTTATATCAAGGAAGCAGAAATCAAAGCCACAATGAGATTCCACTTGACACTGTCAGAATGGCTAGAATCAGAAAGATAAGAAACAACAGGTGTTGGCGAGGATGCGGAGGAAGAGGAACCTTGTACACCACTGGTGGGAGGGCGAGCTGGGGCGGCCACTCTGGAGAACAGTGTGGAGGTTCCTCAAAATTTTTAAAAAAGAAATACCCTATGATCCAGTCATCGCACTACGGGGCAACTACCCAGAGAAAATAAAAACACTAATCTGAAAAGATCTACGCACGTCCAGGTTTTTTTTTTTTTCCTTTTTAAAGATTTTATTTATTTATTTGACAGAGATCACAAGAGCAGCAGGCAGAGAGAGAGAGGAGGAAGCAGTCTCCCTGCTGAGCAGAGAGCCTGATGCGGGACTCGATCCCAGGACCCTTGGATCATGACTTGAGCCGAAGGCAGAGGCTTTAACCCACTGAGCCAGCCAGGTGCCCCAATGCATGTCTATGTTTATTGGAGCATTATTTTAAATAGCCAAGACATGGAAGCAACTCTGTGTCCACCGATGGATAAATGGGGACACACACACACACACACACACACACACACAGGACTATTACTCAGCCATAAAAAAGGATGCGATCTTGCCATTTGCAAGGGGGAACCAGAGGAGCCAGTGATGGAGGGCACTGATGCGTGTGGCTATAAATTTCTAAATGTGTCACTGAAGCCGGGAGATGAAGAAGAGCTGAGCTTGTGACATAAAAATAAGCAAATTACTATAAAATCTTCCTAGGCTTTCAGAATTATAAGCCAAACTGAAAGAAAGGATGAATTCAAAAAAGAAACCCATACACTACGGCTGCTAAGAGCTACAATATGTATCGTAGTCACATAAACTGATCATAAGGGGACCCAGTCCCCAAACAGGCAAAACACAACGGGCAATCTTCAAACTAACAGGTCAACAGGTGCCAACGGGTGGTAAGAGCCATCAGATGTCGGAGGAGAAAGGCGGCAGGAGGGGCTGAGGGCTGAGGGTCCCCCGAGCTCCCAGGAAAAGGCTGTGGGTTTGACAGTGAGGACGTATCAGGTTTTGGTGTGTTTCTCCCACTCGGGTGAATACCCGGATCCCCGTTCACCCCCATCCTTGAGCTCCTGGATCATCGTGTTTGAATGATCCGACTGGCTTCTCTCGTTGGTTCCTCTTTCCTTCCAGCCTTGGGCACCCAGCCTATGAGGAGGCAGACCCATCTGTCACTGGCCAGTGGGCATTCAACAGGCCCCGAGACGCAGCCATGAGCCCTGTGTCCACCTGCAGTGGGGCTGCTGACTACTTAAGACGCCGCCATCACCACGGGGAAGGAACGCCAGGTCTGGGTGCTGCTTCCAGGGGTGCTCAGCTCAGCACCCCTCCCGTCCCCACCCCCGACTTCATAGCCGAAGCACTTTCTAACCACCCAGAGGCCTCAATGGGCGGCCAGGCCAGGAAGTTACAGCTGAGTTGGCCCTGATACAGACCAGCACTTCCTTTTTGGGATTCTGCTGAGGACCCCAGACACCACGTCTCTTTCATGGTTTTCTCTCCTTCCGGATGGAGCCTTCAGGTGAAACTGCCTTACGAGGAGGCCACGGTCTCCTTCGAAACATGGCACCCGTAACAGCAGCCTGGAGCCTGGCTTACGTCTCCCCCAAAATTCAGGGCTTCGAGGACACAGAAACGGTGTCTTCTGTAGTTTCAGGGCATCGCCTGCACCCAATCCTACAAGGTCAGCTGGACCAACCACCTCCCCCCGCCCCCCACCCCGGCATGCAGGAGGGCAGCTTCTCAGCACAAGGAACCGAACACCCCGCCCACTCCAGTGATTCCTCTCGGCTCCGCGCCGCCAGCCGGCAAGGAAGTGGGCAAAGCCCGCTCCAGAAGGACGGTCTGCACCACAGAGGGAAGGTGTGTGGGGTTTCGCAGTGGGCCACTATTTTTATCTGCATGAATCAGCAGCCTTAAGCTGTTTCTGTCAGAGAAGCCAATGGGCAAATACCATGACACATTTCATCAGTGACTTTATGGATAAATATTTCAAAGGTATCCTGCGACACGGACGCCGAGCTGGGAAACACACGCGCTTTATCAAAGACCGCCCACCCGACGGAAGAACAGCCTTCTAGAGCTTGTAGATGAGATGCCGGAGAGCTGTGGGAACCCCCTGGAGATCTTCAGGGTGCCTGCTAAGGAATGTGCTGGTTCATAACACGTGTCTTTGGGTCTCTTCTGGGGTCCGAGCCCCACCCCGTGTACCTGCTGTCAACACCAGCAGAAACCTTGAAATGTCCTTTGCTAGGGCCAGAGACTTAAAACCTGGTCAGAAAAAGAAACCCCCGAGGCAGGTCGTTTCTCCCTCAGAGCGTCATGCCCGTGTTAGGGTTCAAGGAGAAAAGCAAACCCATCATCTGAGGGGCGCCTGGGAGGCTCTGTCGGTTAAGTGTCTGACTCTGGGTTTTGGCTCAGGTCGTGATCTCGAGGTCGTGAGATCGAGCGCTGCTCACGCCCTGCATCCAGTACCGAGTCTGCTTGGGACTCCTGCTCTCCCTCGCGCTTCCCGCTTGTGCACCGCTCACTCCCTCTGTCTTCTCCTTGTTCGCAGGACCTTTGTCCTATAAAGTCACTGAACAGGTGTTCCTAGGGTCCACACAGGGCTAGGTCCCGGCAAGCCTCTGTCCACAGTTCACGTCACAGGACTGGCTGGACGGGTGTTTCCGTGTAAGGACACTGGGTTTGATGCACACGGCTTGCTCACCGACACGGACCTCACGGAAGCAGGCTGCAGCTCGGGCCTGCAGGGAGCTTAGCGGACACACGTGTTTCCGCCGTAAGCACGTTCCTGGGCTCAGCATCACTACACAGCTCCGGGAGTGCGACACCTCGGGGCTGTTGTATGCAGTTAAACATCCACAAAGAACACAGAAATGCAACCAAAAAACCAAAAAAAAAAAAAAAGAAAAAAGAAAAAAAAAGAAAGAAAGGAAAGACACATGCTGCAGGATTTTATTTTGGGGTTACAAATAAATCTGAGCAGGGAGTTCCCAATCGCGGAGCCTACAAATAAGGAGACAGGTGGGAGGGGTTTGCAGTGCCCCCTTCTCAAGCCTCACTGACAAGACGGGGGGATCCTCACTCCCCACCCCTCATCACCAGTCCCTGGTCTGTCCCCTGGGGGGTCCGTCCCCGCCTGCGGGAGACAGAAAGGTCAACCAGTGGCTGGAATCTTCCGTGGCCGGCACACATCACATACTTATTAAGACATCTCAGTATGTTAGCTTCTCCGTTTAAAAAAAAAAAAAAAAAGAAAAGAGCCCAGAATCCAAAACAGACTCAGAAGAAACACATGGGAACAAAAGAGTCTTTGTACCGATTTTATAAACTGTGATTCTTCCCACAGTGTTGAAATGAGTAAGAGTCCCGGAGCACTGACTCTGAGTCCCACTGAAATATTCACGAAGATTCTGAACTCCGTCTTCAGAAGAGCTCGCACCGTTCCATGCCCCGTGGAGCCCGTGCTGGCCTCCCCCTGACCTGTGCCCTGGGTCATTTCACTGCCCGGTTTGAGAGCGGTCAGGCTGCAGGGAGTGGGCCTGTCCTGTGGGCCGGAATGGGAGGGCTGAGGCCACCAGAGGGGGAGCATGTCAGTCAGTGCAAGCTACTACCTCGGGGGTGATGAGTTCCCCATCTCCGAAGGGGTTCAAACGGGGGGATCAAACAAGGGAAGCTGAGGTCGTGAGGACATGATAATCGCCGCAGGCAGGGTCCAGGCGGCCTTTGAGAACCTGCAACACCATGAGTCACGTGTCCAGTTTCCCAGATGTCACAAAACCCACTCTCCCCTAGGAGGACGGCTTGGGCTCCACAATCCCTTCGTCACTTAGGAGAGGCTCCAGGAATCACAGTACTCTCCCCTCCCTTCTGCCCTGGAGCCCAAAGATGCTAGAAGGCGGGGCTGGTCTCTGAAGGGAGAGGTCTGACAGCTGCGCCACCAGCCGGAAGCCCATTCCGTGAAGCAGGAGCTCTCGGGGCTGACCAGGCATGGATCGCGGGCTTGAGCTCGGTACGTTCACGGAGATGGGAAACAGAGTGCGGTTGTCAGGGCAACGTCCCCCCGAAAAGGGCCTTCCTGCAGAACGATCCCGCACGCTCTCCTGCTGGCTTCCATCCGGACAGTGAGATCGGGTCCCAGAGCTCGGAACGGAGAAGACGGGACACGGTGTACAGCGAGGGCTTTGGTTTGGAGGCTGATCACCGTGACGGTGGGGTGTCTAAGGTGCTCTTCTCCAGGAGGAACCAGGTGCCCCCAGCAAGTCCTCATGGGGCAGAATCGGGACCAGAGAAGGAGCACGTCACAGGACTGGTGAGACAGGTGCATGCCCAAGGTGGGCAGTGCTGGAGGGCGTGATGCGGCCCACGACCCTGAGCCCAGACCGGCAGCAGGTCCACCTTCCAGCCCCCCCACGCCTGTGCCGGAGGAAGGAGGGGAGAGACGGGCCGACGGGCGGTGCGGGTGACCGAGAGCGACAGCCCGTACCTCCCGGGTGGGCCGGCGGGTGTGCACAAGGATCCAGTCTAACAGGACTCCGGGGCTGACACAGCCCTGCAGAGTGAGAGCATCGATGAAGCTTCTAGAACAGCAGGGTACGAGGGACACCCACGAGAATGCAGGGTGCCCGAGACCCGCCACTCCTTTCATCTCTGTGACTTCCCGCATTCGCACCCACGCTCGTTAGCGTGTATCGTGAGCAGCAAGTAGGCTTCTGTGGACAAGTCTGAGAGCATCATGAGGGGCGGGACGCCGGCGCTCACGCTGGGCTCGGCCCCAAGGAGGGTGCTCAGTGTCGCTGTGACACGGTCAGGACGGGCTTTGTCTCAGGGCTCCCGTGAGGACTCGGCGCTGGGGACAGGAGTACGAGGTCCCGGGACTGCTGTAAGGAGGGACAGACACAGCCACTTCTGATGCACGTTTCGTATCTGGTGGTTCCAGAGCCAGGAGTCCCCACATCAAAGCGACATTAGGGCTGGTTTCCCGTGAAGCTGGGAGAATCCGTTTCCTGGCCTTATCCAACCTCCCACGGCCCGGCGCTCCTGAGTGCAACGGCCCCTCCTCCGTCCACAAGCCCAGCGGCCCCGCAGCGTCCGGCGGCCCCGCAGCGTCCGGCGGCCCCGCAGTGTCCGGCGGCCCCGCAGCGACCGGCGGCCCTGCAGCGTCCAGCGGCCCCTCGGACCTGCGCTTCCTCCCAGGTGGGGAGGGGGAGGCTCTCCTTGGCCTCCCGACACAAAGAAGGCGTGGACCCCGCTCACTACAGAGCAGCTGTCTGTGCCACCCGACAGGCACCGGGATGAGGACGGTGACCAGGACGGTGACAAGGATGCTGGTGGGGAGGGGGAGCGGAGGGGAGCACCAGAGTCAAGATCTCCGGCGTCACGGGCCACACGGTCTGTACGGCGTCAACCCCGCTGCTGTCTCGCGAGAGCAAGCATGGAGAAAACACAAGGAAGTGGCTGCAGCCGTGGTCCAATAAAACGTTATTTACAGAGAGAAGGCAATGGGCCAGATGTGGTCCAAACCTGCCAGCCCCGATGTCGTGTCTTCCGGGCTGCAGTCATTCCGCCGCCGCCCGGACGAGGCTTAGACAGCCTGCCCACCCCGTGAGCAGTAGGGCCTCCCGGTGCTTCCTTGCCCCGCAGACTCCGGCTCTGCCTCCTCTCCACCATGTCAGCCGAAAGAAGAGCCAGGTCTCCTCAGCCTGGACCCTGCGACAGAGATGAAACTGGAGCCCATTTCTCTGGTGGTGTCACGGGACAGTTGGAAGGGAAGCCACTGAAAGGGTGGGGACGTTTGTTACCACCCACACCCGAGTCTGAGCTGACTGATGCACATGCCGAGGGCTCGTCATTGATACTGCATGTCATTCTCGCTCCTTCCCAGGTGCCCACCCTGGCTAGTGTGGGAGGCCCAGCGGAGCCCCCACATCACCACGCCAGGGAAGAGACGACCGGCTGCAGGGGCTGGTCCGGCCATTCTCAGCGCATCCGAAACAGCCAGAATGCGCAGAAGCCACCCACGGGCTCCCCACAATGAAGTCATACTCCACCAAGGGAGGGCACGAAGCACGGGCACCGGCCACCGCGTCAACAAGTCCCAAATGCAGTATGAGCGAGAGGAGCCAGCCCCAGAGTCACGTAGTGTAGACTCCACGGCTACGAGAGAGACCGACCCACAGAGACAAGAAGCAGACCCGAGGGTGTCAGGCCCCGGGGTGAGGGAGGGTGGTGGGAAGGGTTTCTTTTGGGGGACGCCGGTGTTCTAACGCTCCTGTGGCAGGGCTGGCTTGCACCTGTGACTAACACCCCAAACCGGCCAACTGTCCACGTTGCATGGCAGGTGGGGCTGCCCAGCCGGTGAATCGGTCTCAGTAAGGCTGTTTCAAAGAGACATGTAAGCACCCAGCCCTGGGAAATCGAGGCCCGGGGCCACTGCCACTCCTCCCACTGCTCAGAGGGACCGCGTATGGCCTGCCTGGACCTCAGCCAGAGCTGGGCAGCTTGGCCACGGCAAGTCAGGACAAGGGGGCTGAGATGCAGAAAACTATCTGGTTGGTGGGTTTCTTCAGGTGGTGACGTCGTCACCAGTGACCAGGGGCAGTGTTCTCTGGGCCGTCCTTAACCTCACCTAGCCCTGTCTGACACGCCCCTTTGTTAGGGGTCAGCGGCTGGCCCGTGGGGGCCATCAGAGTGCCACTGCGTGGGTCCGTGATTTTGAGAACCGCTGTCCGATCCAGCCCCGCACCGGGCTCTCTGCTCCACGGGACGCCTGCTTCTCCCTCTCCCACGCCCCCTGCTTGTGTTCCCTCTCTCGCTATCTCTCTCTGTCAAATAAATAAAATCTTAAAAAAAATAATAAAATAAAGGATGAAAAACATCACCCATTTTCCTTTGACTATAAATCCTGGTGAGTCAAATTTAGCATAACAAATATTGCTTTTTAAAAAACTTTGAGTCTTTCCATGGGCAATATTTATTCGCCATTTCCATAAGCCCATCGAAACTTCTTAGAATTACCATAATCTGTCTGACTCCGTATCTTCCACTGAAAACGTCTTCTTCTAGCGGAAACTGTGATGTTCTCGGAAGAACAGAAAACATTTTGGGGACATCCGGTTCCGGGCAAACGCACTGGTTCCGGCTTGCCGATGGGTATCTTCCGACGAGGACTAAGTTTCTTTGAGGAAACGGAGTCGTTGTCTCTCGCGAGGGTCCCAGGAAAACCTCGTTTCCAGACGTACCAGTTCTCTCAAACCATGGCCTGTAGGACGCGAAGCCTCATCTCAGACTCTCCAGAAATGGGACGAGTAGGGACTCTTCCAACTCCGTCAGCGACAGAAGCACCAGGGGCCTGTTGGGCCCCACGGCTGCGCTGTCCCGGCCAGGGGGCCGCGGGCGTAGAGAATGCAGCGCATGGCAGGCGGGACCCCCACCGCTGACTCTGGGCCCATTCCCAGGAAACCAGTTCTATTTCCCACTAATTAGAGCCACTTTCCCCAGCCAGACCCTCCAAGACCCCACGTGGAGGCCACCCGCCAGAGAGGCAGATGCCGTGCTCCCCGTACATGCGTCCCGGGGGGTGCCACACAGGCACAACTATCTGAACACACAGAGGACGTCCTCGCACACCCGCGAGGACGGCCACCCCATAAACCAAAGAAGAGGCAAGGGCTGGTGAGGACGAGGAGAGCCCCCGCGGACGGGGACGCGACGTGGGGCAGCCGCCACGGAAGAGGCCACATGGTCTCTCAGAAAACAGACCACAGACTCGCCGCGGGGCCCAGCCAGCTCACAGCCAGGGTGTCCACCGGCAGCGAAGGCAGGGCTTGGAGAACCTCCTGCTACCCGCGTTCACAGCAGCGTAGTTCACAACAGCCAAGCGGTGGGAGCGCCCGACGGTCTGGCCTCGGACGAACGGAACCACGAGACGCGGCCCATCCACACACCATCACGCGGCCTTAGAAAGTACAGACATTCGACACCTGCTCCGGCGTGGACGGACTCTGGGGACACGATGCTCAGCGAATAAGGCAGATACGAAAGGACAAATATTGTAAAATTCCACTCACATGGGGTCTCTCGAGTCTCCAGATTCACGGGGACGGAGAGTGGACAGCAGCACCGGGGCCGGGGGAGGGATGGGCGTTGGTATCTCCGGGGGACAGAGAGTGGACGGTGGGTGCTGGGGCTGGATGGGGGTCAGGGTCTCAGGGGGACAAACAGTGGATGGTGGGCGCTGGTGCCATGGGAGGGACAGGGGTCAGGGTCTCAGGGGGACAGAGGTTCTATATGGGAAGGTGGAAAGTTCTGGAGACAGACAGCGGGGACAGCTGCACCACAGCGTGAATGCACTTAGTGCCCCTGAACTCTGCATCTAAAATAGCTAAAGTGGTGATTTCTACATTATGTAAATTTTACCGTGATTGAAAGGAAAGGAATATCTAAGTTCTCTTGAAAAGCAAGGAGATCTGGCGACAGCGTGTGTGAGTTTTACCACGAGTTTTGAAAAGCAGACGTGAAATAACACACGGACACCCCAGACACTCACTTCTTCGTGTAGATCCAGGGTCTGTCTGTGGCCCCCCCCGCCGCACATCGCAGGGGCCAAGCGCGTCAGGCCTGCGTCCGCTCCTCCTGCTCGCTCTGTCCCCCGCCCGCCCGCACCTGCTTGCTGTGCCACCACCGTCCCAGGCTTCCCAGCCCGAGAAGTGACCCTCTCCACCCACCTTCGTGCACGTCCGACCCATGCTCCCGGGGAAGCCTGCCGCGCCCCAGACGACAGGACCCCCAGACGCCTCACCTGGAGCTGTGCCCCCCCCCCACTGCCACCGTATTTTATCACTCACAAGACGGCGCGGTGCCAGACGCTCACTTCCAGTGGCGGACGAGGCCACCCCTATGCCTTCCCCAGCACGACTGGTTTCAAACACCACGGATGACACGGTGACAGGGGAGCAGGGAGCCCGAGGACAGGTGAGACACAGCCGTCACCAAGTGGTTGGCAGCATGACCTACCGGGGGAGCCTGGGGGGAGCGGGGGCCGGTCCTGTGCATCCTCGGGTCTCACAGACACACGGGAGGCTTCGGCTAAGTATTTGTTGAGCCTGAGATGGACCTGGAACCTCAGGTGAGTGTCAGGGACCCCTCACAGGTCCCACCCACGTAAAAGCCAGTTCCCCAGCGGTAAGAACCTCAAGGTGGGGCCCCTTGCCAAGGGACACACGGCATTTGCGGGAAGTCTGTGTCACACGGGTGGGCACCAAGCGGTCTCCTGTGCTTCCCAGAGAGCCCTGGGGGTCCCACAAGAGCCCGCCGGCTCTAGAGAACCAGGAGCAGAGACGGGGCTCAGCTCCTGGCAAAGCGGATTAAATGGTAATCTACCCTAAACGCCGATGGATAAGTATTCTGCAGGGACACAGGACATCCCCATGATGGGCAGAGCCATCCCAGATGAGCAGTGTGAGGTTTGGGGAGGCGAGGTCACTCAGGAGACAAGACCAGTCATTTGAGCCAGCAGGCTTAACTTCTGGAGCTTTCCGTTCTTAAGCTGCCTGCA
Organism: Mustela nigripes; assembly: GCF_022355385.1. Lineage (NCBI taxonomy): Eukaryota > Metazoa > Chordata > Mammalia > Carnivora > Mustelidae > Mustela > Mustela nigripes. Next base: position 2,695,906 of record NC_081557.1, on the reverse strand, counting down.
TCTTGCCGGGGACTGGGCTGCAGAACAGAGCAGCAGAGCCCCTCCCGGACCTGGGAGAGGCTTGGGCAGCCTGTGCCGGTCACCCTACAACCTTCCCCGTGTCCTTCCAGCCCAACAGCTGGGCCTGTGATTCCATTTCGCAGATGGAGGAACGGAGTCTCACATGAGTGTGCGGCCCCACGAACGTGGTCAGCCAGGACCCTGGGCTCAGAGCCGCACGGGGTCATCCAGAGTCCAACTCGGAAGGTCGCCCGTGTTTCCAACACCCTCAAACCTCCGGCCATGACCGGGTCTGTTCTGCCCGGCCGTGAGGATGCAAACTTAGTCTTTCACATCCCCGACAAGCACGCGGCTCTGCCAGACCCGGGCGCTCGGCTTCAACGGAGACACGAGTCACAGACGCTGCCCCAGACAGCGCTTGTCCAAGACGACAATGCCCATGGAAAGGCAGCTCCAGAGCACCTGGGAATCCCAAGTCCTGGAGCGTGCCGCAACCTCGTCCTGAGGTCTTTCTTCGGGATGCCAGCGAGCGTCTTAACCGGACCCCATGTTGTGTGTTGCTCTCAGTAAAGCTCAGACTTGGAGCCCCCACCGTGCAAAGCCTGGGTGTCCCACCGGGGCCCGCACCCCATCCCAGCGGCACCAGAGGACCCACACGTGGGCCTCGCTCCAGGACTCCGAGGGGTGACGTCTTGCACTAACAGAGCCCAGTGTGGCCTTACTAACATCAGCGTGGGTGGGGACAGCTCCCTCGTGTGTGAAGGGCATTCTTGAAATGCCAGGTCTCTGGAGCTTATTCCTAAATGTTGAACAAACAAACAAATAAAAAACCCGATGGAAAGGAATCCCCGTCCTAACACCAACCCGAGGGCCTCCGCCCGCCGTTAAAACCAAGGACGACCGGAGTAGGGCCACCGCACGCTTCGCTGTTGATTTCTCTATGTTGTTGGCAATCCCGGGGCTTCTGGGGACCACGCCGGCAGGTGGAAGCCCAGGGGAAAGCAGTGCACAGCCGGCGAGAGCCGGCCAGGTCAGTGATGGCCAGGCATCGCCCCTCCATGGACCTACCTGCCCCCGACATGCACCCCTACAGAAGAGGGGGCAGACGCTGTGAGCAAGTGAACTCTGAAGACCCCAAATGGCCGAGAAATCACAGTGGCACCCTGGGTGATCCCCGACAGGACCCAGCCAGCACAGAACCTCACGGAACCTTGCGGAAGGCAACGACATTCCTCATTCGCAAGCCGCTCCTCGGGCTCCCGTCCCCTCCCGGGGATTTCTCCACTGGCCTGGCCTTTCTGGAAATGCTGCCGGTAGCTCCAGTGTCTCAGTCTCCGTCTGTAGCAGGAGACGGGTGCCCTGTGCCGCCCAGGCCCCGGTTCTCCACTCGGTGCTGGGACGTGACTGCGGGCAGCCCCGCACGGGCTGCGACACTGTGCAGAGGGACTCTGGGCTTCGTCAAGGTCATGGGATCGATGCTGCTCATGCCGGGAAGGAAAGCTGAAAATCACCCAAGAGCAGACCCCCGAAGGCATCCACGCCGAGAGGAGAACCAGGGATGGAGAGTGCAGACGTCGCCTACAGGTCCCTAAGCCGAGTGGCGATGAGAAAACGTGCCCCCGAAACCAGAACCGGGAACCGCCAGCCTTTCACTGAGATCTGCGGACCGGCGCTACAGAGGACCCACCTGGGTAGACCCTCAGGTCCCGACTGAGGCTCACCTCCCACCCAGAGGGGCTTCAGGTGGGGACGGGAGGCCACATCATCAGTCCCCTGCTGAGCCCCCAACCCTGTAATGTCCTCAGCGCCCAGGGAGCCGGGGCGGCCGGCTGCCGTGGACGACCCAGGCACCAGCACGTTCTTGAAAACGGCTTTCTTCTGGGCACATGGACTCGGTCCTGGACTGGGTGTGACTGTGACCCTGGCCTGTGACCCAAGTTCTGTGCCTGGGCCGTGCGTGGGGACAGTAGGGACCCTCGACCACGGTGAGCCTGCTGCTGGGAGCTTCTCGGGGGATGCCCGTGTCTCCCCCGTGGCCCCTGAAGAGGCGGGCAAGCGTGACGGGGAAGGCAGGGCTTGTGGAAACCTCGTCTGGGCCGAGACACAGGGTTGTCCCCGTTTGACTCAGGAGCTGACTATTTCCGGAACACAAAACCACTTGTTGGGTCAACCAAAAACGCAGTGTTGGGGGGCGCCTGGGTGGCTCAGTGGGTTAAGCCGCTGCCTTCGGCTCAGGTCATGATCTCAGGGTCCTGGGGTCGAGTCCCGCATCGGGCTCTCTGCTCAGCAGGGAGCCTGCTTCCTCCTCTCTCTCCA
>NC_081557.1:2691306-2693490 GCF_022355385.1 Mustela nigripes | reverse complement strand
AGGGTCCTGGGGTCGAGTCCCGCATCGGGCTCTCTGCTCAGCAGGGAGCCTGCTTCCTCCTCTCTCTCTCTCTGCCTGCCTCTTTGCCTACTTGTGATCTCTGTCAAATAAATAAATAAAATCTTAAAAAAACAAAAACAAAAACAAAAACGCAGTGTTGGGGAGACACTCTCACGAAAACCTCATGTAGGGTTTATGGCCAGAGGCCTGTGGCAGCCACACTTTATGTTGGTGTACGCACGAGTGTATTTGTGTGTGCATGTGCACACGCATGTGAGCGTATGTCTGTCCCCCTGTGTCCTGGTGCACATCACCTTCTCATTCCTCCCTTCAATGTGCCCCGCCCTGGCCCCCTTGTGCTCCCCCAAGGTCCGGGTTGCTAGAAGGTTCTTTCTGATCCCGCTGGAAGGCTCTGGCTCAGGCTTGGAGAGAGGGACTCTGGGGTGTGAGGTCGGCAGGGTCCCCATAAGCGGGGTCACACAGGCCTGGCAGGTCACGGAACATCAAACCAGTGCTCCCAGTTACAGGCCATCTGATCCTCAGCACGGCGGAGTCTGGCTCCACGAGCCCTCGCTGGCTCCCAGCGCTTTCCACTACAGGCGGGTAGCGGGGAGTTTCCCCACGCTGTCAGAAAAGCTGTCACAGGCCCACCTGCTCCTGGCTGCTGGCCAGGACTCCTGTGAGGTCACAAGCCAGCGGAAGGTGCTCACGATCCTTCCGGACCCTCACGCACATCCACCTGGGGGGTGAACATGCTTTGCTCAGCTCAGGGAGAGCAGCGGCGGCGGACAGACCCTTCTGGGCCCCACCCCGGCCCTGCCCGCTTCTCTCCTGCCTGGCGCCTGTGGTGCATTCTCGGGGGCACCCTTGGGGCTGCAGGAGACTGACCTCAAGCAGCTCCTTCCCAGCCTTGCTCCCCACCATCACGGTCCCTTCCGCCATCTTGCTCAACTAATCAGTTAATCGGGAAACTCTCCGTCCCGGCCCCAAACAGGTGCCAGTCACAGAGCACCCTTCGCCCACACTCCCACTCGCGCCATGGCACCCCGCGGTGCAGACATAAAGACACAGGCTGACCAGCCGGCTGACCAGTCATCACTTCCAGAACAGTGCGGTCCAACACAGCGGGCGCTGAGCCCCTGGAGAACAAGGGACCAAACCTAAATTTTATTTGATTGTAATCAAATTTAAGGAGCCGCATGCGTGCTGTGGCCACCATACGGGTAGTGCAGCCCTGGAATATTTTGGAATCCAGAACCCTCGCTCACACTCTGTGAGATCTCCTCTGAGTTGCTCACCTCCCGGTGGCAACATCAGATTGTCACGTGGGAATGCGACTACTATTGGACAGGTTGGTGTCACGTTACGGTCTCCTTCCGCGGTTGCCTCCGCACATCTGACTCAGTCAAACCCCAGGTCCGGCATGTCACGTGCCCGCTCTTGAGTCTGACTTCCTGGCTTGGGCACTGGTCTCTGCCCAGCCCTGACTCCTGGCTCACTGGCTTCCTTGCTGCTCTTAAATAGACGGGTGCACTGTGACCCCAGGGCCTTTGCACGTGCTGGTTCCAGACCCTGGAAGGCTCCCCCACAGGGACGCTGAATGGCCTGCACTCCCCCTGCCTTTCTCAGTCTCTGCTCACGGTCCGAGGCCACGCGAGGGGCCAGCCATGAAAGACCCTCCCCCACGTCTCTCCTTACTTCAATGTTCTTCACGTTATTTGCCAACCCGGACGTGTTATGTGTTTCTCTCTTTCCTTGTGAATCACCAGTCTGGCCGGCGTGTACCCCTGACAACAGGGGTGCGGTTTTGTTCACCGGCGTGTTTCCCCAGCACCCAGAACAGTGTGTGGGAACTCTGTGTGCTGCCTGAAATAATGAACTGGAAACCCGATTATTTTTGTCACAGAGATGCCGTGTTCCAGCCCAGACATTTCCACTCACCCAGGTCTCCAGACCCGAATCTAGAAATACGATTCCCACGTGCTTATTTCTATGGAACACAGAGTTTGAATCCCAGATAAAATTTCCAGAAAAAGTTGAAAGAAAACGCGTAACAGTGAATGGCCTGCCCAACTGCTCACCCTATGCAGGGGTGACGGGCTGCAGGGCGAGGAGGGGCCCGGCCAGGCCACAGAGTGGACGAGGTGGGCCGTGGTGAGCGGGGGGGGGGGGGGGGGGGGGGGG
>NC_081557.1:2681779-2691206 GCF_022355385.1 Mustela nigripes | reverse complement strand
GGGGGACTGCTGTGCCAGATGGAGCGCCCGCACCTTCCCAAGGGGCAGGGGTCCCTAGCCCCAGCCAGATGCCAACTCACGCAAAGTCTGCCTTTCCTAATTTTTCAAGGGAAGCTGGAAGTCTGAATTTTTATACAAAATTCCTGGATATTTAAATGTTGTCAAAGAATTTCATTCTTCTTAAAAACTCTGAGCAGGCCGTCGTCAAACGCTCTGGGGTGAGATTCACCCTCTGGACGGCACGTGGTTAACTGTCCAAGAACAGCTGATTCCAGCCACAGGGTAAGTGAGAGCAGGTGCCGTGTGTTCTCCACACGGTGTGTGGGGTCCCAAGGTGTGAGGCAGGCACCCCCGGCGCCCAGGTCCCGCCTCGGTGAGCTGCTGCTGAACATGCCAGAAAGACACAGCACCAGAAGAAAAGAGAAATGAAAATGGTATTTGGTTGGACAGAAAAAATAGTTTTTTGTCATTCACCATGGCCAGGGCTGAGCTGAAACCGACAAAACCTGTCATCTGCAAGGGTCCTGGGGCCACTTCTCCAGAACACGCGTGGTGGGGAGTGAGGAATGAGGGGGAAGCCTCCAGTCTCTGATGTCCCCAGGCATGTGTCCCGGTACCCTCAGCTGTGGCTCCAGCCCTGCTCCCTGTCCCGGGGGCCAGCCTGCTCCCAACAGGGTACTGCTGAAGACAGCAGGCCACACCCACAGCACCCTCAGATCTCGCCCTGCGGAGTGCCACCCCCACCGCACCCCCCTTAACTGCTGTACTTATCCCAGGTGAGTGGCTCGCAACAGCGGGAACTGGTCCTCCCTCACCTGGCGGCCAGAAGTCTAAAACCCAGGTGCGGGCAGGGCCGAGCTCCCTCCGGAGGCGCTGGCGGAGGCTCCTTCCTGCTCCTCCGGCTACTCCAGGCATGCCCAGCTGTGTCCGGGTCCCCTCAGCATGGCCTCTGTAGTCACGTGGCCCCTCCTCCGTGCGTCTGTGTGTCTGCGCGTTTAATGCCGCCTTCCCCGACCTGGGTAGTTTCCCAGTGTCCGCTCCCATCACCTGCGGCATGAAAGGCAGCACGACGGGGGAGGTCCTGTGCTCGACGTCAGCGTGGAGCATGAGGTCACGGGGAGACGGAACTGTCCCGACCGTGCTCTGAAACCCGCGTGGACTTCCACGCCATGAGCCACGAGCCACTCGCGAGCAGGTTGGGCTCTGAGTCACTGAACAAAGAAACGGATCGGAAACGTGCCCAGAGGGAGTCAGGAAGAGAGGCGCCCACTGAGTGCATTCACTCGGCTTCCCAGAAAACGTGCAACAGCGGACCAGACGTCCCTGCGGGGTCAGATCGCCTTTGTCACAGGCCTGGCCTCCTGCCCGGGGCAGCTGCTTCACGAGAGCACGATTAGCACAGAGAGCACGCGGTCCCCGGCAGGGCGCCCGGCGCACCGGCTCGGATCGTGCGCGCCTGGGAGGAGGGGTTCTCCCCCGTCTACACCATGGAATGAGTGAGTGCAACGTGCGCTCCATGCCAAGTGCACGAGACGCGGGGCCTGAAGGGCGACAGCCTCGGCTTCAGAAAAGACACAGGTCACTTTGGTGAGCTCAGAGCTCCCCTGGGGGACGTGCCAGGCCAGGAATCATCGGGGGATTCGCGGAATGCAGAGCTTGAAGACACAGAACCATCGTGAGACAGAACCGGCAGGCGTCTGCGCGAGGGGCAGCCACACCCTGGGGTTTAAAACTCAGTTCCTCTCGGTTTCCTACTGTGGCCTCTCTCCGGCTCGAACGTCGAGTGCGGTGGTCAAGGACGATCACAGGGTCCGGCGGGAGCACGAGGGGAGGGGGGAGCCCCAGGTGTCCGGCGGGAGCACGAGGGGAGGGGGAGCCCCAGGAGTCCGGCGGGAGCACGAGGGGAGGGGGGAGCCCCAGGAGGAAGGCTCCGCGGCAGGCGGGGCAGAGAACTGCGCCCACTGGAAGGCAGGCCACGCCACGGCCACTGTGCTCCCCTGCACCAGAGGACTCCACGCCACGGCCTCTGTCCTTCCTGCCCGCCTGCCCTCACACTTCCCGCCTGCGTGAGCACCGGACGCCGGACCTCCGAAGGCCTCGCCGTCCACGCCCCCGGCTCACCATTCCCCGCACTTCTCCGCAGCTGGATGTCCGAGCGGCAGCTGCTGAACGCAGCCGGGGCACAAGAGAACCGGGACACAGACCAGGGAGAAAGGCCACCCCTCCCCATCCGCATGCCGGGTGCTGGAGCAAAGTTGGGGAACACCCCGGGAGCCCCTTTTGGGAGGGAGGGAGGATTCATCCGTCCCGTGTGTCAGCCCGAGTCCTGCAGGGAACAGACCAGGAGGACGTGTGTGTGAATGTGTGTGTGTGCGCGCCCGTGCGTGTGTACACATAATTAAGAGATTATTTTAAGAAACTGGACATTATGAATGTGGACATCCACAGTTTGTAGGACAGACCGGCAAGCTGGGAACTCAGGCAGGCTTTCGTGACATCTTGAGGCTGAGTTTTGTCTTCTCTGGGAAACCTGTTTGTTGTTCCCGTGAAGGCTTCCTGCCCATCAGAGGCCGCCCACGCACGGGACAGAGGGTTCATCTCCTTTACTGTAACTCCGCTGGCTGCAGACGTTAAGTTAACCACAAACACGGTCACAGCCACACCCGCACGAGGGTTTGATGGGACGGCTGGGGGCGCCTCGCCGAGCACGCCCCGCACCCCGGCCGCCGCGGCTGCCCGCTCTCCCCCTCACGCGGCCCTTCTCCATCTTCAGACTCCTTTCCGTTCTGTTTTCAGAATCAACACCCACTTGGTTTTTTGCTTTGCTCCCTTGGACTAATGATCCAAAGCACAGAGGGTCCCTGATGTTCCCTCCATGCCGGGACACAAGACACGCCACACACAGAGGGAGGGGTCGCCTTCACCCCGGACGCCAGAGCGCCGGACTGGAGGTCAGGAGGCCTGGAGGCCACAGACTTGGCCGCTAACTGCATTTGCATTCCCATGCCTCCATCCCAGCAGAACTCCGTTTTGCCTATAAATTAGGAATAAACATCCCTACCCCATCGGGTTGTTGAATACCAAATGAGAACATCCAGAAGAGCATTTGTGAGCTTTAAACTTCTGGGCAACAGGAAGGATTCGTCCTCACCGCCACCACCGCCGCCACCACCACCGCCACCACCATTGTCATCACCGTGACCATCATCAACATCATCGCTTTATAGGTTGAATTTTCTCCCCACGAAATTCAGTTTGTGAAATCTTAACCCCCAGTATGTTGGTATTTGGAGATAGGGCTTTTGGGCGGTGATGAGGGTTAAGTGTGGTCATAAGGGTGGGGCCCCAACAGACGGATCGGTTTCCAGGAGGAGAGGATGAGGCGGAGGAAGCCCCGCCCCCTGTACGCACGGAGGAAAGAAAAGCCAGTGGTCGTTCGCCGTCTGTTAGCCAGGACAAGAGGCCTCATCAGAAGCTACATTTGTTGGCACCTAGACCTTAGACTTCTACCCTCCAAAACCGCGAGACATAAATGTCCGTTGCTTACGCCGCACAGCCTGCGTTCTGCGGAGGCCGCTCGAGCTGACCAAGGCGCCCCTCGCCATCGGCATCACTGCCTCATACACACCCAAGGAACCGTGTAGGAGCCTCTCCTCTCCTCTCCTCTTCCTTCTTCCTACAACCCCTGCAGGCACCAGGATTCCTAGATGGCTTCTCAGAACCCAGAGCACAAAGCCGTGCCCTTGACTTTCTGACTCGGTTGCACTGGGAGGCTGGGGTTGCATATCAGCATTTTCTCTCCGGTCCTGACGTGTTGTTGATGCTGCTGCTTCAGCGTCTGGGTGAAGCCATGAAGGAAATGCTTGGCCAGATGAACTCGTGAGATGGTCCCAGATTTCTTGGAACGGCAGCCGAGGAGCCCGAGCGTTTTGCACGGAGCCGTCTGACCCTCTTCAACGACGTGGTGAGCCAGCGTTCCCGCACGCTCGACAGGGAGGGACTCCTCCTCCGTATCGGGGAGGTGGGCGTCGTGAATGGGGAGAGGCGGGCACGGCGCAGGCGGGGATCCGCGGGCTGGACCCCATCTCCCCATCACGGCAGCACGGGAAGGCAGGAGACACGGGCGACGGAACCAGCTCCCCGCATCCGAGCAGGCGGCCGGGCTCAGACGCTGCCTGTGACGTGAGCACACCTCGCGGGCCACAAGGTCCCATCGTTCAGCCGCACTGTGCGTCACTGCCTTCCAGAACCATCTGGGCGCTTGAGCGATGATCCCAATACAGACGGACGGCCTCGCGCTGGAGCAGGTGCGGCACCCCCGCTGGGAGCACGAAGACCTCCCACAGAAGGGGGCCCCTGGCCAGGTGGTTACTGGCTGGGGTGACGGTTTAGCCGGGGCACCAACGGGGAAGGCCACCTATGTGCCATCTGTCCCGGACGCCCTGCGTAGCTGCTTTCGTGGAGCGCCAAGTGGGGGCCACAGGGCATTGCCCCAGAGGGTCAGAAACGGCCCTTCTGTATGACCCAAGGGCTTCCTGTGGGTCAAAGGGCATTAGCTGTCCTTTTTAAGCAATTTCAGCAATGTTTTCACTTAAAAATAAAAGAGGACCAAAGAAATGTATGATTTAGTGGCAAAAAAATATTTAAACCAAGACCATCACTGAGCCACAGCAAAGCCCGAAGGGGTAGACATGGCCATAAAGAAGTAGCAGGTGCCTGTAGTCACCGCTGGCCCAGAGGACATGTCCCTGGAGAGTAACCACAGACTTTCCAGACCCATGAACAAACCAGAAAGTCACGATCATGAGCCGTTTTGCTCTGCCTGAAACTCACGAGATTGAAACCACAGTCCAGCCACCGTGACGGCAAACCAACGAAACGTTGAACGGCGGTTATGAGACGTTTGGCCCGTTCTCGAGACATCAGACCCATACTTGTTAGTAATGCCTTGGAAGCATATTAGGAAAACCATCCACGCGTGTCAGCTCTAAATTAAAGACCCCTCTTGGCTCAAGAAGATGCAAAAATTACTTCCAAATAGAAATGACACTTGGATTCTCGGTCAAGTGGAAACACTGGACAGTCCGGAGGGTCAGAGAGCATTGCTGTAACTTTAACGCATTAGCCAAAGAAATTCGTTTCCACCCTAGACTATCGGGTCAGCTGCGTCGAAATCAGATAAGCCCCGTGTCCCCATGATGAAACCCGGACTCTACCGCAATTCAAAGACAACTAGGACGGCAGCTTTGCGCCGGCCCCATGAGGCGCTGTGCTGACACTGGGCCGGAGCTGCTCCCCAGCGCTCGGGGACCACAGGCTCCGTGGGGCTGCCAGGTGACCACAGGCCTCCTCCCAAGACAGAGTCACGAAGGCCTTTCCGGAGCCGCCTTCTCCAAGCCCCCACCAAGACGAAACACCGTGGCAAACAGCAGACCGAGACGTGTCCACAGCTCCAGCACGAAGGAGGGACGACAGTGCCACGGGCGCAGGCGCCGTCCCCAGCAAGCCAGGACCCCTCATGCCCAGCACCCGCTCCGTGGGGAACCCTGCACCCCGGGGGCGCCGGCTCCGAGAGCCCCCTTACCTGGAACGGGGTCTGGCTGTTGTAGTTCTTCTGCTCCTTGTTCCCGCCCCGGAAGAGCAGCACTCGGGCACAGCTGTCCTGCGGACGGAAGAGAGAAACCTGTTTGTGGGTCGGGGCACAGACGGGCTCCACCGGACCGGCTCAGAGGCTGAGCGCCCAGGGAACTAGGGACGCGCCCGTGTGAGGTCCCCAGGGGCACCTCTGGTCATCGCGGCGGTGAGGAGGAGGGCGAAGGGTCCTGCTCCCTACTGGGTGAGGTTTAACTCTCGCAAACTCTCTGGACGACCTGGCGGAATCCATGAGCACGTCTAGCCCGGGCACCCGGCTCTGTGAGACCGTGGGCCAAAGAGCAACGTCCTGTGCATGTGGAGAAAATATGCGGCAGCACATACTGGAAGGAAAACACAAGAAGAAAGGGAAAACCTGGAGGCAGCATTATTGTTCTGACAGAAAGGACAGTGGGAATGCATTCTAGAACATTCTTCATCTAGAAGGCTGTAGGGAAAAACAAGGGAGATCCACAAACCTGCAAAGAAATACAAGAACTTCCAAGCAGGAAACACAGACTTTCCAGGTAGAAAGTCTCAGAACAATAACACGGCGTAACTTCGCTTCCGTTTTCAAAGCCTCATGGCGGGGAGTGGGCAGCCGCTAAGCCCCCAGCTGCCATTCCGAGGAGCGGCCCGGCCGCTTGGAACCGGGGCCCCAGAGCCCCGCAGGACCCCGCTTCTGCAAGCCCTCACCGGCGTTCTGTACAGCCCAGTGATGACGCCCACCGGAAAGTCCCATCAGAAACGCAAGAATAAATTCTTGCCAGGCGCCGCCATTCCTGCCCACCCCGGCGGGTCCCCGGCTGGGGCCTCCCCACAGGGGCAGACGTTCACGAGCTCGGGACACGGTCCGTCACTCTCAGGATGACCAGACTCCACGTGCGATCACGTCCCAGAGCTATCTCAAACTTAAACGGCAGATGGTTTGCTTGGCTGGGTAACAATCATACCTTGTGTGGGCACACGTGTGTGTGCAAGTGTGTGTATGTGTGCACATGTGCATGCAGAAGTGTGGATAGGCCCTTCTGTGTAGGAATGTGTGTATGCATGGGTGCAGGTGTGTGTGTAGCCCTGTGAGTATGCATGTTTGGGGCGGGTGTGGGTAGGCATGTGTGGGCGCACGTGTGTAACACTTGTATGTAACACTTGTGTATGCAGGCATGTGTGCATCCACACGTGTGGGGAGGGCAGGTGTGGGTGCACATGTGTGCAGGGGTGGGTGTACAGGTGAGCCTGCGCATGTGTCTGTGGGCGTGTGTGTGTAGGCACATGTGCGCAGGCATGTGCGTAGGCACGTGTGGACACATGTGTATGTGAGTGTAGGCATGTGTGCGCTGCCATCCAGCGTTCCCGCTAGGAGTAGACAGGAGGCCCATCATGCAGACAAGGCAGCGGAGCTCCAGAAAGGTTACATGGAAAACCACGGCTTCGGAAAGGGAGCACGAGACAACACTGACCCCAGAGCAGGGGCCGTGGGGGCGCTGGCTGTGTCCCGTGCGGCTGCCGGCCACCAAGATGCTCCCAGAGGAGCCTCATCTGTGACACGTGGAACTGTGTCTCCATCCGCTTATACAAGCCAGTCTAGTATAGATGGAGAAGAGTCTGCATTTTCCATTTTGAGAGCCAAAGCGTCAGGAAGAGTACCGTTCCCGCTGCCAATTATTTTCTTGGCAACATTTCCAGAGACACTAAGAGAACAACCCCAGCCTCCCCTGCTCCATGAGGATCCCCAGGCTTGCCCCGTCCCCAGCCAGGTGGCCATGCCACTGGGTCGCCACCTCCTGCAGGAGCCCAGACGCACCACGTGAAGACGCAGACCCGAAAGCACATTCATTCACGCACACGGCTAGTCGGGACGCAGCGACAGCCAGGCAGGGTACCACTCTGGCCCCAGGGACGCCGAGCCAACATGCGCCAGAGAGGGAGGGCAGGTGGTCAGGGGAGCCCCCACTCCCCCAGGAGCGGGTCCAGAAGCCTGCCCAAGCCAGTGACAACTGGAGGATGTGTTCCCAGCAGAGGGAACAGCCAGGGCCCTAGTGCAGGCTGCAGGCGGCAGGGGCCCTCGGAGCAGTGTGGGGGCGCTCCCCTCTGCAGGGTGCAACGTCACTCTGGGGTCTGCGGAAGGCGCATCAGAGAGAGACAAGCGGGAGGGACGGCCAGTCGGGGGTGAGGGTGGCCGTGTGTGGCCCTGGCGAGGGCAGGAGGGGCAGGAGGAGCCGGGATCCCTGGGGCAGGACCGAAGCCCGGACTCCAGGAAGCTGCGGAGGGAAGGGGCTCCTCACACGGTGTGGGGGAACCACGTACGTGGTTTCTACAAGGCTTGTTGGTCCGGCAGGGGCCCCATTGGCAAAGCTGTTTGAGGTGTTTTCTAGAAGGTGCCAAGGCCACAGGCAGACCTGCTGGAGGTCACCGTGGGAGAGAATGTGGGCCGTGGGGGGCTGCCCCAAGCAGGAGGGAGGAAGCCTGACGGGGTGGCAGGCGGGGAAAGCTTGCGGGAGGCCCCAGGGGAGGTCAGTGGGGTCTGGACACAAGCAAATGGGCAGACAGAGGAGGAGACGGGAGATGCGGGTGAAGAGATGCGGGCTACGGGCTTGCTCAGAACGGCCCCGTCATGGACAGAGCCCGGGTTTTCAGGCTGGATTTCCACATCCCACCGGGGCTTTCATCTCTATGGCATGGAGGTGACACCCCAACACGATTTACCAAATCTTCCCGATTAGTTGGGAGCTCATTTCCAGTTTGCACTGTCCCAACGCGTGCCTGTGTGGCAGACGGAAATCTACGGAGAGGTGACATGCTGAGGCAAGGCAGGGGCGGGAAGACGGACGTCACCGGAGCGGCCGGAAGCCGGCACGCGGAGGAGCTGCCCCTGAGGGCCACACCCGATGGCGCTCTGGACCACGGCTCCTATGCCTAAACTGCGCCGATAGGAGCCCTGTCCCCACCCCAGCCAAAGGTCACGGAATGTGTCCCCATAGCCTTGGGGCAAAGACACAGGGCAGGTTGGAAGCCCAGCCTCCACCTCCTGACCCACAGGAGAGAATGTCAACCAACAGCAGCCGCCGAAGGCTCCCCGTGGATCTATAGGGGAAGACCATGTGGATGGCCTCCTTCCACAAGACACACCCTCCAGTGCTCCCGAGGATGATGACCCCTGATGGCCTTGGGGAGGCAGCCCCCATGCTGACAGGTGCTCCGCTGACATGAGAAGGACCACAGCGACGCAGCCTGTCTCTTCTTACCTTGGGCCTCGCTGGTACCAGGAGCAGGGTTTGTTTCTCATCCTCCCCACAAAGCGGCCAGGCCCACTAACCTTTGAGATGTAAGACTCCCTCCCTTCCTTCATTATCCAAGCCAGAAAAACAAACACTGGGCTGCCTCCCCCCTCTTGGCCTCCAGAAAAGCCCGAGAGAGGATGAGGGGCCTGGCAGATTAGACATGATTTGCTGCTTACAATCAAAGCCCTAATTAGCGGGTTTCATAAGAGAAGGGAATATTCTGGTCTGTGTATTTTATTAGAAATGTGCAGATGAGGCCCGCCTAAAACTAATAAAACACACATGCATCAAATCCATTAACCTGGCTGCTCTTAGATTTAACAAGGAGGGGCATGGCAAGGTAAATTAGCAGAAGCAGGACCATCACCACCATCAGCACCGGAACCATGACCATCACCACCAACACCATCAGCACCAGCACCACCATCATCATTATCATCAACACCATAACCATCACTACCATCACCATCAGCACCATCCTCACATCATCATCACCAACACCATCCCCAACATCA
>NC_081557.1:2578521-2681679 GCF_022355385.1 Mustela nigripes | reverse complement strand
CATCACCATCAACACCATCTCCACCATCACCACCAACACCATCACCACCAACACCATCACCACCATCACCATCACCACCATCACCATGACTATCACCACCAGCACCATCCTACCATCATCACCATAACCACCACCACCACCACCATCATCATCACCATCACCACCATTATCACTACCACCACGACCACCATTACTGCCACCCTTTACCAAGCATGCACCGTGTGGCAGACACACCGTATGTTTGTTTTCTATTTTAAGCCTCTCAGCAGCGCTGGCAGTTAGGTAGAATCATGCCTACGGTACAGATGGGAGAATTCACTGTCCCAGAGTTCGTCCCAGACAACACAGCGAGGTCACAGTCTCAGCCACACGGAGCCCGACTGTCACGCATCCCGGTGCTGCAAGCCCACCTGCCTGCTGCTGTTCCTCCCCCCGAATCCTGCTCTGACTTCACCGCACCGCATCCCCACCCCTGGAGCAGTGCCTTTCTCACGAGGATCTCCCAGAGGGCCCTGTACGTGTGCCTTCCGACATCCCTTCCTCTGGAAGTTGCAAAGGGATTCCTCCGGTCGGCGTGGAGCCTGGCCTGCTGCTGCCGCATGCCGCACACGTGCACAAAGGAGGAGCTCCACCCATGGGTGGCGTGGGAGGACAGGGCTCTGGCTAGGGACAATGGGCAGAGGACAGGGCTCCCTGTGGCCTAGACCCCGACCTTACTGTGTTGTTCACCATGCTGCAGAGGACGGCCACACAGCCCAGAGAAGCAGCAGGCAGATCCCAGGACCCTGGAGAGAGGGGACAGCTCTGCCCTGCCTACGCTTGCTGGCACAGGCGGAGCAAGTTGCCCAGCCGTGGAGTGGGGAGTCTGTCCCCATGTGGCCAGGGTGGATGCAGACACAGTCTTCCCCACCCAGCCTCGGCCGAGTATGGCCCGCGGCCTAACTCAGCTCACTGCCTGCTTTACAGATACAGTCCTGCTGGCACACAGTCACCCTCACTCACCTCGGTGCTGTCTGTGGCTGAGCTCACGCTGCAGTGGCAGAGCGGCGTGACCCTGACAAGCCCACGTGGGCCACAAAGTCAAAAATAATAAGCGACCCTTTACAGGAAATGTCTGCTCCTAAACGAAAATACCTAGGAGAAAAATACTCCGAAGGCACATGGGGGAGGGTGTTCCCGAAGCCGCCAGCCGAGGGGGGGGACAGGGCGGGTGACAGGCGGCGCCCTGCCCGTCACACCGGCCCGTCACCAAGCCAGAATACGGACTACCAGGTGGTCTGAACCTTTCTTAACAAAATAATCTCACCAATGCTCACAAAGACCGTCTTGTCCACAATTATTTCAAGTGACAGAAAACATTCTTTCCTGTTTTTTTCTTTCATTCATGATAAATTATGCTTGAAATCTACTGGGGAAAATTAAGGAACGTTCCTCCCTCTAAGGCAGCAATTAAGAAGCGCATGTCGGCACAGATGTTTTACCAGGCAAAGCCAAGTCTCACGATGCGTGCTTTCCAAATGAAGCCCGGCTAGGTCTCTCCAAGTTCACAAACCCACCAAAATACCCCCAAACGCCATGCAGCTCCCACCGCCCCAGCTGCGCGCAAACCCCACCGATACACTCGCGTTAAGGAGGAAGCAGGAGCTCTGCTGAAACGCTCCCCCAACTCCCTCGGGCTGAGCTGCTCTGCTGTGCCAGCCCCAGAAGAGACCCTAAGAGATGGCAATCTATGCCTCTGAGAAGCCGGGTCTGGGGGACAGGGTGCCCGCAGGGAAAGCGGACACGGCCTAATAACGGCACTTCACCCTCGTTATCTCGTGAAGGGCTGCAGAGCTAACAATACAGCTGATGCTCTCGGGAGCTCATTGAGAGAAGGCTTGACTAAGGGTGGGATGTCTGAGTTGGGTCTTGAAGGATGCATAGGAGTTTTCTATGGCAAAGAATTTACAGCAAAGAAGGTCTCATGGCTGGAAGGATCCAGTCTGGGAAGGGCCAGGGAAAGGACTCAGGTGTAGACAAAGGCTGAAGATTTCACCCAAAAAGGTAGCATCAGCGCTTTGTTTTAGAAAGAGGATGCCGACTGCAGAGAAGACAGGCAAAGTGCACATGGCTTGGGGACCCCCAGGAAGATCTCCCCTCTGTTCGTCCAGTGAGGGGAGCCCCCCACCTTCTGCTCAGCTGCTCAGTATAGTGTCCAGCTCCCACCACCCTCCAGACTCCTTGAAATCAGGGACAAGAAGAAAAGAAAGCTGGAGCAGAGAACACCTTTGATGTTGGCATCGGGGAGTTACCTTGACCTGGAGCCTCAAGGACGCTGACCGTCCCTTCTCCCCGCCCCCGCCCCGAGCAGATCCTGAAACCCACCACCTCCAGGGAGCCCCGGGCCCTTCCCACAGCCTCCCCGAGCCTCCCCACCATCCTCTGCCCCACCGCTGTGCCTCTCGGCGGGACCAGCCGGATGCTCACGCCGTGCTCCCCAGCCACTGGGGATTCACACTCCGGGAGGCGGGGGGGGGGGGGGGTCATATCCCACGGGTCAGGGCGCACCAAACAAGCTCATCTCCAGCTTGCCTTGGCACAAAAGGACAAATGCCACAGGAACCCACTCCGATGTGGTCCCTAGAGGGGGACAGAAGGTGGACAGCAGGAGCCGGGGCTGCGAGGGGGAAGGCCTCCGTGTTTCTCAGGACAGTGCCCTCCGGGAACGTGGGAAGTCCGAGAAGGAAAGCACCGCTGGTCGCAGAGCAACACGAATGTGCTTCATGGCAGTGAACTACGTTGTGAAAGTGGTTAAAATCGTGTGTGCTTCGGTCGTGTGTGTCACCGCAGCTGAGGAGAAAAGTGCTTCGGGAGCGTGTCTGCACACGCACGGTGGCAATTTGCCTCTGCCGCACGCTGGTCCTGGGCAAGGCTGGCGGGGTGCCGGAACCCTCCCTGGCCACGCCCGTGCCCCTCTGCCCTGCACATCCCTGCACGCACCCACTCTGGGGTGGACAGAATCTGCACGTGCAGCCGGGGATGGCGGGAACCAGGGGACCCCCAGCTCCCCAGCTCGCTTCTGGGGGTGGACAGCGTGGTGGGGTGGCCCAGGAGGGGCGCAGACTGGGGCTTCCAGCTCAGCTCTGGCTCTGGGACGGCTCCCTTCTCCTCCCCGCGACTCGGCTTCCTCTCTGCTACAACGGGGTAACGACTCTCGAGGAAGAAGCTGAAGATGGCAGCTCGCTGGGGCTGGAGGTGGCCCCTGAGATTCCCGTGGGAAGGCTGAACCCCCAAGGCAAGCGATTTTGGAAATGGGCCTTGAGGAGGGGTTGAGGGTCCAGTGAGGTGGTGAGGGTGGGGCCCTGACCTGACGGGACAGCGCCCTTGTCAGGAGAGACCGCATGGTGCTGTTGGGCTCTCCGCAGTATGCAAGGACAGACAGAAGGGGCGATCCGCAGCCGGAAAAGACCTTTCCCTGAGAGCAGAACCTGCCTGTACCCTGACCTTGGCCTCCAGCCTCTGGGACCGTCTGTGGGGCTCCGTGAGGGAACCTGCACCCTGCAGGGCCCTCGGCACAGTCCCAGCCCCGGCTCCCACGCAGCCAGGCAGGGTGTTGGGGGAGCGCGCCCACCCGCATGCCCCCACTGACCTGGTTGTAGAGAGCGCAGATGTGCAGGGCTGTGTTCCCCGAGGCATTCTGGGCCGCCATGTCCGCCCCGTAGAAGAGCAGGTGCTCCAGGTGCTGCACGTGGCCGTACCTGCAGGCCTGGAACGGGAGTCCGCGCGGTCAGCGGGCAGCACACGCGAGTCTCCAAGCTCCACGTGTGCTCGGCCGCTTCCCCAGAACCCACAGAGGCCGAGCCAGCCCACCCCCGTGTCAGACCAGGGCCCCAACGGTGGGACGCCCACAGCATCCTGAGTCTCGGGGGGCCGCCAGGGCGGGACCGAGGACTTAGTCTGGGCTCCCAGAGGCAGGTCTGCAAAGGGCCCCCGTGCTCCTTTTGTTTGCATCTGGGGACCCAATGCCCAGGGACACACGTGTTGGCTTCCCCCTGGTCTCTGTGGCCAACCCCACCAAACGCAAACCAGGACACTCCCTCCCTGGCCCCGCTTGTCGAAACTCCTCCCCCCCCGGGGGTGGGGTATGAGAACAGCCAGAAGGGGCGCGTGCGGCGTCTGCGGTGCCCAGGGAAGGGAGCCCGAGCCCGGCCTCCAGGCGAGGGCCAGGCCCCACTGTTGCTACAAAAGGTAAACCGGCCCCTCAGGGTCATGGAGGTGGGGGGCAGGCAGCCCCACAGTGAGAGCTCTCCCTCCCTGAGGCCCTCAAGGGGGTCACGTGTGCTGTTCCTGAACAAGCAGGGCTCTGGGATCAAGTAGACATCTGCACCCAAGTCGTGGACCTTCCGTTTTCCAGAACGTTCCCCCGTGAGCCCATGTCTTCACGTATAGACACAAACCCCACGTTAGTGTGAGAGTCACGTAGAATAAGGGACCCCAAAAGGCCCACGTGATGCCCAGCACCAGGCCAGCCCTGCCGACGGCAGCTCTCCGGGAGCCAGGAGACCCCGTGCTGTGACTGCTCCAGCTGGCGTCCAGGGCACACTGTGCGGTCACCAGAGCAGCCCAGGACCCAGGGCGGGCGGTCAGTTCCAAGCAGCCCCCCACCTTGGGAAAGGCCTGCATGTGGCCAGCGATGGGCAGCACTGACGGCAGGAGGGCCACGGTCCCCGGGAGTGGTGACAACGGGGATGGGAGACGGGCAGGCCAGGAAGCGGGTCCTGACACACAGGCCGGGGCTGCCCGCTGAGGCCCGTGGTGGCCACTGAGGCCCACGGCAGGTAGGGAACGAGCCAGCTGGGGCGGGGCGGGCAGCTCTCACGACCACACCTTCTGGATAACAGGGGCGGACCGTGGCACCTCACCAAGGAAAGATGGCCGGGAAGATGCCAGAACCGTCACTGGGATGAGCTTGAACAGAAATCCCAGACACCCCCGGTCACCATGCCCCGCCTCTGTGGAGCCGGCTCACTCCACCTCGAAGCCAGGGTTAACCCGGATACGGATGCTTTCACCCACCGACCTCCGCCTCCCGTGGCAGCAGTGCCTGCGCTTCCTGTGGAGCCCCCAACCCACTCTCAGAGGTCGGGGGGCTGCCCCGCCCCACTGCTTCTGCAGGCACAGCCCACGGGCCTCTGTCACTGGCACCAGGCCACAGGCTGGGGGCCCGCCGGGGTTCCCACAAGGCCCTGAGGCTGCAACACCGGTTGGAGCTGCTAACAGCTCCCTCTCTTCGAGGGCAGCAGTGGAAAACCCGCAGAACCCCAGAGCAGCTAGGAGCAGAGGAGCAGGGGCACAGGGGAGGAGAGGGAGGGAGCGTGGACAGACACAGGACAGAGCCAAGGACCGACGCCCCCACAGCCCATGACAAGACTGTCCAAGCTCCAGCCGTGCCTGGGGTCCTCAGGACACAAAGCCTGGGCAGAACTTTTATTTCCCCTCATACCAGTTTGAGCTGAGATTTCTGTTCCTGAAATCAAAGGAGCCTGGACTCATCGGCTCTCCCCAGAGGATGGGGGCAGAAGAAACCCCCCATTTCTGCAGCAAGAAACACCAGTGGGGGCCAGCCAGGCTCACCCACGAGCGGGGAATGAGGAAAGGGACTTAGCAGCCTCAGAGACCCCACAGACTCCCAATTACAGAAGGAAAGACAGAAGCCTGGGAGACTGCACCTGGCCAGGCCGTCAGAGTGAACATCACTGGTAACAGGTGGGGGTCACCACGTGCCCCCCAACAGGATGCCAGGAATGCGATATTCCTACGTGATCACTCCAACAATATTCCCACCAAAATGCACACTCCGGACCCCATCACGAAGAAATACTGACCCAACCCAGATTGAGAGACAATCTCCAAGCTCACTGCCCCGTAGTCTTTGCAGGGGTCCCCTACACTGGAAGGTTTCAGTGTAGGGTCCCGGACGGGATCCTTTCAGTATAAGGGACATTACTGGGATGAGGGACAAAACTTGAACGTGGTCTCTGAGTGAAGGTATGTGGGGTTCTCTGGTGTTCCAGCAAATTCCCGAGTTTGAAACTGATAGAGTCCTTTACAACATAGAGAAACTAATCCTCGTTTGACACAAAGACCTCAAAGCTCACCAAAGTAAGAAATTCGTCCAGCCCCAAGATAAACTATGCTAACCATTTCCTCTTGAAATGGGGGCTGGGGATCCTGGCCTTCAAGAGACAGCTTGAAAGGGCTGCCAGAGGCCGGAGAGCCGAGACCTGACACACAGCACCCCTTACACTCCTGTCTCCTGACCATCTCCATGAGGGGCTCCTGGAGACATGCGTGAGTGGGGGGCTCCACTCCACACCTATTGCCTGCAAATCTCCTGGGCGTACGTGTTTGGAGAAGTTTCCCAGTGAGACCAGGGGCTCATCCCAGCTATGCTAAACCCCGGCCCATCAAGAGCCAACCCTGTAATTTGGTGGAAATGAGGGAAAAGCAAAAGCTTTCCTTCCAGCGCGTTACTGCCACCTGCTGGACACCTGCTGGGACACATGTACTAGCCTAAGGGGGCAGCAAGCTCAGAGGTGCCCCAGGTTGTGCAAGGCACTTGGGACAACTTGGGCCTCCATCCCGCTGCAGGCCCCCGGCAAAAGGATGCACGGATTACCTCCCTGAAGGCCTCCTGGCTCATCTGGGCGGGGCAGGGGCATGGGGTACGGATCTGCCGCCCCAGGTCAGTATGGAGTGGGAGCTGGAGGCAGGTGTGCCGGCAAGCTCTGGCCCCTCCACCTGGCGGCTGGGGGACCCCAGACTCTCCGACCCAGAGGAGGGGGGCTCATCTGTAAAAATGGCGGTAACTGTGGCTTCTACATCCAGGGACAGGCTCAGCCACGGCTCTGCGGTTCCCATACCGATGGCCGCAGGCTGTGCTGTGCCGCGTCCAAGCACCATGGGCATGCCGTCCCCGGGCGCACATGACGGCCCCGCCCCACGAGGCCAGCGACACCACCATCCCCCACCTGAGACAGCACGAGCCTCTCGCGGCAGCCAGGCCTCGATGCTCCACTCCGCACGAAGCCTCCCCCTGCTCTGGTTAGAACTGCCCCTCCCTGCAGAGGCTCCCCCTTGACACCTGGGCTCACGGGAGTCCCAGGCTCCCCCAGACAGGGTGGGCATCCCAGGGCACGGGGGAGACCCTGACTTTGAGCCCGGGGTCCACGCCACCTAAAAGCTAACTCCTTCAGCCAACCGTGTTCAGGGGCATGTATGACATGCGGGCTCCCTGCTTGGTGGGGAGTCTGCTTCTCCCTCTACCCCTCACCCCTGCTCGTGATCTCTCGCTCTCAAATAAATAAACCAAACCTTAAAAAAAAAAAAAAAGAAAAGGAATTCTTGAGGAAATTAGAGGAGACCTATAGGAAGGTCTGCAAGCAACGTGAAGGGCTGTCACTTATTATTTCTGTGACGATGACGGCCACGACTCAGCAGACGAGGACTAAGACAGTGATTGGGGCAGGGCTGGGTGGGGAGGACTGTGACCGGGGCATGGCCAGGAGAGAAGGGGGCAGAGGTGTGGCCAGGCGAGGGGGAGGGTGGCAGGGGCGTGGCTAACTCCCAGGTCAAGAACACTGGACTGACAACAGGAGCGGGAAACCCCTCCTCCTCCCCGAAACACGGTCAGAGGAGATCAGAGAGGGAGAGAAGGAGGGATCGAGGTGCCCCCAGAGCTGGTCACACAGCGGCACAGCCTGCATGAGGGTGCGTGGGACCCCAGGGCCGCTCCTCCCCAGACGGGGGGCAGCCACCGTCTCCAGAGTGCTCCGCCTCCCGTAACCGAACACAGCCAAACCCGCAGGCCGCACAGAAGAGCATGAGCCATTCCCCCCTCCCCCTGATGTTCTCGGGTTGTGGGACTGTGTCTGGGTGTTTGTCACTTTCTCCTATTTCCTCAAATATCCCACTGCCGCCCAGCTGAGTAGTTAGGGTCACAGTCTGTGGTCGGTGTTGAGCTGCCTACAAGAACCCGCGCTTCCAGGGTCGGCCTTCAGGGGAGGGCGTGCCCAGGCGCTGGGCACGTGGCAGGTGCGGGATCAGGACAGCCTCCCTTTACCCGTCAGCACCTGGCCTGGCCTCTCGGGGGAAGCGGACGAAACCACCTCTGGACCGTGAGCAGGCCTGGCTGCGGGTGCGCAGGACCCCTCCAAGGGTGCAGAGCCAGGCGGCCGGGACGGAGCCGTGTCCACGCCAGGGCATGAGGCTGAGGGACAGACCTGAGGCGGAGAACTGCACACCGCAGAGCTCCACGGTGCTTCTCCCGCTCGCTCTGGCAAAACCTGCCTCCTGTTTCCTCCCCCCCCCGCAATGTGTGTCCCATCGGGGGTCGCTTCCGCTCACAAGCTGGGAGGCGGTGGCGAGGGCGGGGCGGGGCGGGGGGGGACTCCGCTGCGGCCTTGGGCAGGTCACCCCACCGCCCCCTCCGGCCCCCGCTCTGGGCGCATCACCTGGTCTGAGTCATGGCGGCCAGCAGGCATCCGCTGCGGAGGCTCCAAGTGTGAAAGATGGGGCTGATAAGGCCGATCAGGACAGCAGGGACTGACTGCGTGGCGAGAATCTCGGAGGAGGACGGTCTGGCCTGCTGACCTCTGTATAGTGCCCACCTCCACACATCACGGCCAGTCTGGACCACAGCCGACCAGGCAGTGGGGTTGGGTGGGGCAGGGACCATCCAGATCATCGAGACCCTCTGGTAAGGAGGGAACAAGCCACCCAGGACGTTGTGGAAAAGAAACCAGCTGCGGGCAGGGCACGACCCTGATGGGCGCCACAGTTAGAGGATGCTAAGCCCTGGGAGCCCTCACCATGGCCTCCAAGCTGAAACAGCACCAGGGGGCTGGGGCCCTGGGATCAAGAGGTCTGGTGGCTTCAGTGCCCACATGCTTGGAAGCCGTGCTCGGGGTCTCAGGCATGGAACTGGCTCACGTGGGGACCAGAAATCACGGCTGGAGTCCACGCCGTGGGCAGTGACCACTAGGAACCCCCCAACCCCCAGCACACGGATGTTTCATCTCACGGTGGCCAAGTGCCAGACCGTCACAGGCACCAGACAGGAAAGGGACTCTGGCGGGCGGCCTCCGTTGGTGGAGAGTGGGAGGAGGGCGAACCCAGCTCGGAGGACTCTCCAAAGCTGGGCCCTGAAGCCAGGTTCCATCTCGAGCAAGCCCGCGTTCCTATCTTCTGTATTTCTGACACCCTGGCGTCTGGGGCCTTGCCAACACCTGGACGTCTGCCCCTCCCCGGGCAAGTCACTTCTGACAGCACAGGACTGGCCCAGAGGACAACTCTCAGACGCAAACCAGCCCGCACAGAGCCCTCGCCCCGGCCTGCCTTCCCGAGCTCTCGCTCTCCAGCCGTGACCCACCTGCCCTGGCCAGCCCAGGGACAGCCCCAGCGCCCCAGTATCCAGACTAGCCACTCATCAGCAGGTCCCATCGCACAAAAATCACAGGGAAGGCTCTTGGCCCCATTGCCCCCGGGGTCTGCTGCCTCCCGACCCAGCCCGGCGCGTCCCCCATGGCCCGTGTGTCCACCTCCCAGGATCTGTGAGTAACACACCCTCTTTCCAGCGGCCGCTGCCTCCACTGTCCCTGCATCCTATTAAAACTACATTTTAAAACAGGGTTTGGGACGGGCCTGGAAACGACCCTGGGAGGACCCGGAAGCACACGGAGGTGCGGCCGCGGGGGCAGAGGGAGAAGAGGACGCAGAGGCGTCTCAGGCCTGCACTTACAGGAGGGCCTTCCCCGGCCCGAGGGCACCGCAGGCCCACTGACTCCCACTCCAGGGGCAACGAATGGAGACCCCCAGGGCACTGGTCGCTCCTCACTCCTCCGAGGGTCCCACCGGGGCTGGGGGCTGGGGGCCGCCAGGAGCTCACCCAGCGGGGCGGAAGCGGTCGCCCCTCCAGGCCGCAGGGCTGCGGACGGGTCAGGGCGGACCCAGCACGCAGAAGGCCAAGCGGGGAGGGCCTGCCTGCACCCCACGGCCGCCTGCGCCCCCTCCGCGCCGCTGCGCCCCCTCCGCGCCGCTGCGCCCGACGACCACAGCGGGTGGGGGCCGCCCCCTCCGCGACCGGGTGAGCGCGGGAGGCCCCGGTGGCCGAGGGAAGCGGACCCGCGTCCGGAGAGCCGGGAGTGTCACTGCCCACCTGGAGAACAGTTCAGAGCCTCCGCCTGCTCCAGCCCTTTCCCCCTCGCCTTCTAGGGCCTTCTGGGGCCTTCTGGGACCTTCTGGGACCCCCGCCCCGCCATCTGCTCACCCACCGGCCCCCTTCCTCTGCCCTGAGACCCTGACCTGACCACCGGGCTTCCTGGTTGGCTGGCTCACACACGGCTCAGCCAATAGGACGGCAGGAGAGGAGAGGGGCGGGGCGGCCCCGTCCACCGCAGCTGTGCCTGCTTCTGCGACCACAACCACCTCCCCTGCTGGGGTGCGTTAAGGACGCTTCACCGGAGCCCGCAGGTGGGTCCTGCTTCCCCACGGGTACCAGGTGGGATCAGGGAAACCTGTGCCCTGTGCGTGGAAATCGGGCACCACACTGAGCCACTGGTTTCAGAAATCGGGCACACAGCAGGTCACCTGTGCTCAGACGTCAGGCATGACCCCGGTCACCTGTGTGCAGAAAGCACCCAGCGCCAAGCTCTGCTGGCCCCTGAGATGCCGGACGCGCAGTGAGCGCCCAGGTCCCAAGAAGGGCCCACCCACCCCACAACTCCAGATGATTACTACCCTACAGAAATGCAACAGGATGCCTGACCTTCCGATGTCTCCCCAAGGGCAGAAGCGTGTATTTCTAGGTAAATATCCGTGCTTTTAAATGCTGGCGACCAATCCCAGCGTTTCAGAAGCCGCGTGGGCAGAACAGAAGGCTGGGCGGGCAGGTGTGGGCTGCGGGAGGGTTAAGGGAGGCGTGTGTCGGCCGCGCGCGCGCACCTGGTGGATCTCGTGCCAGCCGTTCTCGTCCCTGCAGCAGACGGCCGCGCGCTCGTGGAGCAGCAGCTCGCAGCAGTAGGGGTCCCCGCCCACGATCGCCGTGTGGTACAGTGGTGTGAGGCCGTAGCTGTCTTTGTAATCGGGGGATGCTCCCAGCTCCAAAAGGGTCTGGAAAACAAGAGTGCCGAACATGGGTCTCAGGACCCCTTTTGCAAAGTGCGTCAAGAATGAAGCGTGGGGGTCGGGGTCACACTCCTGCAGGCGGAGGCTGAGCAGGCCCTTGCTGCCCCAGGTTTCCTAGGCCTCCTGGAGCGAAGCAGATGCCAGTATCCGGTGGTGAGGCTTCTGGCCCCGAAGAAGGACACGGCGCCTAGGCAAGCGGGATGCACGTGCATCGGGGGGTCAGGAGATGGTCTGCAGACATGCGCCGGGGCACATGGGGACCTGCTGTGCCCTGCTGACCCCCCTGTACTGGTGGAGAGCTACAAAGGGAGGGTGGCCTTTGCAGAAAATGGAAAAGGTGTAGTACCCAACCTGAAAACAGCATAAAACCATCTCAGCGTGCATCCTGAGGGCAGCACAACGGGAATGCTGTCACAAACGCTGGATTTCGGACGGAACCAGCGGATAAGGGGCAGCTGATGGGAACTCGAGAAATCCAAGACTTCTGAGAGCAGCATCGCCTCGGGGATCAGCCCCCAACAGCAAGTTTCCTTCCCTCCCTGCCAGGGCTCTTGGGGGCCCCCCACATGTGGGGCCAGGACAGGTAAAGTATGCAGAGGGGTCGTGGGGAGCACCCCCCGGTGGGCTTCCAGAGACCCGGCGAGGGGGGTGCTGGCGGCAGCGAGGCTGACTCTGGGTTTGCAGCCTCCTCCCGGGGAGGTGGGGGAGTGCCTTTCAGCACTGCCCTTCCTGGCCCAAAACACAAGCCTCTGAGCGAGCCAGATGGACAGATGACCTTTTAGAAACACCAAATTCAAGATTCCCCAGAAGAGAAGGTCGGGGCCCCCCTGGATGTCCAAATCCCAGTGGGAACACAATTCAGGGTCAGCTCAGGAGGCCATCGTGGGACAGGGAACAGGCACGGATGCCAGGGATCGGACAGGAAGCAGGGAGCCCCCCCCCCCCCCCCGGGTGAACGGGCTGCGGAATGTACCTTCAGGGCTACTTGGTTCCTGGTTCGGGCGGCTTTGTGCAGGGAGGTCATCCCGTCTCGGGCGCGGAAGTCCAGGTGGGCGCCGCCGTTTCTGAGAGCCTTGATCACCTCCGCAGGCTCGTCCAGCTGAGCGGCTGAGGTCAGCGGGGTCTCTGTGGGACCCAAACACACGCAAGATCAGGACATGCACCAGGGGAGGTGGCCAAGGCACATGGCTCACGACGAGGTCAAGTGCAAAGTCTGAGTGAGACTGAAGAACCGACCCCGGTATCCACGCGGGTAGCACGGCCTCAACGGGGACAATGCTGGTGACCCTCGGGGTCACGCGCAAATCAAAATGGGGGCAGAGACCGAGTTTCCACATTATTGCTTTGTCGGCAGTGGGGCTGATAAGCTGTCCTCACTGCCCTATCCCAAGGACAGAATCCCACAACCCCATCCATAGGCTTCCCGGCGGGAGCCATGGCCACTAGGGCTGCAGTTAAAGGTCTGAAAGGCAGATGCCCGCCTTTCCGCATCTCAGTGTCACAACGTTTATGGGCATCTTGGAGGACGGCCAGACTTAGGCTGCAGGCACACAGAGTAAGGGCGGTGTGGAGTCTGTGCCCCATGGAGGTCGGGGTCTGGGTGGGTGGACCTGAATGGGGTCAGCACAATAAATGACCGGCAGAGGGCTGGGCCAGAAGCCCTGGAGACGGAACGATGGAGCCCGCCCCCATGGGGACAAGGTGACAAGTTACAAAGGGTCCCCCGCCACCCTGGACAGCCGACTCGGGACCAGTCTGTCACTGGCCATGATGGGGAGGGCGGTATTTGGTTAAAGCACCTTCTCTTCTGCTCATTCTCCCTACCATCGCCACTGCCAAGCAAGGCACATGGCCCTGATGTGCTCAGAGAGGCTTTCACCTGCCAGAAGAGTGCTGTGAGCGCCAGGACAACGTGCATGTCCCCAGGACCCAGAGACACTCCTGGCTGATGATGAGTCGTTCTGACTGTAAGTGCATTTTGAGAATAGAAGAACTGGGGCATCTGATCTGGAGTTGAACTCCCCTGTGACCTCACCTAGGTCACGTCCCTGGCCGTCCCCAGGAAGGGCAGCCGCATCCTGAGTTCAGCTCTGCCACCCCCGCCTCGCCCTCAGCCGTTTTTACCCACGAATGAGCACTGTTCTGAGGGCTCTCTAAACTCGTCAGGGGAATCACCCTCACTGAAGGTGTCACAGGGGGTGCGGGGGTGTCGGGGGTTGAGACCGCGTGGAGCAGGGTGGGAGCCCCACGTGGGGCAGACGTGCAGAGATCCAAACTCAGGGAGAGACTCCAACCCAGTAGAGTGGGGAGAGGGAGCGGTCCGGGCTTCACTGCCTCAGCCCCAGCAGCATCCTGGCCACACGCGTGGGACGGCATCGGGGTGGGCTCGGTCCCCTGGGCGGCAGCGGAAGTGCGTGGAGGGCCCCGTCCTCTGGAGCCACCAGTATGTCCACCTCAAAGTCAAATTTCTTACAGCCACTTGGGGAAGCTGGTCCCTCAGTAGGAGGTCAGTTTAGACTGATGCACACGTGGGGCGAAGTCAGCCCTCAAAACTATTAGGAGTCTTTATTTGGCTGTCCCTCCATGGCCAATGCAAGTGGGACCCAGGCTGGAGTCCTACCTCTGGCTCCAGGCCACAGACCCCTTCGGCAGAGCCAGGCCCTGGGGCGGTGCTGGGCACCTAAAACCCGCTGAATAGAGAACTAGGCACCCCGTTAACGGTAGGAGATCTTACATACTTGAGGGGACCTCCAGCCCTTGGACGACACCCATGACAAGAGGTAACTTCCTCCAACAGCCCTGCCCAAATGACACACTGCAGACTCGCCACGTTCAAACCTGACCAGGACCCACCCTGGCGAGGCCGGGAGAGCCCCCAGCTGGCACACCCTTTGGGAAGGGGTCCGGTGAGACCTGGTGTGGTGCTGACAGACCCATCCCCTGCAGATGCTGTCTGACTCGCCAGTGTGTGGCCATCAGGGGCTTGCGTGGTCTGCGTGACTGATGGCCACGTGCCTGCACCACCTGCACCACAGTTCCCTGAAAATGTTCCATTTTGAAGTTACTTCAGTTACAGTAAATGCACTAGAACCTCAACAAGGCCCCCGGGTCTCAATGGGACCACCCAATGGGGCAGAGACTGCTCTCCTCTTCCCAGACGGTCATGAACACCTCCTACGCTCTTGCCTAGACCGGCCCGGCTGCCTTGAGAGGCACCAGCAGGAGTGTCTGCAGGGGTGAGAGGTTCGAGGGAGCTGGAGGCACAGTATAAGGGCGCCAGAGGCTAGCTTCCAACCTGTCCAGACTCGGAGACAAGGGGACGGGCAGGGGACCCTGTACATTGCAGGCTGCGGTGTGCACATGGGTCCCAGGGGTGCTCCTGGGAGCACTGAAGTGCCAGACAAAGACCTTGGAAGCCAAGCGTGTGGGTGAGCGGCTCCTCCTGGAGGAACAGAGCTGAGCAGCAGCAAAACCCAGCTCCACTCCTGGAAGGCTGGATGGCCTGAGCAGGTGCCCCAGACCCTCTGGGTGTCTTCTCCCCTGCAAGGCAGGGTAAAAGCCTGACCCCCACCTCACGGGGACCTGTGAGGCCGGAATGCACGTGCCCCCGCTGGAAGGTGCCCAACCCCAGGGGCGCCCTCCAAGACCACCAGCCGGAGCAGTTCGGCTCACGAAGAGACACAAATCTTGCTCTCTTTGTTACAGCTTTTTCCCCATATTTTTCCAATCCTGTGCAAGGACTTCATGATTTTACATAACAAAAACGATAATTTCTCAAATGAACCGTGGCAGCATTCCCACCCCACCACAGCTTGGTCACAGTCACATGTGGCTTTCTTAGCAAGGGACAGTCCCGATGATCCCAGAACGGGGGGCAGAGGAAACAAACATTCCCACACCTACTCAGTGCTGTGTGGCCGCCCCAGGAGGACGGTGAGTACAGCATCCCTGAGCTTCTGTAGGATGGGCGAATAAATAGGTCAAAGATCGCTGGATGAGGGGCTGGGTAGATGCTTGGATAAGCAGATGGACAGACAGACGGTCAGATGAGTGCACGGACTCATGCGTGGGTGGGTGGGTGGGTGGATGGACGGACGGGCTGATGGGTAACTGTGTGGATGGATGAGTGGGTGGGTAGGTACAGGGAGGGGGAGGAAGCGATGGGTGAGTGGAAGACGGGCAAGAGGGATGCCGAGAGATCCTACACACGCACGGGCAGTTGAAAGGGAGTAAATCAGAAGATTAGTATTTGCGTTCACAAGTGACGGAGGGCGTACAACCTGTGTATTCAATTATCTTAGTGTTGCTTTCTAATATAAAACTCATTATTAAATTATCCACAGTTGAGAGATCATACACCTCCTTCCCTATGCCCGCACACCTCCTGCAGAATGTCCCAAGCAGGAAACACCAGGCTTTGCATCTGGACCCTTTGTGCTCCAGGCTGGGCTCAGCTGTGACGTGGATGGACACCTCGAACCCCAAAGGATGTGGTTTCCCCTTCTGCGCTGCACAGACCACCCTGTCCCGCCCACAGTGCAGGGCAACAGGGAGTCACGGCTCAGAAAGTGCTTCATATTGAAAAAGCTCCCAGCAGCTCGAAGAGAACAGATCTACAGGAACAGCCCAGTTAAGACTCGCCGCACCTGCTTGACACAGAGACAGACCCCCCCACCCCCCACAAGACGTAAGAGTCTCCACAATATCCCGGTGGAGTCAGGCTTTTGCCTTCACTCACATTCATCCTCCCTTTCCTAAAGCAATCTGTTTTAGGAAAACGCGTCTCTCTAAAACAGGACACGCCCCTTCTGCGTCAGATGGATGTTTTGGCATCCGAAATGTGACCCTGGGGACGATGACCCGAAACACTCCGACCAGGAGTTTCAGAAAAAAGCCAGGTGCAGCTGTGTTTGCTAACCCTCTAGGAGAGAAGCGGCCTCCTGCTAGAATGTTCTAAAAGACCACACAAGGGGGATGTCTCCTCTTCAGGGGTCACCCGAGAAGTGGAAGCAAAGCCAGAGAAGTGGCGCTACGCACCTGCCTGTCCTCAGCCCCTCTCTCCTCTGGGTCAGCAGAATCTGACGTGTCCCCAGATGTCACAGCCTCGACAGTGAGAAGCCTTCCTATAGCACCGATGTGGGCTCATCTCTGTCACAAATCCAGGGGCCTGAGGCCACACCTCAAAGTTGCCAAGGACCAGAGAGGACACTGGGGGGATTCCCTCCTCATTACCTGGACCTGTGGTTCTCAGATGTGGGCATGAGTTAAGAACCCTCCAAAGAGCTTGTTAATACAAAGAATGTGGACCTGCACCTCTGACGGGCCGGTGGTCCCAGGACATGCTCGGCGGGAGAACATGGGTTCGCAAACCTGACTGCGCAGCGACACCACCTGGTCCCACACCCGGATACTGCTTTAATCGGTGTGGCTATGAACCCAAGATTAGGACTGGTAAAACCTCCTTGTGTGGTTTTCAACATGAGAACCACTGCTCTGAACACCTGTGAACTCCAGTGAGTTCCATGGGCACAGACTAGGAGCTAGTTAGACATGCAAAATCTGGCGGTGCCTGGCACGGGCTCAATTGGTGAAGGGTATGCCTTGGGCTCAGGTCATGATCCTGGGGTCCTGGGAACGAGTCCCACATCAGGCTCCCTGCTCAGCAGGGAGCCTGCTTCTCCCTCTGCCCCCCAACTTGTGTGCTTTCTCTCTCTCTCTCTCTCTCTCATGCTCACTCTCTCAAATAAATAAATAAAATCTTAAAAAAAAAAAATGAGGGATGCCTGGGTGGCTCAGTTGGTTAACCCTCTGCCTTTGGGTCGGGTCATGATCCCAAGGTCCTGGGATGGAGTCCCGCATTGGTCTCCTCGCTCAGCGGGGCACCTGCTTTTCTCTCTCTCTCTCTCTCTTCCTCTGCCTGCCTCTCTACCTGCTTGTGCTCTCTCCCTCTGTCTCAAATAAATAAATAAAATCTTAAGAAAAAAAAAAGAAATGTAAAATCTCATTAAAAGAAAAGGAAAAATAAAAAATCTGCAGCCCCACTTAGATCTTCAGAATGAAAACTGACATTTTAACAAGAATCCCAGGTCACAGACATCAAGTCTGCACGGGCCTGCAGCACCATTCTCCCACCTGATCAGGCATTTTATTAAGCAAACCCAGAAAAACGGTGCTATCCCTCACACGGGTTTACCCATTTATTTACAAATACACGTGACCACGGGGAAAGTCATTGGCTGCTTAACAAATGGTCTGGGACAGCTGGATTTCCACGTGGGAGCCCTACGTCATGCCAGATGCACGCCACTCAGAATGGCTCACAAATGTAAGAGCTACAGCTCTGAAATTATAGGAAAGACCACATGAGTAAATCTTTGTAACCCTGAGGTAGGCATGATTTCTATTTTAATTGAAAAAAAAAAAATAGGATACTGAAAGCACAAACAACAAAAGAAAGAAGAAACACACTGGACTTTATAAAATTAGAGTTTTGTGCATCAAAGGACAGCACCACAGAGGTGAAAAGATGACCCACAGACTGCGAGATGGTATTTACAACCACATATCTGATTAGGGATTTGTATCCAGAATATATAAAGAACTTCTACCACTCAACAAGAGCACACAACCCAATCGAAATGGGGGCAAAGGATCCGGATAGACACTTCCCCAAAGATATGCAAATGGTCAGTAAGCACGGGGAAAGATGCTTGGCATCATGGGTCATCAGGGAAATGCAAATAAAACCATGGGGACATGGGACGTCCACGACAATGGCTGTAATGAACAAGACAGGTGGTGGAGCATCGGCAAGGCTGCAGGGACTGGAACCTCCCACGCACCGTGGCTGGGATGCCAGAGGGTGCGGCCACATTGGAAACCAATCCAGCAGCTTCTCAAAATGTTCCACACGGAGCTACCTCATGCCCCAGAGGTCCCCCGGGTCCGTGCATGAGATGGATTAAAAACACGTCCACTCTACCCAAGAAGTGTGAATGACCCCAGCGGTCCCAACTGATGAGTGGGCGAACAAAAGTGGCCCATCCAACAGAATGTCACTTGGGACCTCATAGTGTGCAACTCGGTCTCCTGCAGAGACAGGAAGCAGTCAGGTGGCTGCCGTGGGCCGGGGAGTGTGTGCAGCATGACCACACACGGGCACAACGTCTCCTGCCTGGGTGTCCTAAAGGCAGCAGCGATGGTGCGACTCTGAGCGTATATTTAAAAACCACTGAACTGTACAATTCTGTTGGCTAAATCCAGTGGCACGTAAAATGTATCTTGATAAAGCCTTATAAAACACAAAGACAAATCACACGTAAGTTATGTCTTAATAATGTTTTTAATGCAAAAAATTATGCACACCTTATGGTATGAACATATTGAATGTATTACACAATAGACACAGCTGAATGTTTTTAGAAGGGAGACAACGTTTGGGGTTTCTGCCCCGCCCAGCGGACCACTGGCACGTCCTCCGTGTGATAAAAGGACTGGCGTGTCCTCCAGGTTAAGGGACTATTCATGCATCTTGGGATTGAACAACGAGACAAACAGATGGCAGAGAATGGCCGCCAGGCCTCTCACTATCAATGGGGCGGTGACGGCGTAGCCAGGGAAGGGGTGGCATTGGTCTGCGTGGCCGTGGATCGGATTAAAGACCTCAGTGCGCACTCATGTTGACTAAATACAGATATAGATGGTTATACACAGAAGCATTTGTAGATACGCACACATTCACAAGCACACACACACACGCATGCACACACACACACACACAGGCTGTTGTGCTGGGAGCAAGTGCCGTCCAGCGGCGATGAGCACACACAACACGCAGATTCTGGTTCCTGTGACCATTCTCCATCCATTCTCCTGGACGGGCTCCCGGTCTGGGCAGGAAATGCGCAGAAGGAGCCTGGGGCGTCTTCTAGTACCGGATAGTAAGCAAGGGGCCAAAAACCGAGGACCCACATTGATGGGGTCTGTCCAAGGGCCTCAGGGGCTGGTTGAAAGAGCTCCCAGGGGGCAGAGCTACAGCACTGGGTCCTGACCTAGATGATGAATTCAACACCCGCCGTCCACACGGACAACCGAGGGTGAATGAACGAATGCGGAGAAAACACACACCTGCGCGCGGAATTCCGCCACGTGTGGACGCTCTGTCCTCAAGGACGGGGCACACAGCTCCCCACGCGCTAGCTGCAGGCTGTGCTGAGCGGCTTCCTTCCAAAGAGGACAGTCCGTAAAGGGGAAGAGCGAGGGAGCATACAGCTGAGACCTGACATGCAGCCCTGCCGGGTGAGCAGGGCCAGCAGCACGGGGCCGAGTGAGGTGCGGAGCACGAGCCGGATGTGAGGGGAAGGGCCCTTCACCTTGGGGGCCTCCTCCCAGCCTGACCGCAACGCACACACTAGACAACCCCGACAAGGGCGATGTTCCACAAAATGCCCAACCGGTTCCCAAAACGGCTGAGGTCAGCAAAACCAAGGAGAGCCCTAAAAACAGTCACAATGAAAAGGGGTCCCATGGCGATAAGACAACCACGTGCCATGAGGCTCCTGGGGCAGAGAAGGGACATTAACCAGCTGGGGACAGGGAATGAACCAGGAAGAAAGCACGCACTTTGGTTAACAGCAACCTATCCGGTTTGGCTCATTGATTATAAAATGCGCTCAACTCTGGTAAGACAGGAGCAGGGCAGATGGGCTACGGTGCAGCTGGAACATTCTGGAATATCTTCATAACTCTGTAAACCTCACACTGCTCTGACAGAGTCGCTGCCCTGTGTCAGTGAAGGGACAGCCCCAGGATTCATGCTGCGGGTGACAATTTGATGGGACGAGGCTGCTGCTGACCCATTCCCAGCTGGCCCTCTGAGGAGACACTCCTGACCACAGGGCCTTTGCTCATGACTGTGTGTGCACGTCGTGACATGGGTCGCTGTGAGAAGCACCAGACTGACCTCCTCTCCCCCTGGCCAGCATCCCTGGCAGATGCTCAATGCCAAGGGCCCCTCCTGCGGGCGCCCATGCCTGTGCCCACCCCAATCCCTTGCTTGCCCGACAGGGGTCCACCCTCCCCGGCCCCATGTACCTTAGGAGTCACCTACGACCCTTGCTGAAACATGACCCTGAACTAACTGGAAGTTCCACCCGCGCTCCCGTTTCCAGACAGGTCTCTCGGGACCAGGAAGTGCATGGGACCAGCCGGCCGGGGGCACAGTCGAACCGCGGATTTCCGGGCGCCTCCCACCCTCTGCCCACCGACATTTACGAGGTTCCAGAACCACGTCTGCTCGCACTGCCCCCTCCCGTTTACCCAATGCAATGATTTCTGGAAATTTCATTCCGGGGTTTACACAGGGGCTACGGGAGCCGAGCTGCAGTGACGGGCACCTCTCGGCACAGGTGACGAACAGGAGCCCCACTAGGGAAGGCGCGGTCACCACCCTGGAAACTGACCTTGCAGGTGGCTCTCCCGGGTGCAGTCTGGACCCATCGCAGGTGCCCGGCGAAATGCACCCCGCCCACGAAAATTCCACTCTTACTCCTCCATATGTTTCAGAATTTGAAAGACGGCTCCCGGCTTTGTTAATACCCCGCGGCTGTCATACCGGGATTCCGGCAGGTTCGGGAGCACGGCGGGTCATAAAAGCACTATGCTAAGTTTTGCTCAGGTTGTTACTTTGGGCTCAGAAGGCCACGTGTCCCAGAGGATCCAACCAAAGCAGGAGATGTGCCCAAGACCCCGGTGGGCAAGGCTTTATGTCTTCATAGGACTGTTGCGGTGACTCAGGAACATTTCCACTAGATGAGGCACGCGACGGGTGGCTGTAATCCCAGCTGCTGTTCCCATGAGCGGGTCACTGCACGGAGATCTCATCCTTTCCGGGGCATCTCTCCAGCCAGAGGGGGGCTTCCCCAACCTCCGGCCCCCACGTGCAGCCCAGAAGCGTCCCAAGAACTACATGTGGCCCATGTCTGAACATGGTGTTTCCTGCACGTGGGAACCAAGGTGCTTTCACATCTCTGCACAGGGGAGGGTGAGGAAGACTGCTGTCTCGCCAGGTGGTGTTCAAAGTCACCCAGCTCAGTGTGGAGTTGCTGGAATACCAGAAGAGGCCACGGGGTCAGAGCCGAGGAGGGCGACAGCGCAGCGTCGAGGGTAAGAGGGGACGTGAGGCAGCTCCTCCCTCCCACTGGCACTGCCTGGGGCTGCCACTCGTGCTTCCATCCCGGGACGCGGAGGTGACCCGCGCGGAGGTCACAGATCCTCCACCAGCCAGGGTCCAGCCCTGTGCTACCAGGCAGGCAGGTGAGGAAAGAGACCCAGCTCCTTTTCCCCCACCGGGGGTGAGAGTGCGGACCCTGTAATCCCAGGGCGAAGCAGCCAGGCTCTGCCTCCCCTGCGCTCAGAGGACACTGGCCACACGAAGCCTCACCGGACGCACGAGAACCGAGGGAAACGAGGCTTCCCGTGCCGCCTCACTCGCTGTGATCACGTGACTACTAAGTGCCCTGGTCACGATTGGGGCGACCGACTGTGTCGGTGTGTCGGGGACCAAGGGGATTCCTGAACGTGGGCCATCCCAGGAGAAGCGGGACGGGTCGGTCACATGACCTGTCGTCTGGAGGCAGCCCCCGACAGCCAACGCGCGTCATCCCTGTGGCTCCCGGACAAGGAGAAAACCACACCCGGAGGTCTCGCTGCACCGCTAACGTGACGGGACCTGCCAGAGACCCCGCTGCGGACGACACACCACCCGTGAGACACGAAACACTGCAGTGGGCGCTCTGATGTCCCTGCCCCGTAGGTACTGTCATCGAAGGAACACCTCAGGCCGCCGTGTCTCCCCGATTCTCCGCGGCCCGGGCACCTCCCCGGACCCCCCCCCCCCCGGCAGGACTCGCCTCCCACAGTCACCGTCGCACACAGACAGCTCTCTCAGAAGGGTCACGGCTTCTCGGCATGTTGGCTTCGGGCGGGAGGACAAGTGGTCCCCGATGTTCCACGATGTCCACACAAAACCTGCCCACAGATGTTGCAGCAGCTTTTCTGACAACTCCCGAGACCTGGAAGCCGCCGGACGTCCTGCAGCAGGTGGACGGATAAATAAACCAGGGTCCGTGCAGACAAGGGGACACGGCTCAGCACTACAGAGAAGGGAGCTCCCGAGCCGAAAAGTCATGGAGGAAACACAGCACCTTCCTCAGGGAAAGAAGCCGATTTGAAAAGGCCACATACTGTATGGTTTCGATGCTACAACGTTCTGGAAAAAAGCAAAACCATGGAGACAGTGAAGAGATCAGTGCTGCCGGGTGTTAGCAGGGATGGCGGGTGAACAGGGGAGCACGGACGACGTCGAGGGCAGAGAGGCTGCTCGGTGTCTCGGTGGTGATGGACAGCTGTCGTGGCCATTGGTCGAAATGCAGGATGCTGGGAACGGCAGGGCCGGAGGTTACTGGGGACTCCCACAGAGCTTCCAGCTTTCCCCTCACTTCCCTGTAAACCTAAACCTGCTCTAACAAATAAAGTCCACTAATTTAAAAAAAAAAAAAATGGGCAAAGAGGAGATGGGGAAGGTTCTGCTTTCTCGGGGAGCGTTAGGCACGACCAGGACAGATCTGCACGTGGTCCATTGCGATCTGGCTGCCACACGTCGGCGTCTCTGCTTGACATGTCACACTTGAAAATAAGTAACCGTTTCTAGTCTATCTGTCCAGACAAGAAAATGATTAGAAAAACACACACAACACCCAACGGGACACAGAGCTCGATGGCGCGAGCCGCCGGCCAAGAGTGGAGATGGAGGCTGCCCGAGAGAAAGAACCGGCCCAGGCTGCCTGTGGCGCCAAGCTGCAGGCAGGGCCATGGGAGATGGTGCGGACCTCTGTCTGGAAATAACTCGGGGCCTGTGCTGTGCGTTTCTAGAAGCTAGGAGAGGGTCTGCCCTGGAGGATGTGTCACTACAAGCCCAGAATCTGGAAGACGCCAGTTCCAGGAAATGAGGCCACGGAAAGGGGACACGTGGGAAGAAGAACAGCTTGCGGCAGACCCCTGGACTCCCCTACTGCCTGCCCTCCCTCGTGGAATCATCTGGAAACAGCTAGGGACGAGGCCAGGCTGGTGGACATCCAGGTAAAAAGCCCAAGGAGGGAACCACAGACACGTCACTTCTCTACATGTGCCCTCCATGTGTTACCTCCATGGTCCAGCCACATGTGCCGTCAAGCTCCCCGCCCCCCCCCAGGTCCCATCTTCTGGCATCTCAGATACCAAAGCTGTGATCACCGATCGCAGCACCGCAGCCTGGGCTGGGCGGGGATGGGCACCGCTGGATGGGCCCAGGCGGGGTCTTGCTGTAGCTGCAGGGGTCAGAGGAGCCCCAAGAGATGATGAGAAGTCTCCATCCTTGAGCTGACATCTGCACCTGCTGTGGGCTCAGTACCTGAGCCACAGGGCAGGACACATGTAGGTAACAGTGGCCCAGGTGGAGGGCGGGCCCGTCTCCAGCGGTGGGGAAAGGGAGCCTGCAGGGAGTGAGTCCAGGAGGAACACTACCAACCAACAGGGACAAATGCCCCCAGAGGCCACGAAGTCTGCCTGAGCCCCTCTCAGCCAGCCCAGCTCAGCGAGTCCCACTGCACAGGCTCTCACCCAGTGACTGTGCTCTGCTCCAGGGGACATGGGGCAGTGTCTGCACACAGCCTGGTTGTCACAGCCCGGACTGCGACTGGGGCCTGGGGTGGAGGCCGGCGAGGCTGCAAACATCCCACAGCCTAGGACACAGTCCCCCCTCAAACAGCTGTCCGGGCCCACAAAGGAGTTTGATCCCACCACAAAATGATCAGAAGGGCATCAAAAAAACGAGAAGCTTGCAGACCCTGGGGCTGAACGGCCACCGTCCCGGCGGATTCCAGGGCTGGGCAGGGAGGTGCGAGAGGACTTGGACCATTAGCTGGGCCACAAAGCTGTCAGGGCTCAGAGGATGGTCGGGACACGTCAGGGGGAGAGCCAGGCAGAAGGGCCACCACCAAAAGGAAGGCAACGCAGGAGGACAGCATGGATGGGCCTTGAGGGCAGCGTGCTAAGTGAACGACGTCGGGTACCGTATGAGGCTGCTTCCATGCCAAATCTGAAAGTCCCCACCCCCAAACAGAGCAGAGTGCCAGCTGCCGGAGGCGGGTGGGGACAGCACAGGTGGCCAACAGTAGGAATCCCCAGTTACGAGCTGTAGGAGTCCTGACAGAGCACGGGGGGTGGGGGAGGACGGCTAATGAGTTCTCTGTACTCAGAACAGTAACATGTTCCCTGTACCCCGTAACCAGTTACCCAGACCTGTGGTCCTCAGGACACAATGTATCCAATTATTGTATCCAGAGCCTAGCCTGAAACTAACACGGTTAGGGATCTTCTGCATCTCAATAATAGGGGGGTGGGGCAGAGAGATGAAATAGAGGTCAATGCTCATTAGCAATTGTTTAAAGAAGGAGAAACTGTCCAGCCCCACAGCCAAAGGGCAGAATCTGGGAACCCCCAGGCTCTTCAGACCCCCGAATGATGAACAGCCCCAATGCCAGCAGGGGAGCGAGACGTGCGCCTGTAAGTGTGTCTCCCACAGCGGGCACACAACGGGCCACGCGCCTTACCATCCTTCCTTCATTCGCTCTCCCAACAGCCGTGCACGAGCGCCTAAGCCTACTATGTGCCAGGCTCTGTGCTCGCTGCACAGCTCGGCCGGCCCCTCTCATCCAGAACTTAACCGGGAGCTAGAAAGTACTTTTGAAAACCACGTACAGCGTAGCTATCGCCCGTGCGTGTGGGATCTGATAACAGAGGCACGTTCTTGGACTGAGTCCGCGCTTCCGTGAGGCTTACCGAGCTCCTCTCCGCCCGGGACCTACCTCCCGTGTCCAGGTCATGGAAATTTGGATCCAGGCCTCGTTCCAGCATTTTGACGATCTTCTCCACCGAACGGTGCTGAATGTGGTCCATAAATTTTTTCAGATTGGTCTAAAGGGAAAAATCAACAAACAGAAATGTCTTCCAGGCCCCAGAAGGGTCCTTCCAGGGTGCATTCTGGCCTCCTCTGTGGAAAAGGAGCTGCCCCTGCACGGGACGCTACAGACCCACCCGGCAGAGGCTCGCGGTATATGGAAGCCCAGCGCCAAGCGTGGAGCAGACACAACCAGCCTGCCGGGATGAAGGTTCTAGAAATCTCTCGCCTTTCACGTCCATGCCAAGACCACAGGACATTCCTTCGCGGATGAAAGTAGGAGCCACCTGGGCCACTCTGGAAAACTAGCTTCTAGGGTCTAGACCCGAGCTTCGGAGTCCCTCTCCTGGGAGCGAGGCCCGAGCACCGACATTCGTGCTTTCTAATCTGAGAAGCAACAGCCGCAGTGGAAGGCAGAGAGGGCAGCTTCTCGCCTGGCTAATCCACTCTTCAGTGAACCTGTGACTGCGTGGACAGACACAGGGATGTCTCGCCATGAAGCAATTCAAGGTGAAAAGAGATAATCCCTTCTCATGGGGTCAGAATGACCTGGGGGTCAAGCCTGGTGGGGAGGGACGTTTCCCCAGCTTAGCCCGGTCTCATCTGTAACAGAAACCGTGATGTCCTGCCGCGGAGCAGACGGCCCCCGCCCCCTGAGGATAAGCCCCGTATCCAGTCTGCCTCCACCTGAGCAGGCCATCTCCTGTCGCTGGCCCGAGTCTGCACATGGCTTCCACGACACGGCGCGGCCGCAGGGGCTCCGGGGCCAGGCTGGATCTCCACCCACACACTCTCCCTACATTCCGGAGCCAAAATTAACAAATGTCCAAAGACACATACACTTGTGCACACTTAATGTTTCTACTGCTATGTAGTAATTGTTTTTTTCTTTTTTAATCCAAAAAGCACATTTTGATGTACACATCAGAAGGCCATCAAAAAAACGAGAAGCTTGCAGACCCTGGGGCTGAACGGCCACCGTCCCGGCGGATTCCAGGGCTGGGCAGGGAGGCGCGAGAGGACCTGGACCATTAGCTGGGCCACAAAGCTGTCAGGGCTCAGAGGATGTGGGGACACATCGGGGGAGAGCCAGGCAGAAGGGCCACCACCAGCCACGTCCGGATACTGTGAGCACTTCGGTAAGTAACGGTGCACCACAACCGGTTAAGCACAATATAAATCCCTGTATCTGTTGTGCTACAAATGGGGGACGGAACCAGAGCCAGGGGAGCCCATCGGCTGCAAGTGCCCACAGAGCTCCCAGCACCACGTGAGCTCGCCTGGGCGGCACCGGGGTGGACCACAGGCAGTGTCCAGGCACATCCCGGTGCGTCTCTCCCTGTGTGCCCCACCCTCGAGCACTCCCAGAAACTGGGCATCATCCTCACCGTGAAGGTGGGTGAGGTCACACTCGAGCCCCTGCACCCTGCGGACATGCACAGCAGCCCCGACGAAGGGGCAGGGGTCCCCGCTGCGAGCCCAGCCAGGCTGCTGACCTCAGCCCCCTCCTCCAGGCCTCTGCCGGCCACACCTCTGTGTGGCTGGTGTCAAGCCCTTTAATTGGCTCTGTGGTCACTGTGTCCTCTCCATCAGCAGTGGGGACTCAGAGAGAGGGGCTTCCCCTCCTCCCAGAAACACTGAGAGAGGGATGTGCACTGAATGACGA
This sequence comes from Mustela nigripes, assembly GCF_022355385.1. Lineage (NCBI taxonomy): Eukaryota > Metazoa > Chordata > Mammalia > Carnivora > Mustelidae > Mustela > Mustela nigripes. The sequence continues at coordinate 2,654,854 of NC_081557.1, read as the reverse complement.
CCCACCTGACACTGTCCCCGTGCGACCTGTCACCCAGCAAGGTTTCGTCACACAGGACAGGACGGCTGTGTTCGGTGGCCCTGGTGGATGCCCTTCTGGGCACGCAGGAGGGCGTGTTCACTCCCGTGGTTTAGTCAGGCCCACACGGGCCACACGTGCCCGGGCAGGGCGGGGACGTTCGCCACCACGCACCTGTCCCATCCTCGCCTGCTCCAGAGCCCCGCCCTTGAGGAAACCTCATGCTCTCCTGCCCGAGCTCCCACCAGCTTTGTGGAGCAGCCCTGCCCCCAGCAGCAGGGGCGGGCCTTGGGGTGTGAGCGGGAGAAGCCCCCCGGGGCACCTGCCCATCCCGGCCCCGCCCACTGGCAGGTGCAGTGGGGGAGGCTTCCCAGGAAGAGGAACCTGCGGCCCAAGGAGCGCCCTGGTCTGCAGAGACAGTAACGCCACGTGTGAGACGCGAGGCCGTGTGCCAGCCACCCCGACCTACCTTCGTGTGCAGCTTGGCCAACTGCTTCTCGTCCAGGTTGGCTTGCTTATACACGCGCTTCTTGTATCGGAACTGCACAGAAATGGAAACAGGAGAGGGGCGCGTGAATATGGCACAAGGTGTTCCAAGGAAACACAGCCCCGTCTGAGCGGCTGCGCGGGCGGCTGGGGCCCCCGGCAGCAAACTCCTCCCGTGTCGGGTGAACCGACGGCCTTCCTACCACAGACCCCTCACGTCACAGGAATCACACCTGCGAAGGTCCGTGGACACGTGGCTGGAAAGACACAAGAGCAACGGGGGCATGGAGGCATCCTAGCCTCCCGCAGAGAAGCCACGGCCGGCGCACTTCTCGTGGGTGGCGATCGTCATCCTCACGGCCACGCGCGTGGTCCCGTCAACAAACCAGGACGTGTCTTCCACACCCGGCCCTCGGAAGCCCGGCCTGGCAAAGCCGGTGTCCCTGCTGCCATCCCGGGACTCTGGGTGACATTCGTTCGCTCAAATCCAGCACCTCCTCGGAGCTGGACACGAAGCATTTTGCTCTGACATGGTCAGTGCCCAAGAGGAACGTTTGGGTGTCTCGGATGTCAGTGTGCCTGGAAGCCCAGCACCCACCCCTCGTGCCCGGCCCAAGGGCCCCCACCCCTTTGAGGGCCGATGTGGGGGAGCCGCGACTGAAGTCTGGGGAGGGCCAGCAGCTGGCACGCACTAGGATTCCTGGGGGAGGCACCTGCTCTGAGCCCAGCCCCAGCCCCGTCCCGCCAGCTGTGGCCGGACACCTTCCCCGGCTGCGACTGGCCTCCTGATCTGTGGGCGGGGAGGCGTGAGGATGGCCCAGGGGCGTCCCGACAGACACCAGCTGCGGGAGACTGGACCCCACCCTCCACGTCCCTCAGCCCCAAGAGTCTGAACGAGCCCAGAGAGAGGGACAGGAGGGCGCAGGGCCACGGGGGACTATCCTGGCACCGCCTCATCTCACATCCCGGCCCCAAAGCTGCCGCCTGACTCCCCTCTCCCCTGCACGTAAAAACAACGCATGCACCACACACAAAACTCCCTGGTCACACAGGAAAGAAACTTGGTCTTTTTTTTCTTTTTTAAGGACCAATAGAAGCCTGTAGCGAAACTGGAAAGTTCTGTGACGCTCAGGCGGCTCCCAGTTTCAGGACAACGTGTGCTGACCACAGGCTGCAGGTGTCCCTGGTCCTGAACGGAACGAGCAGGTGGAGACCGAGACCCATTTTAGGATTTCTGTCGCCAGTTCTAGAATCCGACAGGACAGCGTGTTCTGTGTGCCTGGTGCCCTGGGTGTGGCAAGGCCCCTGCCATCCCCCCGCAGAACTCTGAGATTTCAGGAGCCACTGAGAGAGATGTCGGAGAGGCAGGCGCTCACTAGCTGACAGGGTTAACGGAACTCGAGTCACGGGGACTTCTGGTTATAAAAATACACTCGGGCTGGGGTGCCGGGGTGGCTTACGGGCTAAGCAGCTGCCTTCAGCTCAGATCCGAGGGTCCTGGGATCGAGTCCCATGTCAGGCTCCCTGCTCAGTGAGGAGCCTGCTTCTCCCTCTCCGTCTGCCTCTCCGTCTCTCTCTGTCTCTCATGAATAACTAAATAAAATCTTTAAAAAAAAAAAAAAAAAACAACTAGGGCTGCTACCATCTCTTGGCAGGACAGGAAGTGCTCAGAGGAACATGTCCATTTCCAGAGTCACCAGCGTTTCCAGCTCGTGGCCAAAGAGGGCTGCAGGCTCCGGACGGCAAAGCCTTTCCTGTGTTTCCTAAGCAGCCAAGCATACGCCCCAGAAATCCTCGGCGACAAAGAGCTCACAGCCACTCCCACCCCTGACATGGGGAGCGCCAGGCCCGGCTCATTCGGCACCGAGGATGCCGGGGTGGGACTGAGGCTCCAGGAGATGGAAACATGGAGGTAGGACAACTCTCCCACGGCGAGGAGACCGCCGGCTCGCGAAAGGAGTGCTCGCTGGAGCCTCGGGCCCCCTGGGCAGGCACGACCCATGCTCCCCCACTTTGAAAGCTGGGAACCCGAGGCCCAGAAAGGTTGGGTGGCGGCTTGGGCTACACAGCTCCCAGGAATGGACCGAGCCCCCCATGGGGCGATGCACACGAAGGAGCTGAGATGCTCCCCCGCAGGCCTCTTAGTTCAGCCCCAGTGACACGAGTCCTGGATGGGACAGGGGGAGGGGGAGTGTATGCATGCGCCTGCCGTTCTAGAAACAGCACAACACCCTGCCCAGGTTACTCTGCATCTCCACACTCTCTCATTCGGTTCTCGGGAGTGAGCGGGGAACCAGCCAGATTCGCTGCCCCCAACACCTCTTGGATCAAGAGTAGACCCTGGACGTCCCAGTCTTCTTGCTGGGTTTTCCTGGAAATCATCAGTCCCTGAAATGAACCGTTTGTTCACTGCTCCTGGTCTGTCACCTCCCACTCGGGTGTCAGCCCCATCAGACCAGACCCTGACGGTCTCGTGAACATGGTGAACATGCCTAGAAAGTCCGGTACTTAGTAAGTAGGCCCTCAGTAAGGGATTTTTTCCAATGGACACCCATTTTACAGATGAGCAAACTAAGGTCAGAACAGGGAACCACAGGAAGCCAAGTGGTGCCCCAAATTTCCCTCCACCAAAATGCCCCCCTATAGTCTGACACAGGCTCTGTCTAAATGGGGTCTCCATAACCTCCCCCTCGAAGTCACTCTTGGGCTTTGAAACGTGCGGATGAGGTCCGGCCTTGGTCCATGACCTCTCTGACTTCAGGACGGTCTCATCAGGCTGCTGGAGGGCCGGCTACACTTCCACACGTGCAGCCTCTCCCCGTCTGACGGGGCTGAGAGGAGCGCCATCGCCCGCCGCGCCCAGTCCCACCGCGCAACAGAAGAATGCCGCCGGCCTCACTGTCTCACTCGTCACGTGGAGAGACCATGTGTAAACCTGGGGATGCGGCTGGCCGGGGGTTAGAGCGGCAGCGGCCGGCATCACGCCGCGCACGGAAGGCGGCCGGGTGCCCAGCTCGTGCACTGCTGTGTCACGCGGCAGGCCAGTGGCTGCGGCAGCTCCAGGCCCCCTGGTCATTCCAGGGCAAGAGGCTGGACGTCATGCTTCGGGTCACTGCTGGACGGCCCCTGGCCACTGCGCACCCCAGGCAGGAAGACTGAGTCGGGGAGACAGAAGCAAGCCCCATCCAGCACCCCCGGCCCCGCCAGTCCTGGCAACGTGAGCCTGAGTCAGACCCCTCGTGTGTGCGCCCCAAGATCCCTCGCCGACAGACTCATCCAGTCCACAGTACGGAAGCAAAGGGCTCGAAAACGGCGCCGCTGTCGGAAACTCCCGAAGTTCAGGGCCCCCGTAAGACCCCAAGCTCACTTTTCGTGTGAGGGTCATTCCCCCCAATCCACATCAAATTCGGAGCGTCGGGACAGTCCTCCCTGTACCCCCCAGCCCCGCGCCCGGGACCACGAGGCAGCAGCCAGTACCTCCAGGGAGGGGACGCCCTTGCCCACGGGCTGAGGGTACTCGCGCAGCAGCCGCTCCTCGTCCAGGAACTTCCCGTCGCGCCCGTTGCTGGCCGGCTGGAACAGCCCGTAGTTCAGCACGTCCTTCAGGCTCTGGGTCAGGGAGCACAGAATCCGCTGCTTGGCGACCCACACGGTGGCGTCCGGGTTAAACCGGATGCACTTCTGCAGGGAGGGACAGAGACACCGATCAGGGGCGCAGCCCACCCCCACCCGGCCACATACATCAGGTGTTGCCGAATAGGTCCTCTGAGAGGCAGAACCACACCCCCCGCCCCGGCCCCCAGCGCTCCAGAGTGTCGCTTGGATGGAGACCTTGAGCAAATACAAAAGGACAAGGGCGAGGATGGAACCGTGGGCTTCAGGGGCCTTGGCTCAGGTCCCCGTGGCCCCTGTGGGACTTTTTTGGTCACCAACACCGCCTATTGCCTTGCACCACTCCCGCCCCCGTGTGGAGCTTCTCCAATCCCAGGCCTTGTGGCCACAGTGCTGGCCCCTGGCCCCTGCAGCAGTCTGGGTTCGGACACCAACCCACACTTCTCCAACGCCGACCCCACCCCTCCCAAAGCAGAGAAGCAGGCAACAGTGAGACACAGAGTGGTTTTTAAATCCTACTTTTAAAAACTTCAGTAGCGTAGACAGTGCCTGCAAATCCGCTGCAAACACTTTCCTAAAAAACCTAGCAGGGTGGCTGAGAACCCAAAGGCAGGCCTCGCCCTGGCCCCACTCCCAGGTCCCTTCTGGGAGATTCCCCCAACAAGCCACCAAATATCAAGGTCAGGTCGCATCTGCTTCTAACAGAGACTATGCGATTTCTATTGAGTTAAAATGACGTTCTACTGAACGACCACCAGTAGGAGCTGACGAACTCACTTTATCACTGCAGAAACCTTCAGAAAGGACCGGAGGCTGGGACCCACCGTCTCCCGGGGGTCCTGCGTGCCCAGGATGCAGAGGCCCCTCTCTGTGGGTCTGGAGTCTGGGCCCTCGGGGAGACCCGCCAGGCCAGCGGCTCCCAACAATGAGGAACGTTCAGCAGGCAGCCCCGAATCCCACGGTCCGGGAAACCTGACCCAGGAAGCATGAATGCTCCGTCTGTCCCTTGCCAGTGTCAAAGGCTGAATTCGAGGGTAACCTCGGAGCTCCTCCTGGGGCTACCAGGCCGGTGGGGCCCGGCTGCTCACGTCAGAGACACTGCAGGACGCCCACAGCCCCGCCCAGCCTTGGCTGAGTGAGAAGAGGATCTGGCAAATTCAGCACGACAAAGTCTCTGTCCGATGTGACCAGGTGGGACTGCAGATAACTCACCACTTCCTGTCCCCGCTGGCCTCGAGGTCCAACCACACACACCCCCAGCTCAAGCTCCCTTGAGCTCAAGCTCCAGCACCCTAGGAAGGCCTGGGGCCCCACGTGGCAGCCACAGCCAAGGGGTTTCCAGCAGGTGAGGGCAGAGCGGAGCACGGGCTGGGATCTGATCGCAGGTGATCATGTGATCGCAGGTGATCAAAGGTGATCATGGGTGACCCCAGAGTGCCTGCTCCACTGGGGGCAGAGCCGGGGATGCAGAGTCTGTGCCCTGGGTGGGCTCGCCCTGCACAACCAGCGGTCCTGCTCTAAGAAACGTCAAGAAGGCCCCGTGGCAGGTGGCGCACTGACAGCATCTACCACAAGGGACCCTCCTGCAGCCCCCTCCGACCTGATGCGGTCAGGGGAACTGTACCACATTCCGGTCTCCCTACCGCGCGTGAGATGGGTATTCCGCAGAGTCTGTTACGGATGCTCCCAGGTAAGCGATGTGCGAGAGCACTCACAGAGCACCAGGAGCACTGGAGGGACGGCCCGGGTGGCAGGAACCCCAGAACCCAGCCTCTGCCACCGCAGGGCTGCTGGAGAGAACACCTTTGCTCCTCTAGCTTCTGCATAAAGGGTCCTCGACCAGCACCGGGGCAGGCATGGGTGGGGACACAGGAGATGACAGAGACAGGGTCTTGCCCCTTAAGTTGCTCAGAGCCTGGTGGGAGAATACAATAATGGTGATGGCGGTGATGATGATGATGATGGTGACGGCGGTGACGGTGCTGAGGACGGTGGCGACGGTGATGACACAGCTGTGGCTAAGAAAGGTCTACTGAATCCTCACACGCCAAGAACTACGCTGACTGCATTTAACTTCACCACAACCGTGAGCGACAGTATTACCATTACTACTGTTGCTGTAGATGCAATCATAACTATACCATTGTGTGTTTCTATGCAATCAATACAACGCATGTAATAGATATTTACATTCAACAAATATGATTATTACGATCAATATAAAAACAATCACTATTATTATTATTCCCAGATGGGGAAGCAGAGCCTCAGACTCTCACGTAATGGCCCCAAAGCCACGTGTCCGGAAAGTGGTCCAGGTTCAGTGTGAACCCAAGTCGAGTCGGCTCCTGAGTCCTCGTGGTTTAACGGATGCGTTACTTGCTCTCCATACACACCTGGCCACCCTGGTTGTAAAACCCTTGACCGGCCCTGAGAAAACCGTGGATGGAACTTAATGTCCAGCTCTCTGTGGATCAGGGAGACACCGCCTTTGTTCTGAGTTTCCAATTACCTGTTAATCTGCACCAGGGCTGAGCACTGACAATACAAGGGAGAAACAGTTTAATCTCCATAACAAAGGACAAAATTTGGGAGATTCTAAATAACCGTTTTCAAAGAAGTAAAATCGAGCCTCTGACGCGCCAGCAGCTTTAAAAAATAGAAAAAGCAACAAAGCGTGGGGCACGCCGGTGTCGGGGAAGATGCCGGCCGTGTGGCCGTGTGCGCCACGGACGTAAACCACCACGGCGGCACCTCTGGAAGAAGCAGAGGACGGCTACCGTCTCCTTCCAGCGATGGCCGGGCTGTGGGGGCCCTCGGGAGATCAAGTGCGCACACGCAACAAAGATTTTCCCCGCATGAATTCACGACTGACATGATAACTGGACCCAGCTCCTCAGCCTGACGACGTGGAACGGTCACTCTGATGGGGCATTTAATACAAAAGAACCCGCTGACCGTGAACTTGGGCACACAGGTCAGGTTAGCACATGGGGCATTCGACACCAACGGACAAATCAGTCACTCAGGTGTCACCTGTTGCTGACACCGAACCCACGCCAACCTGACCCCCACCCCACCTCTACCCCTGCCCTAGTCCCCCACTCTTTCTATCCTCACCCTCCTTCTGAATGCCAGTGGGGGGACCACCTCCTATTCCAGAAGATGCTCCCGACTCCTCTCTAGTCTGCACCTTCCAGATCAGCCTAGGTTAATCTATGGCCTCAGATGCTTGAGTCCCCATCTGTGTCCCCACCACCGCCCAGCAGACCCCCATCCTTTCTCAGCTGAGTTACTCCAGCAGCCTCTGCACTGAGCTCACCTGCATGTCTCTTAGACCCAAGCAACGTCACTCCATCCCGTCACCTGTGTCCCCTCCTGATCCTGTTACTCAAATGCCTGGGGGCTCAGGGCCTGCCTCTCCCTCAAGGGACACAGAGAAAAAGTGACTCTGGTCTGGACCCTACCTCCTCATCAGGACACATCCTGCCCATCAAGGCCGCCCTCGGCCCTTGCCCCGACCCCATACATGTATGCACTTGCACGCACAGACACATTCCAGCAATGCCAAACCCTCTCAGTAACTGTCCAGCGTGTCAGGCTGTGGATGTCCCTGTGCTCCTGTGACTCCTGCTAACCGTCCCTTCCCTTCCCCACCGGCCAGCTGCAACCGCACTCAACTCTTCCCAACTGGCCAGGATTCACCTATTCTGGCCTCCCTCCAGGTTGAGCTGACCACTGAGTATCCTAAACTGATCTCAGGGAGCTGGTATGACTGCCCATGGAGCACAGCCCATGCTAATCAGCTGAACCCTGCTCCCTCCTGCACAGCCTGTGGGTTGACTGACCCCTGTTCCCTCCTGTCCAGCCTGTGGGTTGACTGACCCCTGCTCCCTCCTGCCTGGACTATAGTCACAGCCTCTCCATCTTGCACTGCTTTCCTATAGGAGGGACAGACCAGCATGTACTTTACCTTATGACATTTCAGTAACTATCACTTTTTGATCCCCTGGTGTGACACCCCGAACACCGAGATGTCCAGATTCATCTGAAAACTTCCCTGAGTGTCTGGGCTGAGCCGGGCAGCTTAATATACAGAAATCTTGCAGGTGGACATAACGGCACCTCCGAGACCCCAATCAGAGTGGCCTGTCCCTCAGCTCCTGACGAGCAGTACGTACATTCGGTCAGGCAGGGGGTGGGATCTACAAAATCCCACAATGGGAGCAGGCTTCTGTGGACAACATCAGCCTCGGTCCAAGCATCTGTCCAGGAAGCTCCTAGGGTTCCTTCGGGCCAGCGCCAGCTCTCCTCAGGTTTTCTCAGCCCCCAGAGGCCTGACCCCCTAGTGGGAGGCACGTTCAAGCGCAGGGAAACGGCACACATCTTCCAAGATTTCTGCCCAACCCCACGCATGTGGCCCCATCCCAAGACCCAGCTGATTGGCTCCCAGCTCCACACTGTGTATGATCTGCAACATGAGAACAAGGGTGTGTGTCTAGCTCTTACCTGAAGCTCTGTAAATGTTGGTAGAACTGCACTGAACAGAATGTTCCAGAAACAGAACCCTCCTGGTGATGTAATCCAACATAAGTAGGGTTGGGTTTGGACCTCGGGGAGAATGGTGGCGGCTGCCATGACCGAGGGCTTGCTTTGCACCCAGGGCACCGTGAACACGCTGCCTTGTTAGAACACAGCCAAGACCCGGATAGGGCAGACAGCACATCTGTGGGGCTATAGGCGGCATAGCTCTGGTCAGCTGGGGACTGACCTGCATGAAGCACCACCCTCCACTGGTAAGGCTCACAGCCAAGCTCAAATCTAAATGGAAGACAGTGAACGAAGCCTACGCTCCTGCCTGGTCGAGGAGTTGTGGCCTTTCCGCACGATGTGAGGCTGACAACCGGGAATACCAGGACACCAGGGAAAGAACACAGGTCTTGGAGACAGGCGGAGGCAGACACCCAGTGTGGGTCTGCCACATACGTGGTGCACATCGTTTTCTAGAGCTGTGTTAACAAAAGAGCACGGACGGGGGCTTAAAACACGGGCATTCATCGTCTCCCAGTCCTGGAGGCTGGAAGTCCAAGATGCCTCCATGGGCAGAGCTGGTTCCTCCTGAGGCCTCTCTCCTTGGCGTGCAGATGGTTGGTCTTTCCCTGTGTCCTCACGGGGTCATCCCTCTGTGTGTGTCTGTGTCTGGATCTCCTTTTAAGACAGCATTCCTGGGGCACGTGGGTGGCTCAGTCAGTTAAACATCTGCCTTGGGCTCAGGTCATAATCCCAGGACCAGCCCTGGGATCGAGTCCCACATGGGGCTCTCTGCTCGGCTGTGGAGTCTGCTTCTCCTTCTGCTCCTCTCCCTACCTGAGCTTTAAAAATGAGAGGAAGAGCTGCCGAGGCATTTGGGGGGGATGGTGCCAGGGGGACCCTCCCCGCAGAGCTGGAGAGGGTCCCCAGGAAGCATATCCCAGCAGTGTTCAGCAAGAACTCAGGATACCCAGAAAGAAGCCCAAGCTTCCGAGGGCATCACCTGTTGCGGACAAGTGCGTTTTGCACCGAAAACTTCCTCCGGGTCCCACTTCATGTCATTATCAGTCCTTTAATGGTGCATTTTATTTTATTTTTTAAGATTTTATTTATTTGATAGAGATCACAAATAGGCACAGAGAGAAATCACAAGTAGGCAGAGAGGCAGGCAGAGAGAGGGGGAAGCACGCTCCCCGCTGAGCAGAGAGCCCGATGCAGGGCTCGATCCCAGGACCCTGAGATCATGACCTGAGCCGAAGGCAGAGGCTTTAGCCCACTGAGCCACCCAGGCAACCCCTAATGATGCATTTTAAAAGAGCCGTCGTAAACAGAACCGCCAGGAGCCGTCTGAAGGTGAAGTCAAGCGTGTTCGAGTCCTTCGGAGCTGCTCGTGCACCAGGTGCAGATCTGCACGCCTCCGAGAATCAGCCAGCACCAAAGCAACCCAAACCCCAAACCAGGACCGGGCAGCTTCCAAACGCAGCCGTGGAAACATAACAGTGCATCTGCTGTGGACACAGACCCCTCAGGCTGGACCCTGGGCCAGCAAACAGGGAACGTTCACCGGCTGACCCATGAAACTTCAAATAAGGGCTTTCTAGGGAAGAGGCAATGCTGGGTGACCTTGGCTGAGGAGGACAGCCTGATCTGAGGATGCTGAAGTCTCGGGGCCACGCTGGGGACTGTGGACGTTTAAACACTAACGAAGGACAGAAAGTAGGTGTGGACTCGTTTTTCCAGCCAGAATAAGAGTTTTCAAACATTAAAAGCCTCATCACCGTCTGGCAGGCTGTTGAAGTAGTGGCCAAACCACGTGTTGGGGCTCATTTTAAGAGGCTACCTGGCAGTCCTCAGCCATTGTCAAGGGGGCGGGACACAGAGGCACTGGCTTGGAGTCTGTCCGTGACTTGTGTCCTCCTTGGAAGCGAGTGAATTCTCCGCTTTTGCTGCCATCAACGAGAGGACGGGGCTCCGGAAGTAGAGCGGAGGAAAGGGCATTCAGGTCCGGGGGGGGGGGCCCCCGGGCCCCCGCCCCCCCCCCCCCACATCGCATGTGCTCCTAGAAGTTAGGATTAGCGCTCCTGGGCCCAAAGAGGAACAAGGAATGCTCAGAAGGGCTCCCCCACAGCCGTGAGAGGCGGGGCTGCCGATCCCGGGGTCCCAGCAGCGCCCACGGAGCCTCGGGCGGGCCGGCAGGGGCCAAGAAGTGCACGGGATGCAGTGGGAGATGCGGCGCGGACACTGGGTACAGGCCCCGTCCATGCAGAGAGCGGGTGTGGGAAGAGCAAAGTCACGCCCGCGCGGGCAGGAGGCAGACGCAGGAGTCACCGAGACCCAACCACGGAAGGTGTGTGAAGAGAAGCGCCGCAGCCTTGGATTTGACCCAGAAAATTAAATATTAATGGTTCGGGCCCTGGCACTGCCTCCTTCTGGGTAATTCTTATCAGCCGGGGACGGCGGCAGAGCAGGCGAGCTCTGCTTCTCCCCAGAGCGGCCTTTGAACCGCAATGTTCTCCACACAATGTGGGAATTACAAAGCTTTTTTCACAGAATGTGTATAATTCCAGGCCAAAGCCACTTCCCCAAATGTTATTTTCTCAGAGAGATTTAAGTAGGTATTAAGGTAAACCTTAAGCAGAAGGACACAGCAACTCAGACACTCGTCACCAGGGCTACGGAGACCCCAGCGAGCCACACCGGCCACACTCATATGGAAAACATCAACCTAAAACCAACGGAGATGCAGCGTGGAAGCCTTACACCACACAAAACCGATGCTGGTTAAACAGGGGTTTGGGGCTTTTGTTTTGTTTTGTTTTTTTAATGATGCAAATGAAAATAAAGCCCGTTTCGGCCTCCAGCCAGCTGCCATGTGAGATGGATAAGAACCGGCAGGATCACGGCCTCCCCGGCCCGCAGCCCTCCCCGTGTTTTAAACCACTTACAACCCGCTAGTTTCCTGATTAAAATGGTGAGGTGCAAACCACTCCGTTTAAGGACACGAGCTTGACTATCATCACCACGTCGTGCAGAAATTGGAGGCAGAGAGAAGTCAGGGGCCAGGCAAGAGGGGCTCTCTTTGGCCTGAGCAACCCATTCATGAAACCACAAAGAAAACCAGAGTCCGTGCCCTCCGTCCCCCCAAAAAGTGATCCAAACGTGCGCTACAGAGAGAGCACAGTCACTGAAGGGAGAGATCGAAGGTCCAGACCATCGGTTTCTGTCATGCAAAAGGGCTGGACGGAGGGAGGGAGGCTGGGACAGACGGACAGACGGACAGATGGACGGAGGGATGACGGATGTGGACAGATGCAGGGAAGCGGAACAGAAGGGTGAAGGGGTAACTGGTCAATGAACACTATCAAAGCAAAGACGTCTCCCGACACACTGCCAGATGTCAGAAGCCACGAAGGACACGCCCAGTACGATCCCAAGTGTGTATGTTCCTCTTACACAAGCCGACACTCCAGCGATCACTAACACACACGAACGGAGAACGAGACACAAGAGGGAGTCACACTGAATCTGTGACAGTGTTTGCCCCGGAGGAGAAGGGCTGAGCATGAGCACAGAGGAGACTCTGACATGATCAGGAACGTTTGAAGCCTAGAATTAGAAAGCGACAAAACGCAGGGCACCTGGGGGGCTCTGTCAGGTATGCGTCCGACTCTGGATTTCTGCTCAGCTCATGATCTCCGGGTCCTGGGGTCGAGCTGCACGTGGGGCTCCCTGCTCAGCGGGGAGCCTGCTTCTCCCTCTGCCTGCCGCTCCCCCTGCTTGTGCTCTATCTCCCAAATAAATTTTTAAAAATCTTTAAAAAAATAAAGAAAGAAAAGAAAACACTTGAACCAAGGTGGCCTGGGTGGCTCAGTGGGTTAAGCGTCTGACTCTTGGTTTCATGATCTCAGGTCAGGACCTCAGGGTCCATGGTGGGGGCTCCTGCTCAGGGGGAATCGGCTTCTTCCTCTCCCTCTCCCCACAACCCCACAGTGTGCGTGCGCTGTCTCTCTCTCTCTCTCTCTCTCAAATAAAGAAAGAAATCTTAAGAGGCACCCGGGTGGCTCAGAGGGTTAAGCCGCTGCCTTTGGCTCAGGTCATGATCCCGGGGTCCTGGGATTGAGCCCCACATCAGGCTCTCTGCTCAGAGGGGAGCCTGCTTCCTTCTCTCTCTCTCTCTCTGCCTACCTGTGATCTTTCTCTGTCAAAAAATAAATAAAATCTTAAAAAAAAAAAAAAAGCAACCAAAAAGCAACTTGCCGACACCTGTCCCAAGCAAGGACCCTTGGAACAGCCAGAGCACACTCCCGTCTTCAGGGCACTAACCTCATCACCTGGGGAGCTGTTCTAACGTCACCCCCACCCACCGGCGGTGAGGGTGCAGGTGACGGACTTCATTCATTCCCTTGGGGGACACTGACACGCCAGCCGCAGGGGCACAAGGGTGGACAGGACAGAGCGCTGGTGGACGGAGACGCTGGCCACACAGTCACCGAGCGCGCACCTGCGGGTTCACAGCCGCGCGGCGTCGCCGGGAAGCGCAGGCCATGAGGACACCCGTGGGGATCAGTGGGGCGGGGGCGGGGTGCTGTGTCAGTATCTGATCTTTAACCTTGAAACAGCAGGAGCGCCTGGGGACCCTGAGGGACGGGGAGGGACTGTGTCCACACAGCAAGCAGTCACCCAGGGCGCTGTGTGGGCTCTGCCGGTCCCGGGACAAGACGGCGGCATGGAGAACGCGGTCGCAGAGTTGGACGGGAGAGCCGGGGTGAACTCTACGTCTTGTAAATTGGACCTCAATAAAGTTGCTGTTTCTTTTTTTTTTTAAGTTAACCACTAGCTGAGAGAGGGAACAAAGGGGGGGGGGTCCCGGCATCCTCCAGGCAAAGGGGGTTTTCACTGAGCAGGTGTCAAGGGAGAGTGAGCCCCGCCCCGGGGAGGGGAGGGCAGAGCTGAATGTGAGATGGTCCCTGGCCGTGGCCGTCCTTCACTCAGGCCTGGTGACAGAGGCCCCGGGCGTGGGAAGAGCACGGAGTGAGCCCCGGAACTCCGGAGCTTCTCGTGAGAGGGGAGTAGAAGGTGGCGAGGTCGCCGGAGAGGAGCGATTCCAGGAAGAGGACTCTGGTCTGATGGGAGACGGGTCCCCGGCGGAGAGGGGTGAGGGAGCCAGGCCCAGCCCACCCCTGCCGCCCCCAGCCCATCCCCTGTGCCGCTCAGCCACCTGGGGCCAGGATGCTGCAGAGAGCAAGGCAGGGGGATACCCAACCCACAGACCCTCTGGGAAGACGGTCCTAAGACAAACCTCCGGGGGAGGGAGGCTGGAGGTGACTCGTGCCCAGAAGCCTGGACCCCGTGAACTCCTGCAAGAAGACAGACGCCACTCGCTGCCTGGGGGCCAGAGTCAACAGCAGTGTGTGCCCAGCAACGTGCTCCAGTGGAGCTCTTCAAGGCAGCCAGTCATTCCTGCCCAGGCCTTCCGGAACCTTCTCTCACGACGGATGGTCTCTGTCCAACGAGAGGCCAAGAGGGAGCAACAGGGGCTTGATTCTCAGCTACCAAACAAGGTGGGGGCTCAGAGATCGCCAAGACAGGTGGAGAAGTCCTACACTGAACGTCGCGGAAAAGCTCGGGTAGGGCCAAATACAGCGACGTCCTCGACAGAAGCGGATGGGGATGGGGCTCTCTGCCTGGCTCTACTGTGATCCTCAGTGATAGCAGAAGGCCAGGGTCACCTGGAAACCAAGTATGTCCGACCGTCCGCGTGAAAGCAAATGACAGATGGCGAAGCGTCCCCGTCCGCTGACGTGTGCGGCCGAGAGGCGGGCCCCGTGTGGATGTGGCAGGCGGCTGCTCCGGGGGAGAAGTCCGAGAGTGTGTGCGAGACAGGGCGGACGGAGGAACGGCAATATGTTATCTTTAAGGGGTCGGGATCGCAGCTCCAACGCTTCCTCCTACATCAACTACCAAAGCTGAAGACACGTGATAAACCGAAGCATCGGTAACAGGAAGGAGAGACTTGTTCTCCCAGAGCTCCTGCCGGAGGTGGCCTGTCCCTGCACCTCCGTGGCACGGGTCCGCTCGGGTCACGGTGGGCCCGATGGACATGGGGTCGACTGCTGCCGCCGAGCGACTCGGGGCAAGCCCTGGGCAGGGGTGGGCACAGGGGCTGGCGCTGTGTGCCCAAGGAGGCCCCGTCACGGGTTCCACCCACCTTCTCCATGCTGGGCCATGCGAGGCGCGTTAGAAACCAGATTGCCGGGCGCCCAGGGCCAGCTCAGTTCCCGCTTCTCTTGTAACTACGGATAACAGAAGAACTGCATTCATACTGACTTCCACACGCGCCACTCGCTAGCAAGGCCCAGTTTGCCGGCCCGTTCTGCACTTAGCCCCACACTGAGCCCTCCCTGTGTGTGCGGCACGGGCGTGTGCCATTCCCGCATGGCCCTGTGAACCCCGCGGGGGGAGGACTCGCCTCCGCAGGCTTCAAGGAGGCCTCCCGGATGCCCCCGCTCAGAGCTGCAAAATCCCTCCCACTGGAGGGCTGAGGATCAAAACAGCAGTCACTTAAAGAAGATAGTTCCAGACGGCACCTAGGGGTCGGGGGGCGGGGAACATACCGGGGACAGGAGAGGGACAGCCTCCCGGCTCCTAAAGACACCATCTCCCCTTGGGTGGGCTGACACGGGGGTGAGAAACCGGCCCCAGGCGAGATTCCAGGGTCCGTCTGGCATCCCTGGCTCCAGGACTCACCCTGGCAAGGGCCCACATACGGGAACAACGGCTACTTTGTTGCCGGGGTTCATGCCCGTGGGAGTGCTGGCCTCAGCCTCCAGGGGCTTTGTTTGTCTTAACAAAGTGAAGAGAGGTGATCTTTAGAAGGTTCCGGAAACAATTACGCTCCCGGCGGAGACAAAACCCCTGGCAGGCCTTGGTAGCTGTGGGCCTGCGGAACAGGTGTCTCTCCGTAGGTAATTCCCGACAGGTTCCCGAAGCCTCTGGCACAGTGGACAGAATCCACCACGCCCCCTGCCAGGACGAGGTCACGATAGGTCAGGGTGGGACACAGGCTTCCAGGCCAGCTCCCGCGACCCCGTACTCACGAGACCCCACATCGTGGTGACTTTTCCAATGTCCCACGTTCTTACTCACTACCCGTGGGGCATCTCAACAGCCACGATGGCAAAACAGTCTCTCTGTCTGTTGTCGGTGTGCACAGCGCCGGCTCGGAGCAAGGACACTGATGGAGGTTATAGACGCTCACGGGCCCTGCTGCCCCTGGCCCCAGCTGCACGCCCGGTCTACACCGGCTCACTTCACGCCCGCAGGTGGGCCCCAGGCTCGAGACCTTTCGGTGCCGTTCCCCAAAACACAGGGCAGACAGCAGGGGGGTTGACTCTGATCCATCTCGGACGCACCGGCCGCCGTGCCGTGCCTTCTGTGAGGCTGCCCATGGGCCGCCTTCCCCGGTGACAACAAGCTACAGGAGCCAACGTGGCAGCAAGTGACCATGTCCAACACCAGCCAGCGGTGGGTTCGGAGGCCCCGGGCAGAGTGTCCCAGGCCGCCTGATCCTCCCCATCTGCTGGCACCAGGAGGGCGTCGGTGGGGGTGTGGGGGTGTGGGGGGTGAGGTCCCGCCTCCTCGTCCACGCTGGTTAGAGGCTCGCTCACTCTGTGTGACAGCACGCCCAGAAGGACTGCTCGCCAGGGCTGCCCGGCTCGGGCTGTTTCACGGACTCAGGGAAGTGACACACGTGAGGACGTTAATTCAACATCCGGCCCGAGGGCAGCATGCAGGGCGTTCCCAAAGGACGCGCGGGCGCCGACCCGGGATCCCGGGTTTCCCACAGAGGGACTGTGTCTGCGGGACACTCGGCCCCGGGGCGGGAGGGAACGGAGGAGAGCCCGCCCCCACACGGCCAGAGCGACGGAGGGACAGCACACGGCGGGCGGCTGCCCAGGCCGCGCCGGAACAGCCCGAAGCGATGACGGTGAGCGGGAGCAGAGGAGCAGGCGGAAACCAGACGTGCGTCCAGCTGGAAAGGACGCGACCCGGGTAAAAGAAGGAAGAGCTACAAGAGGAGAAGAAGAAACCACGAAACCTGGTAAAAAGAAGAAGAGAGACAAGGAACCAGTGGCTCAAAAGAATAATTGTCGAGATGAGGACGGAGACACCGGAACCTCCGCCACGGTCCGTCAGGAATCCCGAGGCACAGAACAGAACGGGTCCGAGCGGTCACACCATGAGGGAACGCTCGAGAACATCATGGCAGACAAGGAGAGCACCGGGGATGAAGGCAGGTACGGAGAAGCCCACGGGCATGTGGCCGCTGGCCCTGAAACAGGGAACCCAGCCCGCAAGCCAGAAGGAGCAGCGTGGGAGAAAATCCTGAAACTCCTCCCCGAGCTGGTCCCTGAGCCCTCGAGGTCTGGCCTCTGCCCGGCCCGTAACAGGAGCTCAGTAAGTGGACCGAGGTGCCGCAGCAGGCTAGGCGGCAGGCAAAGGCGCGGGTGACGGGAAGGAGGGGAGGGCGGGGCAGGTGCACGACGTGCGGGACGCCGCCAGGACAGGCCGTGCGGAAGGTGACCCAGGTGCCCTGGAGCTCCTGCCGCACCGGGACGAATAGGGCCTACCGTCTGCTGCAGGTCCTGGATGAGGATACGGATGACCAGCGTGTTGCCTTGGCTCTCCTCTGTGCTGGCAGCGCTGGGCTTCTCTGCCGTGGCCCGGATGGTGTCGTATATGGTTTCTTCTTTGGAGCTGTCCGACTCTGACCCCACCGAGTAGTCGGAGAAGCTCTGGGCCATCTCGTCCTCGCTGGAGGTCGGGCTGCGCGGCATGGCTGCCCAGCGTCTGTAAGGAGGGGGAGAAGAAATACAACCGGGGCATGAGAAAACTGCACACAGAAACCCCAGGGCCCGATGGAGACCGACGTCTCAGGTTCACGGTCCTGCACCTGCTGGTGTGACAGCCAGCAGAGCTGCTGAGTGTGACGCACAGGCCTCTAGGGGCGGGGAGAACACAGCACACCTCCCCCACCCCCGGGCTGCCCCAAGAGCCTGGACCTGAAGGCAGCCATGGCTCGGACAGGGACCCGCAGGCTGTGGCCCCCGAGTTGAGCACCTCTGCAAGCACATGGAGCCCTAAGCAGCCGTGGCCACGACCATAGCCTACAGGGATCCACCAAAGAGCCACAGGGGCAGTCTGAAGCCTTCCAAGGCAGGAAAAGAAGGTCCCTCCTGTTCTTCTTTGAAGGCAGGGCAGCAGGAGAGGAAGAAACGCAAGCTGCGGGTCAGAACAGTTAGCAGTTCACGGTTCTATAACCCCTCTGCCTCAACACAGAGTCGTGATGGGTAACATGTAAAAACAGAGCAGAAAGGCAAACAACAGGGCCCGACTCAGAAGGGAGACAGCCCAGGGCCCAGGAGTCCGGCAGAGCCCGAAGCCACGAGCAGGCGGACGTGGGGGAGACTCGGGGGTCCCCAAGAGTCTGTGGCGGCTGGGAGTGCGGCTTCCCCACCATGAAGTCTAGTTCCCCAGCAAAGACCAGCTCAGGGCACCGACCGCGAGGACGTGGGCGTGACTCCGGGAGCACGCTGCCCAGTGACAGCCCCGTCCCTGCGGGCAGGGGTCAGGAGGGGTTAGGATACGAGCTGGTGTGAGCCAGGGATGCGGGGGGGCTGGCAGAGAGCGTGCCGGCCCACAGTAGCAAGTCCATGTCTTCGCGAACTCTGTAAAGGAGGTCAAGGGAGGTCACCCCGATCGTCGACAGACTGTCCGGTTAAGTCACGGCGTCCTCCCACAGAAGGCACAGCTGTGAGGAATGAGTCCCCTACACACGGAGGACCCCCCCCCCCAACATCCAGCCATTTACGGGAGGGAGGGGGACGGAGGAGCTCCCCTGCGCACCTGCCCCAGGCTCTAGGCCCAGCAGGTGCTTAGGTGAGCGTCCCCCCAACTCCCGTGTTTCGTGACCAGGGGAGGCCCAGAAAAGTCCCAGGTGGGGCATGGTTCACCCAGCGACAATTGTGTGTTCATCGTGGGGAAATGGACACCCACTGTTTTATTTCCAGAGTTCTAGTTAAGGACAGCAAGCGCTCGCTGGAGCTGGAAGCATCCCGCGGCTCTGCCCACCGGGTCAGTCCAGGGAGGCGGGCAGCCACTGGGGGGCGCTCCCATCTGCACCCCAGACCTTCCCGGGCTCAGCAGACACCCAGGTGCACACAAAGCCTAACATAACAAAACAGAGGGCAAGACTGTGACCCGGGTCAGGGACTCCCTTGCTGCCAAGAGCGTCTGCACCGTCTTTGGGGAAAGGACCAAGATCGTGGAACCCACAGACAGTTTTTCTGGCCTGCACAAGGTTTTAAATATCTATGCAAACCCAGATTGCTGGTTTATGGTGACCATCAGAAAGCTCTGACAATGCTGGGGACAGCCCCGGAACACCTGGGGCACGGATGAACACCAGCAACCACCCCTTCCCCAGCATGCCCTCTCCAGGTCCACCTCAGGCTCCCCTCCTTGGTATCAGTCCCCTTCCCAGTCCTCCCGCCGTGCGTGAGAGCCTGACAACAGACCCATCCGTTCACTCATACCTCTGCCTCCTTCGAGACCCCCTGCGAGGGGTCACTGGGCCAGTCACATCTCAAAGAGCTGATCCTCCAAGTCACCCGGGAAGATTATCTTTTTTTCCAATTAAAATCTCCAAAGCTAACCTCCGCGTGATTCTGAATTAAAATATCAGAGCCAGGGGTCTTTTCTGTATTCACAACCAGCCGCCTTTGTGAGCTCAACTTCATGCTTTCTCAATCAGAGGAATGCAAACTCTGGTGAGGGCCAAGACAGCGGTGGCTGGGGAGAGGGTCTGGGTGCTCCTGGCTCCGTCTGAGCAGCGTCCCCACCTGCCTGGCTGCAGCGGCTAGCCACGTGCTCCTTGTACGCTATGCACAGACTCTGTAACATAGGACACTGTAACAGTGACCACATAGAGCTACGGTAACAAAGTATAATTATTTCTGTAACATGTCTAATTGCAATGTTATAATAAATAACAGTCACGGGTAAATATGTTACAGAATTGCATCCGTGTGATTATTTGTATCTACCTCCCAGGCTCCAAGGAGGCGTACCTTCTAGAGCCTGGTTCTTCATCCTGGCCATGGAAGTTACTTGGGGAAGCTTTAAGAAAACATCAGCACGAGAGTTTCTGAAGGACCTGGGCTGCGATGCTGCCCCTTGAAGCTCCCCCCGGGGACCGTAAGAAGCACCTGCCGCCGAGCCCAGGCAGCCCCTTCAAGAGGAAGCACAGGCTGCAGCCCGGGGCCGTGGGGACACACACCTGCCCTGTCCTGGGCGTGAGGGACAGCGGGAGAGGCATGCCGCTCACCGCCTCAGCCGTCAGCATGGACAGACATGAGGTCCCCCACGCGGCGCCTCCAGTGGCTTCTTCCCGTCCGGACGGGGTTAAGTCGGCCCAGAGCACCCTCAGCTCCAATAAAGAACCACGTCTTCCCTCCTCATCAGCTGTCCGTGGCTCTTCTGAACCCAGCAGGGACCAGGGGACACAGAGGGGACCCAGTGAAGGTGGACTCGCACTCACAGGAGGGGATCCCTCTCTAACGAGAAGTGACCCGTCAGGGGATGCTGGGCGCAGACGGAGGCGAACGAGGCCATTCCGGGCACACCGGGTCCACCAGCTCTTCCCACGGACGATGGGCGCCGGCTCTGGAAAGCTCCCGCTCAGGGCGGAGCAGGGCTTGGTGTTTGCACCTGGAAGATGGGCAGGTGGCCAGCTCCCAGCAGTCGTGGCACAGCACGGCCCCCCCCACATCATGGCCTTGCACGTCTGAGACAACCCAAGAGCAAATGGGATGCCCCGGGCCCCCCGGTGACTTCCCAGAGGACACACAGGCCCTCCCTCCATGCACTCCACCCCCACTTCAAAACAGCACCTCTGGCCTCAAACCTAAGACACCCATTGCTTGCCATGTCTGCCCGCCTGGCTCTTTTTCTTGAAACCCCCCACAGCCTCGATGTGCTCCGTTTCCCGGGTCCGCTCCCTCAGGCTGCATTTCAGGTCCGTGTGCACCGGGTCTCTGTTCATTCACCGCCACCGCCCACCCCCCCAGCACTGGGGGCACCGCGGGCGCTCAGTGGACAGGGAGATGTGGGCAGAGGAGCCAAAGCACAGGCAGATGGCCGGACAGCGCGGCAAACGCAGCCACAGCCGGCGTGACAAGTGCCCGCCATGTGCCCGGATCTGCTGGCGGCTTCCCGGGGGGCAGATTCCAGGCAGACGCTTGGAGAGGACGATCGTCAGGAACTCGTTGTCCTTAATGGTCACATCACTAACCATGTGACACGTCTGCAGCTGGACTTGTGGGACTGGTGACCCATCGTGGACACACAGGTCTGAACTGTGAAAGGCGCAGAACCCCCAGGAGGGTTTCAGTTCCAGGAAACTAAGGGGGCTGGATAGGATTGGAGGACAGTCATGCCCAGCGAAACTCACACTCAGCTCCAGAAACAGACCTGACAACCCAAAAAGGAAGAGCTCCTGTGTCCTAGCTGCTCGTGCGAGCCATGGATCTCCGCAGGTGGCCCCGCCACGACACCCCACTGCAGCCCACTGCAGCAGCTGGGGGTGATGGCCATGAAGTGACGCGCGTGCCACCAAAGTGCGGGGGCAAAAGGCCCCACTGTAGGAGTCCAAGGAGGAAGAGGAGGCCACATGCAAGCTGGTCCTTTGCAGGACAGCCCGGGAGCCTAGGCAGAGACCTGAGCAGAAGGTCCTGACCTTAATCAGGGGCTTGAGCAATGAGACCAGCAGACCAGCAGACCAGCACCCTCTGGTCTTGGGAACAGCAAAGCCCTGGGAAAACATTTAATTATTAACTCCTGGGCAGGAAGGACTGCCAGGCCCAGGGTCACCAGGGCCACGTGAGAGAGAGGGCACCGGCCACATCCGCATTTCAGATAAACCACAAATACATTTTATCGTAAGTATTTCCCGAATATCGGATGGGACGTACTTACACTAAAAAATCATTCATTGTTCATTGGAAGTTCAAACAGGACTAGGTGTCCTGCATTTTGTCGGGGGTGGGGGACAGGCAGGCTCTGAAGACAGCTGTGTCACGAAACCCAGCCCCCCTCAGAAAAGTCACTGCCAGGTCGGAGGAGGGAAGGTTACCCGCTGCCCCTGGCAAACATTTTGGCATCACCGGCCGCTGGGTGGGGTGAGGGGGAGCTACAAAAACAGGTCGGTAAAGTACAATGACCCCCCCAGAGCCTGTTTTTCTCACCCGCCCACCCCGGGGTGCCTGCAAACAAGGGAAAACAGGAAGAATGCCAGTAAAGGCCATTTTCACAAAGGCTCCATACTTTACAGCTGTAGTGTTCCAGCGAAACGTAAGGTCTTGAACTGGCTGCCGAGCCCCCTCGCACCTCGGCTGGTGGGGGCCGCGGGGGGCAGCCAGACTTCCCACTCACCGCTTCCACCGCCACGGCGAGCACCAGAGCTGACCTGGGACAGGAGACGCACAGAAAAACAAAACCAAACCAAGTGCCCCGACTGCAGCGGACTTCATCAGGCTAGTGCTGCAGGCCCGGAAGATCGCAGACAAAAATGTCAAGGTCAAATGTCAAGGTCCCACTGGCTGTTTTAATAAACACACACACACACACACACACACACACACACACACACACACACACGCACACACACACACACACACACACACGCAGAACGGGGTTTTTACTCCAGTGGACTCTCCCAACAGCACCCACATCTGCGTCACCCTGGCTCCAGGACTCGGTGACTACTCGCCCATGCCGTGCCCTCAAATGTCTACGATTCACTCATCCTCAAGGCAGTGAGGACCCCCGCCAAGGGGGCTGCACGGGATCCGCGCACAGACACTGCCACTCGGGGCTGGGGGCGGCCCCTACTGGACCTGGAGGAGCTGGTGCTGAACTCCGGAGGCAACCGGGCTGTCACACGCACGGTCTGCACCACGGCCACAGGCGTGGAGCTGCAGGGTGCGGGGGATGCAGAGAAGGGCAGCCCGGGACGGCGAGGGGAATCACCGTCTAGCCAGGTGGTCTCTGTAACCACCGTCCTGAAAAAGCTCCCCGCTTCCATGCCCGCCGCATCTGAGGATACACGAGGGCTGTTGTCTACCTCCTGCCGCCTGCGGGCAGCAGCTCCTCCAGCTGACCGTCTCCCCCTGGTCCCCCAACGTCCTTCCATCAAGCCTGGGGCTCCAGCCCCGGTGAGGCCTGACGCCCCCAGCTACAGACCCTCCTTCCTCTTGATTCAGAGCCAGAGCCACACCTGCCCGTGAACCCCCTGTCCTCAGCCCCCACGGCCCAGCTAGTGCGCTGAGAACTAATCCCCTGCACGCACACTCGCCCCGGAGCAGACGAGATGCTCACACAAAGCTTCTCGTGCACAAAGCGGTAACCCCCATGACTGCGGCCGTAGCGACCCACGGATCCGGGTGCGGAACCGCCGCTCACGCCGGGGGACGGTGACAGGATGCTGCCGGCAGCCAGGCTGGACATCTCCGGAGAGACGGTATTTCAGTAGAGGAAAACGGAAGCCGAATGTGAAAACACAGCAAACTCGGAAAATGTCTCAATCGGATGGTGGACATAGAGTTGTTGTTCTGCTTTCCTGTCTTCCTATAGAATGATAATGCTTTTGATTAAAAGTAACTTTTTAAAACTCCAATGACGATGACCTAAGGTCTGCAATGGTTTTTCCAACACAAGCCCCTGATGAACCAAGTCTCCTCCAAACTCTGAAAGGAGACGGGCAGGGGAGGCCGAGGGGCGCCCAGTGGGGTCCCGGGCACGGTGGATGTTTCCGGAAGGGCCAATGCTCTCACAGAACATGGGCAGAGGGGGGCATTATTGCTCCTGACCTAGAGGTAAGGGGCAGCCAGTAGGGGACACGGCCCCCAGTCCTTCCTGAGGCTTTGAGGGAGGGACAGGACAGGCCCTATCCAGCAGGGCAGACAGCAGACCTGCCCTTGGAGCCCCTCCCGGGAAACCTCCCCCAGGCCACACGCCCTGTAAGCAGGGAGCTTCGAAGGGGAGAGGAGGGTACAGCCCAGGGAAGGGGAACTTGGGTCAAGTCACCCCCCGTCTGGGCGCCAAGCACACCGTCTTCAACAGGAAGGCTGAATTAGGGCAGCAGGCAAAAGGCAAACTATCTGCATTGATGTATGCGTCTGGATATATTTTTTTAATGCATTGACCTTAATGCAAGGACCTGTGCAGTCATAGGTGCCCAGGAAGCCGAACTGGCAGGAGAGAGTCCCACGTGCTCCCTCCGCCCCCGCTCAGTGAACAAACGTATTATTGTTCAACTCCTTCTCCACGCAAGCTTCCTGCCTTTTCTTCCTTGGACGCTGACCCACCAGGGAAAAGTTCAGCTAGCACCTAGTCTCTGGCTCTCACCGACCGGTTCTACTCGGGATCGGAGACGAAATGTAAAATCCGATCAGGGTTCCATGGCCCAGAGGGTAGGGCGGCCTGGGGAGCTAGGAGCTCGTCCCAGGCCCAGCCCCTAGTTGGGCTCCCTGCAGTGACCTCTGGCCGGCAGGGGCACTGGGGATGCCCCGAGAAGGCGGCGTGGCCTGGGTCCTCTGGCCGGGTGCACGCTGACCCGCCACCACGGAAAGCTGGCGGCGAGGCTGGATTCCCCAGACGGCTCCGGCTCGGGCAGTGCAGTCCGTGGGGCCTTGCGTGGGGCGGACACACCTGCTAGACGATGGGTTACCAGCAGCCGAGTTCAATTACGGAGTCTGGGAACTGGGTACATCATACAAAATTACAGAGCTCCGCGATTTCTAGGGGGAAATGGAATGTCACAGAGATCTGAAAACTAGCAGGTGTCTGGTTATGAAATGCTTTTACAGTTTCCAAACCCGCGCTGGGCTCTGGCCCGGCTTTGGGGCCCCGGCTCAGCCTCAGACGCTCCAGGCAGGGTGGGCCTCCCCTGACATGCCGTGTTACTGGCTCGGGCCACCTGCCACCCTGTGGGGTGGGGCCGCAGCTTCCGCAGTCCTGCCGTCCCCTGTAATGACAGTGTTTAAACTCAGGATGGGTTTTCTTTAATTCTTATTATTGTCGTGGCTGCGGGAATCTGGGTGTCCTCTGCACCCATGACTTTGATTTTCCTAAGAGAGGGTCTGCAGGGGAATTTAAAGCTGCTGTGCCAACCTCCTGGTGGAGACATTTCTGCGGGCTCCCTAGGAGATGCCCTTCCTGCCCCCGGCTCCCAGGACGCCACGCGGCCCCGTGCCCCAGCTCCATCCCCTGGAATGGCCCTTCCCTGTGTGGATAATGGGGTGCAAACACCAAGTGTGACAGCCAGTTCTGAGCAGCCTGGTCAAACCCCACAGCACCATCCACGGTCCCAGAGATGTCCATCCCCGGGACCCCTAAGCTCAGCCTGTCCTGGGGCTCCCAGCCCCACCTGGGACCTGGACCAGGAGGCTGTCCTTCACATGCCACAGGAGGTACAGATGCTCAGCCAGGGCTGGGAACGGATGACGGCTGTGACACTGTCATCCAGCTTCTCCCAGGAGCAGAGACTTATCTGTGGTGTCCCTGGACTGGTCTCCCCTGGCCGCCCCAACACCCAGCCCCCCCCCCCCCCACCCCAGCCCCCAGGGCCCAGTGCAGGCCACAAGCATGGAGCCACCTTCCTGTCACACCTGCCGACACCCGTCTCCTCCACCTCCTCCCACGCTGCAGGGACCGATGGACAGACGGATGGACCAGAGAAAAGGCAGGACAGTATGAGCCAGGGAAGTGCTCAGATAGGAGACCGGCCAACCAAGGTCCACAACGCCCCCTGCCACAAGGACGGTTCCGACTTCTCTTCTGAACCCCCGGTTCCAGAAGCTGATACAGGCGCACCTCCTGTCGCCACGCTTTGCTTCGTGGTGCTACGTGGCCACTCTGTACCTTACACACGGTGGGTCTACAGGTCTGCATCCAGCAAGCCTACCAGCGCCGTTTTTCCAACCGCATTTGCTCGTTTTGTGTCTCTGTGTCACACAGTGGTTAATTCTCGCCACATTTCCAAACGTTCATTACGATTCTGTCTGTCTGATCTGTGGTCACTGATCAGGATCACCGAGAGCTCGGACGATGCTCAGCATTTCTGAGCAACCAAGTAATTTTTCACTAAGGCATGCACATTGTTTCTTAGACACACGCTCTACTGTACACTTACTAGACCACAGTGGTTGTGTTTGTACCCACTGGAGACTGAACCAGTCCACCTGCCTCGCGCTATCGCGGTGTGGGTTCCCTGGCAGTGGCCTGGGGCTGCAGCACCTCCAAGGTGGCCCACGGTCCACCCCAGCTGTCTCAGGAACGTCTGAGGGCACCAAACCATCCACGTGCCTTTGGTGTCTACCGAACACTAAGCAGAACACGTGGGCAGGGAGATGCCGATTCTCTACACGGACGGCTGAGCGGCGGAATCGTGTGGCTTGTTTTAAGCCCATAGAAATAGTCAATGAAACTAATGTTTCAGAAAACTGAATTTAAGTGTTTCTGTTTTAAAGGACTGTGATTTGAAATTATAACGTTCATGAATGGTAATTTGTGTTTTGACTTATAATGGGTAATTTGAGATATTTCAGGGGCTGTCCTTGTTGGAATCTTTTGAACGAAGCTGAGATTTATTTTGATTGCCATTTGTATGAAAATCCACCCACACACGTTAATATAGCACGTTTTTAACTATTTAGATTACGTTCTCAATGGAACATAAATTACGAGAAAACCCACATTAGAATAACGTGCATAGTCACTTTGCTAAACAGAAGGCAGCAAGACAGATACATTTTTCAGAATAGGTAATAACTAACAAAACGGTCCTTCTCTCATTATTTCCCGGAGACTGTTGGGTCTCAACCCAGTACCCAAGTGTGTGAAATAATAATAATAATTCAGGCATATCTGGAATAACGCCAGCCATCGCTCACCTGAAATGGTCCAACTTCACACTTTCAAAATTTTGTCTTTATGAGGGCGTATCTGTGAAAGCAGGTGAAAACATGTTTCCTCTAATAGCTTGGTAGCTCGATGTATCATTTTAGACAGAAAGCACGTGGCTCGGGGGGGGGCCTCAGCGTGTGCTCCCGCCGCAGCCCGGAACATCAGAACAGACCAGCCGGGAGGGGTACTGGACGCCCCCGACACCGAGCGCTCAGGGGAGATCACGGCCCGGATCCTGACCGTGCATACAGTCAGGGGGAAGCTGCAGGAGAGAAGGAGCCGGGTAACACCCAGGGGTTCCGCTGGACCAGCCTGGGGTGAGGCTCAGGGTCTCTGCCCAGAGCTGTAACAAGATACCTTGGACTCGGGGCTTCCACAACAGATGCTTTATCTCCCACAGCCCCTGAGGCCAGAAGTCAGAGATCGGGGCAGGTGGCTGTGGTCTGCTCCTGGGGACAACCCCCTGCCAAGCTGCGAGCGGGGCCCTCTCGCTGTGTCCTCTCGAGGACGGAGGGAAGCCTCCGGGTCTCTTCTTGCAAAGACGTTAACCCTCCAGCATCGGGGCCCCCAATGATGCCCCATGATGGTGCCACTTGACCTTAATCACCTGCTGGAAGGCCCCATCTCCTAACAGCCCACTGGGGTCCACAAGGGAATTGGGGTGGGCAGGAAAATTCTGTCTAGACCGCCAGGGAAGTCCCACCTCCACTCTTGAGGCCCCTGCCCCTGCTGAGGGGTCGGCCCGAGGCTGCAGCAGTGGGCATGAGGGGAGTAACCCCAGGGGGCACCCAAGGCTCCAGTAAGAGGAAGGTCATCACGGAGCCATGACCCCGAGGAGCAGGCGGTCGTCAGGACGCCCAGCACAGCCCTATGCCCCAGCATGCGGGCCGCTCCCGAAACACAAGCAGCCACTGCTGCCGCCGTGCACCACCTGCCAGCCCCTCCCTGACCGCACCACCAGGAAGGGCGCCCAAGACAGGCCTCAACACCCAGAAGGGGGCAGGTGCTACGGGTGCGAACGTGAGCTCTCTCCCGCAACTTTGTTGGAAAGAAGCCATCTTTTAAGCACCTTGCCCTGTGTTTCCATCGGCTTTCTCAGTCAAAGGTCCCGGGAGTGGAAGAACCACTTCAGACAGGACGTGGGCATTCCCCAGAGGCCTCAGCAGTGAGCGGGCACCTCCCCAGGCAGCTGTACAGATGCACCCAACACACGCACTCTGGGGGTGCAGGGCTGGATGGCACCCGATGGGGTATCACCACACATGTCTCCCAGAGCCCCAACAGCAGCCGAGCAAAGGGAGAGCTGGGTGAGTGCCACAGACTCGGGGTCCTTCATAGATGTCCTCAGGGCTGTCTCCCAGCACTGCTGCTTCCTGGCGAGGGAAGCTGGGAACCGAGCCACCCTGTCCACCCCCTTCCTCCAACCCACTCCCTGTCCCCTCGGAGCAGAGAGAGGCAAGATCCCTCGTGGGACAGGGTTTACAATCTATTCCGCGCCTTTTTCCAGCAGCGGGACTCTGGAGATTTCGGTAACAATAAAAGGAAAGCCGCTCCAGCAGCATCATGTGGGGCCACGTGAAAAGGAAGCAGAAGCTGGTCCAGGAACGGGTTGTCCTCCTCACAGGGACCACTGGCTGGTGGGCCCACCGGGATGCTGCCTGCTTCTGAGCAGGTGTGAAAGATGAAGCTTCTGAAAGCTTCCACGTCGACCCCTGCACGGCCCACAGAGTCTGCAGCCTCCCAAGCACCCAAGGACGGAGTTCATGCGCTCGGAAGTACCTGTCTGCCTGTATAGAGACGTAAGGCTGTGCTGAATCCTCGTCCCTGACCGACCAGGCAAACATCCCCCACAGACACACTCCTGCATGGCCACAAGCTAAGGGTTCCACTAAAACATGGTTCTCTGCCGCCCAGAGTTTACGCTTCTTGAAACACAAACACACACATGTTATTCAAGCTGCAACAGATCCACATGCCCCACTGTGCTGGGTGGGGTCCCCAAGATTCACATCCACCCAGAACCTCGGAATGGGACCTCACCTGGAAACAGGGTCCCCGCCAATGTGATTCGCTAAGTGAGGTTGCAGTGCATACAGTGGTCCTTGGGCAGTGACACGTCCTTTCGACAAGCCATGTGAGAACGCTGACAACACCCAGGGGGAAGGCCACATGAAGCCAGAGGAGGAGGCTGGAGGGAGGGGCCTGTCAGCCAAGGCATGTCGGGGGCTGCCAGCTGCTGCCAGGAGCTGAGACAGGAAGGAAGGACCTTCCCCAGGAGCCTTCAGAGGGAGCATGGTCCTGCAGATGCTCCCATTTTGGACGTTCAGCCTTCGGAAGGATGAGAGGATAAACTTCTGTTGCTGTAAGCCACCGGCTTGTGGTAATGTGCTACGTCAGCCACAGGCGGCTAATACACTGGGAATCTATACTCCAGGGAGCACTACCTTCCACACGGTTCTTATTTTTCCATGGGCCGTATGCGCACCTCCAGTCCGGACCTTGTATCTTTTCAGAAGAAGGAAACAATCATCGGAGACATCATGGCCTCTGACGTTTATAAAAGGTCCTTAGTAGCGTCTGGCTAACAAGTGGCAGAGACTAGGAAAGGGAATGGAAAGATACAGGCTTTGGGGGGAAACACACAGAACTGGGGTTCAGTGCGGAGCCCTGGGGGCAGTGGACAGTGAACGTCCACACCTGTCACTTGCTGTTCCCTCTGTCACCCACTTCTCCTCCCTCCTCCTACCCCACAGACGTGCCCTAGATCACGTCTTCTTTAATCACCTTCCTTAAGCTAAAAACACACACTTGCAAAGTGCATGTTTCTTCAGCTACATCTTCATGGTTTTCATTTAATTTGGGTAGTGTTTATTTTTCGTATCGCTACAGGAGAGCTGGGACAAAACCCGCTGCCTGCGCTGCCTCTTCCCGAGCATCTCATCAGAGTCCACACTCGAAGAAAAGCAGGCACAGGTACTGGACCGCGGTGGGGTCAGGGGAGACCCACGTCAGCAGACTGGGGCAAGACCGTTCTCTCCAGAAAGTGCAAAACTGACAGTGCTTGGACCACGAGTCGTGAATGAGAAGCCGTGGCTGCTGATGGTGGGCACAGAGACAGTGAGGCAGGGAGAAGGGATGGAGAGAAAGCAGAGGGAGGGAAGAGAGGAAGGTAAGAGCAGGCAGAAAGAGGAAGATACAAGGACACACTGGGGCAGAAGATGAAAAACAGCGAGACCTCCACACCCAGGGGAGACAGAGTAACAGTGCTGGACGAGGCCTCCTGCCTGCAGCCACCAGAATGTGCTAAAAATATATGAAAAAATGTGTTTCCAAATGCAGAACAGCCACACATGAGACAGGAAACAAATGAGGTGAGCCCTATGATTGCTCCCAGCTTACTGCCTTCATGAACTTCTAGGCCACCATGAGAGAAAGGGCCACCCAGTGAAGCTGGGGGGCTCCTGGTGGAGTAATGGGGCTGGGCATGCCATGGCAGCCATCTGCCGGACAGGGAGCAGAGAGGGAAGACTGGACACGAAGGCCATGGGAGATGTGCAGAGTGTCCCTCTGCGTATTCTAGAGCCTGGGATTGATGCAAGCATGTCACCTACCAGGGACCGGGGAAAGAGGCATCCCAAGGCTACAAGGTAGCAATACACATCAACCACACAGGTTCTGGATTGTGCTGTTCCAGCAGCCACCCTGGAAAACCTCAAGGCCTCAGGAATGGTCAACAGTTGTATCAAGACTAAAAGCTGCCACAATCCCACTAAACACAACTGAAGGTAGGACATGAAAGGACTGAACTTCTTTTAAGTAACATGACTGAACCTCACAACAAACCAAAGGTCAAGAATATTTAAAAATAGACATATTCAAAAATAGACTCAAGATAAAAGCTCATAATTCACAGTGTTTAGCAAAAAAAAAGTTACTAAGTTAATCAAACAATAAAATTACCAGGCATGCAAAGAAGCAGGAAAACGTGACCCATGACGAGGAATATAATCAACTCATCAAAATGAACCAAAACTGGATGCAAATGGTAGGATCAGCAAGGAAGGCACTGCAAGTATTATCAACATTATATTCTGTATGTGCATGATAGACAAAAACTCAATCAACTCCCAAAGATGACAACTATCACATCTAAAATGAAAACTATACTGGATGGGATTAGTGGCAAATTAAACATCAAATAAAAAAATCTGTGAGGGGTGCCTGGGTGGCTCAGTAGGTTAAAGCCTCTGCCTTCGGCTCAGGTCATGATCTCAGGGTCCTGGGATCGAGCCCCGCATCGAGCTCTCTGCTCAGCGGGGAGCCTGCTTCCTCCTCTCTCTCTGCCTGCCTCTCTGCCTACTTGGGATCTCTGTCTGTCAAATAAATAAATAAAATCTTAAAAAAAAATTAAAACCTTTAAAAAAAATCTGTGAATTGGAGCAAAATAAAATACAGAAATGACAAGACGTTCCAACAGAAGAGATTATCAGTAAGTTATGAACCAGCTTCAAGCAGTATGATGCATAGATAATTGGAGTCCCTGACAAAAGGGGGAGGAGGTACAGATAAACTGTTTGAAACGACAACCAAGAATTTTAGCCAAACACAAATCTGAGGGAAACTATAAACCCACAGACTCAAGAAGCTCAATGAAACCCACACACAAGAATTCTAAGAAAATTACACCAAACTGTGTCACAATAAATCGTAACTCAAGATAAAGAGAAAAATGTTTTTAAAAAGATTTTATTTATTGGGGCGCCTGGGTGGCTTGGTGGTTTAAGCCTCTGCCTTCAGCCTGGGTCGTGGTCTCAGGGTCCTGGGATCGAGCCCCGTGTCTGGCTCTCTGCTCAGCAGGGAGCCTGCTTCCCCCTCTCTCTGCCTGCCTCTCTGCCTACTTGTGATCTGTCTCTCTGTGAAATAAATAAATAAAACATTTTAAAAAAATAAAGATTTTATTTATTTATTTGGGAGAGAGCACGCACAAGCAGGGGGAGCAGCAGGCAGAGAGAGACATGGAGAAGCAGGCACCCCGCTGAGCAGGGACCCCCCCACACACACACAAGGACCTTGGGATCGTGACCTGAGCAGAAGGCAGCTGCTTAACTGAATGAGCCACCCAGACATCCCCAAAGAAAAAAATCTTAAAGGCAGGCAAAGCAGGGTACCTGGGTGGCTCAGTCAGTTGGGCGTCTCCCTTCAGTTCTAATCATGATCCTGGAGTTCCAGGATTGAGCCCCATGTTGGGCTCCCCCCTCAATGGGGAGTCTGCTTCTCCCTCTCCCTCTGCCCCTCCCCACTTGTGTTCTCTCTCTCTCCTACTCACTCTCTCAAATAATTAAAGTCTTAAAAAAAAAAACCAGACAAAATGTTAAAAACAGACCTTTTACATCTGAAACTCCATCTTAAGAATGACGGCAGATTTCTTGCTGGAAACAATACAAGTGAGTGGGCGATGAAAAAACATTTTTCACAGGCTGAAAGGTAAAAAGGCAAAAACTGGAATTTTATGATCAGTGAAAACATCTTTCGAAGATGAATACTCTCCACACATGTAAAAGCCACAAGACTGCACGACCAGCGAGGCTTCCCTATAGGAAATGTTAAAGGAAAGCCCTCGGGGAGAAGGAAATGATAACCAAAGAAAACCTTGAAACGACACATGAGAATGAAGACAACTGGGAGTGATAATCACAAGAGTAAATATATGCCTTTTCTTCATTATTCACTGGTTTATTGATTTATTGATTGGGGGATGGGCAGAAGGGGAGAAGAGAGAGACTCTTAAGCAGGCTCCCTGCCCAGTGCAGAGCCCAATGTGGGGCTCGATTTCATGACCGGAAGATCAGGACCTGAGCCAAAAATCAAGTCAAACACTTAACCAACAGAGCCACCCAGGTGCCTCATATGCTTTTTCTTATTTAAACCTCTTTAAATGAAAACTGGCTTTTAGAAAAACAAATGTAGTGCAGGGTTTGTAAAATACACGAAAGAAGAACACAGGACTGGATCAGAGAACTTAGCCAGATGCTGTTAGTGAGTGACTTGAAGGTTCTCAGACAGCAGCGGTGTGGGAGCACTTGAAGACGGGCTGGAAGAAGACTGACGTCTTTACTAGAAGCCCTCAAGCAGCCACCAGAAACCAAAACAGATTTACAGCGATCAGACCAACCAAGGAGAGAAAATGAACCACAAAACTCTATTAGTCTACACAAAGATAAAAAGGTGAATGGAGACCAGAGGAGACAAGCAGAAATCCCACAGCAAGAAGACAGACTTAAACCAAACTCTTGCTGTTTTCCCACATTAAATAGGATCCAGCTCTGAGCTTTGTATAGGAAATGTTCATTAAAAGTAAACACAGCTGAGGGGCGCTCAGCTGGCTCTCTCCGTGCAGCGTGCAACTCTAGGTCTTGGGAGCATGAGTTCGAGCCCCATGTTGGGAGAGGACTAAAAAATGAGTAAATTTTTTTAAGAAAAGGAGAGGGGGTTAAAAAAATAGCTGACAAGTTAAAGGATAGGACTAGGACAAGGCATAGCACATTAATACGAATCAAATGAAAGCAGAGTAGTTACAGTATTTTTATCAGGAAATTGAAGAGAAGGAAAACTCTCGATTCATTCTATAAGGCCAATGTCCCCATTACTAAAAACAACCAACAATAACAATAGTTCAATATCTTTCAATATCTTTCGTGAACACAGATGCAAGAGTTCAAAACAAAATTTTAGCAAATGAAATCCGACAGTACGTACTGCATGACCAAGGGTGATCTATAACAGGAACAGAAGATTGATTTAACATTTAAAAATCAGGGGCGCCTGGGTGGCTCAGTCAGTTAAGCATCTGCCTTTTG
The DNA here is from genome assembly GCF_022355385.1 of Mustela nigripes. Classification (NCBI taxonomy): domain Eukaryota; kingdom Metazoa; phylum Chordata; class Mammalia; order Carnivora; family Mustelidae; genus Mustela; species Mustela nigripes. Next base: position 2,621,327 of record NC_081557.1, on the reverse strand, counting down.
CTCTGGTCGTGATCCCAGGGTCCTGGGATGGAGCCCCGTGTCGGGCTCCAGCCCCGTGTCGGGCTCCCTGTCACTGCTTGTGTTCCCCCTTTCCCTACCTCTCTCTCTGTCAATTAAAAAAATAAAATCTTAAGAAAAAAAAGAAAAATCAATGTAGTTCACCATATTACCAAACTAACAATAAAACCAAATGACCATTTCAATAGCTGGAAAAAAAACGCTTTTGCCGAAACTTAACGCTGATCTGTGACACAAACGCTCAGCGGACGAGGACCAGAGAGAAACTTTCTCAGTCTAAAAAAGGGTACACAGAAGAGCAGAGCCAACATCATGCTTACAGCACGGAGCCTGAAAATGTTCCCCTGAGAATGGTGACAGGACGGGGATGGCTGTTGTCACAGGCTCTGTTCAGTAAGGCAGCAAACCCAAAACATCCTGATTGGGAAGGAAGAAATAAAGCTGTCTCCGTTGGCAGACCACGTGGCTGCCCGTGTAGGAGACTCCCGGGAATCCTCGCCCAAGAACAGAACTAGGCGTGATTTTTAGCAGGATCGGAGGATACAGCGTGACAGGACACGACCCACCGTGTTTCTGTGGACCTGCGGGGAACCGCTGGAAGCTGGCATTTAAAAGCAATACCAGGTAGACCACCAACAGAAAATACAGTAAGCTGAGGGCAAGTCTGACGCGGGATGTGGAATGCCTACAGGCGGAACACAGCAATGCGGCGGAGGGAAACAAAGGGGTCACTGGAGGGAGACCGCCCTCCCCAAGTTCAAGTTCAAGTTCAATTCCACACACGCCTCCACAGGCCGGAGCCAGTGGCACTTTCCCAGAGCTGAGGACCAGCATCCAAGCGGACAGCCTGTGCCGTAGGCCTGTGAAGGCATTCTGCTGACTTTCCCAGGGACGAATGTTAGGATTTCCATCCTTCACTTGCAGAAAAACAGGTGGCCTGGAAGCAAGCAGCTCTGGGTGTCCCTTTTCCAGACGAGCCCGGGAGCAGGTGTCCCCCACCCCACACACACCTTGTTACTTAGAAGAGGAAGCTGCAGGGCCCAGAAGGTGTGCTTTTCCTTATTTAAATGGACTTTCCCTGCTGGTGTGCTTGGTCAGTAGGCGCAGGATGGAGGTCAAGAGAACAGAGGAAGCCGCTTTCGCGCAGACACGTGCAGGAGGTGGTGCGCGCTGCTGATCGATGGCCTGGCAGTTCAAAAAGCTTTCCTAACAGGGTAGCAGCAGAAGAAATGCGAGCAAACACCAAACCCCTTACCTAAACGCACCTAACGATGCTTCACACAGGAAGTCTGCAGCCCAAGTCCAAGCTGCAAAAACTATCCAAAACCAAAACAAAACAAAACCAAAAAACACCCCAGTGTCCAGCTTCCAGTTAAAATAGATCCAGGCTTCTAGAGCACGTAGACGGCACGTAGAGAAAGCCTGCCAGTCCACACCCATAACCACACCACACCAGCCCCCATGCCCACGGGGACTGACTGACTGTCAGCCCAGGAACGTAAGGCTCTAGAAAATGCTAGAATCCCAACCGGCCAGGACCGACACACGGGGCAGCCACCACCCGCAACAGTCGGGCAGAGCACTGCAGAGACACGGAAACATCGTGGCGGGGTTGGGGAGGGACAGCACACTACGCAGCACCCCCTTGCCTCTGGGGGACCCGGGCACGTCTGGCTGCTTCCTGCATTCTTCACTACGAAGCAACTTCCCACATCCACGCGGCAGACAAAAAACCGGGAGTGTGCAGGATTCACCCACGGGCATTGTTACACGCAACCAAGGAACAGCACCTTGACCTCGAAGCAGCGCTTCTGCCCGCCAGTCGGCAAAGGCTCAAGATGTTACTGTAAAACCTGGTGCTGGTTCTTCCCCAAGTTTGCTCCCCATCACGGGCAACGAAGCCGTCTGCGGGCCCGCGGCGCATGGCCTTGAAGAGTGGCCACCGCGAGTGCAGGATCTCCGGCTGTGGACGGTGGCAGCGAGAGCCCAGGGGCAGCACGGCAGGTCGGCCCACCCCCCGGCAAGAGTGTGCCGGCGGGCACGGGCTCAGGAAAGCACCAGCGGCTGTCAGATGAAGGCGGCCAAGGGGCCGCCAAGGAGTCCACTAGAGGGGACGTGCCGGAATGTTCCATGTCCAGGGTAACTTCCAATGCCTCTTGAATTAATGGAACTGGTGCAAAACAGAAACCAGAGCTGTGAGGGGTACCTGTACCACCAGTTTCCAACCACCACTGGGATGGGGACCCCTGGCGACCACTACCCCAGGGGTCCTAGCCGCCACTCCATCCCCCTCGCAGGGGTGCCTGTGAAGGTAAAAGGGGTTTTGTCTTCGTGCAATTTCCAGGTACTGAGGCTGGGTCTGCCGCCTTCTGGAGGGCTGAGGCCTTTTCCTCCCGGGAGACAACCTTCTTTCAGGGAAAGGGGAACCTTCCCGCCCAGTCCAGTCTGATCACTGGTGCCCCCCGTCTGCGGGGCTCTCCTGCATCTCTGCACGTCTGGTGAGGACAGGCACTGACCCTCTCTGCCTCAGAGACATCCCGGCTCCCCGGGGCTGCCGGACACAGCAGCACGAGCAGGTGGCAGAGGGCAGCAGCTGTCCCTTCTCTCACAGCCCTGGGGCCAGGAGCCCAAAGTCAGGCTGCTCCCTCTGGGAGCGCTGGCAGAACACCTGTCCAGGCCTTCCTCCCGGCTTCCTGAAGGCAGCCTCCGCGGCTGGCCGGCTCGGAGACGGCTGTCTTCTCCGTGTCTTCACACCGTCTTCTGTGTGTCTAGATTTTCTCTTAAGGACACTTGTCACACTGTGTCAGGGCCACCTTAATGATGTCATCTTGACCATCTGCAAAGACCCTACTTCCAAGTAAGGTCACATTCACAGGACTGGGGCTTTGGGCTCCCATGTGTCTTGGAGGGCCCCAGTGCAACCCAGCACAGAAGCAACAGGGGCCGGGCCAAGGCACGCGGAGTGTCCAGGGTAGCAGCCTCAGCTTCCCCAAGTCCACGGCTTCCCTCCCAAAACGCGGCCCACCATGTGCACCACCTCACCGCCCCATCGGCACCGCTATGGAGGAATCTGGGTGCAGAGAACCAGGACAAAACGCTGATGTTCTGAATCCGCTGCCGCGGTGAGCGATACGCTGATCATTCTCTCTGACCTGGGGGGTTTGGGTCTTTTGCCAGCACCATGAAACGGTGGTGGGCTGACATGTTCTGGACACCACACATGTGCCCTGGTTCCAAACCAAGGCATCGTCCTTAATATTGGGAAGCCCCCATATCCTAGCCATCCCTGAGAGCTGGCCACTTGGCTCCTTGATCGCTCTCCAAACCTGCCCGCGGCCTCTCTCCTTCCCTGCTGCCAGCACCCCGTGCGTCCCCTTCTGCCTGCGTCCACCCACGCCTCCCCTTCGGGCACCTGCCAACAGCCTGGACCGCCTCCAGCAGCCACACCCTCTGGGCAGCCACGCCCCCGCAGCCTCCCAGGATCCCAGCCCAAGTCAGGGGAGCACCGACAGCCCCGCTGGGTCAGGCTTCTCTGCTCCACATCACCCATAGGTGCGTGGCTTCCCATCAAAGCAGCGGACGCCAATCGTCGTAACCCCTGAGGACTCTATGCCGTACACGCGATATCTCATTTAATCTGGACAGTCCAGCAGGGACACCCTACAGACCTCGCATGGAGGGAAAGCCACAGCAAGGCGGAATGGCTTCCCAGGACCACAGAGCTCCAGGCAGATGGCGGCAGGATTCAAACCCACCGTCTGACTTCAGAGACCACGAGGTGAAATCACAGCCCACTGCGGCCTCCCGCTGAGAGCTGGCATTTAGTGGACAGTAGGGTCGGGATCCTGCCTTGGATTCAAGGGGGCCACACACTGCGCAAATGCCTCCCATAGAGAGGGGAGCCTTCCGTCCCATCTCCTTGAGCCCGGGGCAGTCCCGAGGCAGAATGTGGCAGAGACCAGGCCACAACACGCGTGCCACTGAGCCTGCAGGACGCTGGCTGTGCCCCCCGCCTCTTGCAGCACTCCACCTCCTGCAAGGCGGCCGCCACGGGAGGAGATCACCGAGCCTGAGCACATCCGGACAGCGAAACTGAACTCTGGACCGGAGCGAGGGACACTGGCTGATGCTGCCCGACAGCCTGACCCACAGAACATTCTAGGTCTGCTTCTTGGCTAGACTGGCGTCCACTCCGAGAGAGGAGGGCAGGTCTGTCTCCACTAACCGCTGAGCAGTGCTGGGCATTGAGCTCAGCTTCTAACCAACGCACGCTTGGCTCTGATGCCGGGCCCAGCACCCCCGGGAAGCCGCCACGAGAACCCCCGGCGCGGGCGCAAGGACTCCTCCGTGTGTCTCAGCAAGAGAGAAAAGCAGCCTGTGCCCCACACCAGGCCCCGGCACCCCCTCCCCCGTCCTGAACCAGCACGACAGCCTAGAAGAGCCCACGCAGCTCTCCACGTGCCGGAACACGCCGGCCCTCTGCCAGCTGAGGATTTCCAACCAGGACCTGCATGGGTCCTTCCAGAAACAGAATTCTCCCTCGGAGGAGGGGGGGGGGGGGACTTCCGTGCAAGGTACCCAGAAAACACAGCGGATATTTATAGCTGCTGTCTGGGAGGGCACAGGAATGTGAAACATTAACAGAAATAACAGACCAGAGGAATCGCCCTGGCAACCAGGTACAGCGGTAGAGACAGTGAAATTAACTGTACTCAAAAGTTAAGTCAGAACAGGTGCAGGGCGTGAGCGCACCCCGTGGGGGCCGCCGGGTCCCGTCCATCCATCCAGCATCCGTCCGTCCCCCCGCCTCCGCAGCAGAGGGCCCACCACATTCCCACGCCCTGCCTGGCCCTGGGGTCCCAGCGGTCTCCCTGGAGCCTGAGCTTTCCTGCTCTGGAGGTGAGAGGGCACCCAGGGCCCAGGGACCCTGCGTGGGAAGAGGAGAACAGACAGGCCACCCCCGGTTGCAGGATGGATGCGTCCGACGTTCTGGCCTGAAACCATCAAATGCTCATTTTCTCTACCACCTCTGCAGCGGGTGCTGGTTCTCGAGGCTCCTCGGGCGCACTCCTCGGCCTCCCCTGGTCTACCAGCAGGCACCCTGCGGCCTCCACGGGTTTCCTGGGGACCATGTGGGTCCCCTACTTCCCTGGGCTCCCTGACTTAATGGCATTCACCCGGGGGCCGGTGCATCCCCGACAATCATCAGTGTATATGGAAGAGGATTAACCCCATGTAGCTCGGAGAGTAGCACCCCAAGTGCACACATGAGCCCGCTAACACCAGAGAGGGTACACTAGGACTCCAACGCACACAGTGAGTCTCAGAGGGACATTCAAATGTCCCTTCTGAAGCCTGGACTGCTGGGCCCGCTGCTTCTCTGGGGAGACCCATGAGGCCGGAGCCTTGACACTGAAGGCCGGGGCTCCTCCACCGCACAGATCCCAAAGCCCCGAGGCTGGGGAGGAGCCGGCCGCCTGGTTACAGGGAGAGGAGAGCTGAGCAGTCGGACGACTCCAGAGGGGACAGCGCATTAGAGCGGCGCCCTCCAGGAGGGCCACTTTCTCTCCCCAGCCTGGCGCAGACCACGTTTTCAAAGATTTCGGGAGGGCAAGACGTAAGGCCAACAGCCTCGGGGGCGTCCGGATGCGGCCCAGCCAGAGGGCCTCCTGCACACTGTTAAAAGCCCAGCCGCCTGGATGTCCCTTGCCCCGGGGGCCCAGCTGCTGTCCCTCTAGCACATGCTCCTGTCCCAGCTGGACAGAGATGCTTTACCGACGCCCAGGAGGGCATGGGGCACGGCTTCAGGAGGCTGTGTTCTCCCTACATTTAGTCAAAACCCCGGTCCTGGAGATGTGGGGTTGGTGCTCGGCTGCTGAGGTCACAGGGGCCAGGAAGCCCACGGGGACATCTGTGCCACTTCTCAGAGAGAGGGACCCCAGGTCACTGCTGCCGACAAACTGAAGTGTGGGGACCAGGTGGGGTCCACTTGTACAAGAAAACATGCTGATCGGGGAATCGGGACCTCCCCCCACAGACCTCATTTCAACTGAATCAAAGCCCCAGCTCCACATACAGCCACCCTCTGGGGCTCCGGGTTCACCACGCCCATGAGGGGAACAAGGCTCAGCCTGCACCGATGCTCCTCCCCGGTGCTTCACGCTGGGCCCCTGCGGACGGCGCCCCGGGGTGCACCGCAGAGCTCGTGCCAACACGTCCAACAGAAGAGGCTTTCGCGCCATAACTCACACACACGGCCCTGCAGCCCCGTGGTCGCCGCCGGGAATCCAGTCTCCCTGAACAGAACAAGATGACACTGTGACCTCCCAAGCTGTCCCCACGGTCAGCACCGGGACCAGAACCCAAATCTGCTCGAAGATCCCTTCACGGACGAGAATCGCAAAGCACGGCCTTAAGAACACACCCTCTGGGGAAATATCAGGAAAATTACTTAATCAACCCAATTTTATACTTTCTGCCTTCCGTCATTACTAGAATGTTCACTTCCAAATGCAAAGTGCAAGGAAATCTGTGTTCATTAAGGCTTTCTTTTTCCTGGAGTTTCTATCAAGCCATCAGGAGGCTATCAGCTTGCGAAGGGGACGGGAAAACGCAGGACCCAGAGAAGGCCATCAAGCCTGCTTAATTAATTAATTAAGCCTCACGCGGGGCGCCCGCAGAAATCACCAAGTGCCTTGTGTGAAAATCACCGCGTTCCTGAGGGAACGTTCTGTATCAAACGTGAACACCCGGTTCGAACCGAAGCCCTCTCTCCTCCCTACCTCGGGGAAGACCGCAGAACCGCTCGGGGTCACCTGGGGGATCCTGGGGGGGAAATGGGGGGATAAAACCCTTCCTCTCGCCGACGCCGTCCAGCCTCCCGGAGAGACCGACGCTCCCGGAGACAGCATGGGAGCCGACCCCAGGGCTCGGAGCCCCTTGTCCGCAGGCCTCCGCCTCTTCCCGCCCCGTGCTGCCTGGTTCGTTTGCAGGAGGAACGTGCTTCCTCCAAGAGGGGACCACACGTTCTGACCAGCTCGGGGCTTCGGGAGCCGGAAGTCCCCGACGGACGCGCTCACGGGGCAGGTTCCCCGGCGGGCCTATCCGGCCTCTCTCCCTGCCTTGTAGACGACCACCCTCATCTTCACGGCCTTCCTCCCGCGGCCGGTCTGCCTCCAAGCGTCCCCTTTTATACGGACCCCAATCACGCTGGGCTGGGCCCACCCAGGGCCCTCAGTTTACCTGAGTCACCTCTGTAAAGGCCCCAGCTCCAAACTCGGTCATGTTCTGCGGCCTGAGGGAGGCCGACGCATGAATTCTGGGGGCCCCACCTCGGCCCCCGACAGCAGCGCTGGCCGGGAGCGCGGCTCATGCCCCCTTCCAGCAAAGGAACCGCAGGCCTCGCCAACGCCGAGTGCGCCGCCGCCAACCGCACGTCCGGATGAAAGGCAACGGGCAGGCGTCCAGACGGCTCAGGGGAAAAGCTTTTTTCCAGAGGGTCATCAAGACTGCATTGGGGGGCGGCGCGGGGGGGGGGTGCTTCAGGTGCTGAACCTCGGGCCCGGCGAAGCAGCAGATACCTGTTGAGTCCACACGGCCTCCACACTGGGGGGCCAGGGAGGGCAGACGCGGGGCCCTGCAGGGGTGCGGGGGGGGGGCAGCAAGCCCCCTCTGCTCTGGCCCCACACTCCACCTCCAGCCATCCACAATCCGCCTTAACCAAACACACCTCCTACTTCGAGGTTACGCACCTGCTGCCCTTCTTAAATCACCCGACCTGTTTAAACTTGAGTTTTATTTACAGGGGAAAACCAGGAGCTCATCATACCACCATGGGACACAGGTGATTTCAAGGCAGAACGCAGGATCCCAGGGGCAGTGAGGCCTCAAGACGTCACCCTCCCAGGGTGCCTGGGTGGCTCAGTGGGTTAAAGCCTCTGCCTTCGTTCGGCTCAGGCCCTTGGGGAGCCTGCTTCCCTCTCTCTCTCTCTTCCTGCCTCTCTGCCTACTTGTGATTTCTGTCTGTCAAATAAATAAATAAAATCTTTTTTTAAAAAAGCAGTCACCCTCCCGCGCCTGACGGATCTCACAGCACGGCCCGTATCTTCAGGGCCAACACGGGCACGACTTAAAGGCCTCAGGAAAACCGATAAACCAGAATCGAACCGGGCCACGAAGGAGCCGAGCTTCCAAGTCCGTCACCCACTCTGAGAGCAGGTTCAAAGCGGCAGGACAATCTGGGCTCCTGGGAAGCCGCTGACCGAGGGGACCCCGTGGAGGCGGGAACCCAGGAGAAGCCCAATCCCGACCGCAGGCAGCCGGTCTGCGGCCTTCACAGGCCAATGTTCTGTGACCCCCCAGAAGGCTTAAGCCCACGGAGAGGCGTGAAAAAAGGAGCCAGAGGCGCCCCCAGCTTCGTCCGTGAAACCCGGAAAGAAGGCTCCGTTTCACGCGCTGCACCCGTCTCCGCTTGGAACTGAGGAGCGCCTGACAGAGTCGCTGTGTTTTCCCACCAACGATGCGAGGCAACAGCAAGAGGGCGGGAAGATCTCCCACGGGAGGCAGGAGGTCGTTCTGAGAAGGTTGAAGACATTTCCAGAATGTTCCAGAGAACCTCAGATGGCCCCTGTTTCCGGCGTAATTAGGTTGGTAAGAATTGCTCACCCATTTGAAAGGGGGCTTGGGCGAGAATGTGGGGATTCGAGTCTGTGAGATCCCACGAGTCTCAAGGGCTCAGGCTTCGGGGCCCATAAGGTCAACGAGGTTCTTAAACAGAGAAATGGGAGCGAATCAAATCCTCGAGCTTTAAGAAAGCCAAGTTCCTGTGCCCCTCTAATCCAGAAATACCGATTCCAACGCCGTAAGTAACCAGATGCGTTCTTTGCCGGGTGGGAACCTCCACGCGGGGACGGGTCAGACCCCGGCGTCAGACCTAAGACAGGATGGGCGGCGGGGCGCCTGGGGGTGCAGTCGGTTACGTGCCGGGCTCTTGAATTCGGCTCAGGTCACGATCTTGGGGTCATGGGACCGAGCTCTGCGCTCAGCCTGGAGTCTGCCTGCGATTCTCCGTCCCTCTGCCCCTCCCCCTGCCTGCACATGTTCTAAATACATAAACAACATCTTCCCCCAAAAATGCAGCCATAAAGAGAGACGAAGCTCCGTAAACCCCAGCTCCGTATGCGTGTCCATCCCGGAAGCAGGCGTGTCCCTGACCCTCAGGGCACTGCCACTCGCTGTGTGGCTTTGAGAAGGTCCTAGACCTCTCTGAACCTTAGCACCTTCGCCCATCACGCGGGTTTTTGGTTCTCCCTTTGCGGTGTCAGGACAGTTAAACCAGATGACGTCCGCGCCCCGTGTTTCCGGTTGGAATGCAAACCCCACCATAGAAGTCAGAAATCAGAGGTCAGAAACCCGCGTGTCAGAAATCACAAGACTCGGCAGTGGCTCGGGGTCACTGAGCAAAAGGAGCTCCCCACACCGGGGCAGAGCCCGGAGGCCAGACCCCCAGACGCGACCGGACCACGAGGACAGACAGCAGCGGGCCTGTGGACGTCCCCCCACGGGGCACAGCGGGTCATGGCCAGGTCCCTCCTCAGCCATGCCCTAGGGGAGGCACTTCATGGTCAGGGGGAGACACAGGCAGCAAGAGATGACCCGGCTGCAAGGCCTCTTCTAGAAAATTCCATCTTCACAAGCCGCCTGCAGAAGGCAGCCTCAGCGGGAGAGGACAGAAGTGACCCTCAGCCCCCTGTCCTGAGTGCCAGCTCGCCGTGCCTGTGAAGCAAGTTGGTCACCGGAGGCTCTGGAAGGGAAGACCGATGTCACCTGTGCCTGGTGGAGACAGCCGTGCCCTGCCCAGGACGAGCAGACCCCGTGGCCGCGGGCGGCCGGGACTGGCATGGTCGGGGACAGTGCCACCGACGTTAAGGACACGAGAAGGCAGCAGAGTGCCAGGCGGAAATGCCGCTGGCGGAGGCTGGCATCTCACTTCGACACACATCATTCTTCCTAAAGGCAGGCACGGCTCTGCCTTCTTGGGGGCCGGTTTGTGTTTTTTAAGACGATTTTTTCTAAGCAGTTTTAGATTCACAGTAAAATCAAGGGGACGGCACGGATGGCTGGCATCCCCCACCCCGTGTGCACGGCCCCCCCACTCCCAGCGCCCCCACCGGAAGGGGCCATCTGTTGACATCTGGTGAGCCTACATGACACGTCATCGCCACCCAGAGTCCACAGCGGACATCAGGGATCACTCTCGGGGGGGTGCGTCCTGCGGGTTTGGACAGACGCATGATCACACATGTCCACCACCACGGTGTCACACGGGGTCGGGCCCCTGCCCTGTTCTTCTCTGCCCCCCTCCGACCCCAGCAACCACCGCCTGCCTTTCCCGGAACATCACGGAGGTGAAGTCACACAGAGTGTGGCCTTTCTGGGTTGGCGTCTCTCCCAGAGTAGGGCTCGGCCACGTTTCCTCCGTCACTCTTCATGGCCTCGTGGCTCCTTCTGTTTCAGCGCCGAGCTCTGTCCCCCTGTGTGCATGTCCGCCAGCTTACCCACCCACCTGCCAAAGGACATCGCAGCCCCCTCCACGCTTGGACAACTATGAAGACAGTGCCTGTGAATGCCCACGTGCAGGTTTCACGTGGACGTAAGTTCTCAGCTCCTGTGGACAAATCCCACGGAGTGTGCCTGTGGGATCGTGCCTAAGACACTGTCCCTGTCCTGCAGAGCGGCCGACTGCCCCGTCCTCTCCAGGACGGCCGTGTACCCCTGCTGGTGTTTACCTGGATCCTTCCACCGTGAGAACTACGACAGCTTCACGGAGGTCCGTGCCTCCCTCTAGAGAATCGGGGACCCTAAGCACGGTCTCAGGGACCCTGAATCTAAGTGTCCTGTCCATCCACAGCTGTAATCCTAGGGAGCAGACTTCATGTCAAAGGTGGGGAGACAGGGCTGGGTTACTTATAAGAATGAAAGCTGCTTTTTTTTTAAAAAAAATAAAGATTTTATTTATTTATTTATTTGACAGACAAGAGATCACAAGTAGGCAGAGAGGTAGGCAGAGAGAAAAAGAGAGGAAGCAGGCTCCCTGCTGAGCAGAGAGACTGATGCGGGGCTCGATCCCAGGACCCTGAGACCATGACCTGAGCCAAAGGCAGAGCCTTAACCCACTGAGCCACCCAGGCGCCCCTGTAAGCTGCTTTTTGATAACTATCAAAAATGTAGATGCCAACAAACAGCAGAGAGACCATCCCAGGAACGGCCGCTGCCATGGGGACCGGAGGACCAGGGCCAAGCACAGGAGGCTTCTCCTGGACGGGGCGGCTCCTACAGGAGGAAGACCCGCGGCAGGTAACGGAACCCGGCACACATCCCATCTGGGCGGCCCGACAGCTGTGAGGCGAGGCTGTGCGGCGAGGGACCGAGTCCCCACAGACAAACGCCGGGTGACAAGGCACAGAGGTCTCCCAACACCCCCACCCCATGGCTGAAGTAGGTGCAGCGGGACGGCGCAGGCAGGGGCTCTTCGCACAATCCCCCAGGGCATCTGTCCCGGGCCGGCCAGCCCTGCGCCGCTCAGGGACAGCAGGACTCCGGCTCACCTGAGCCTCTGTCTCCTTTCAAGACGGCTCCCATGTGAGCCAGCTCAGACTCACAGAGGAGAGGCCAGGGACAAGCCTCATGCCCCACAAATAGCTCTTTGTCCGTCCACACGGCCTGCAGAGTCACGCAACCCAGGGTCCTGAGGAGGGGGCCAGAGGCACACGCCCCAGAGCCACCCCCGCCGCACTGGCCCATCCGCGGGAAGCTGCCGGGCAGAGGAAGGAGCGTCTGGACCCCGGGCTGGTGGCGTGGGACCCCGTCCCTCTGAGCAAAGAGCTGAGGGCAGGTAGGAGACCACCAGCCTTAGTGAAGTCAGCCTGATGTCTGCACCCCACTCTGCTCCCCTTTCCCAAGAACGGAGCCCCAGGGAGGTGCAGAAGGAAGAAGCCAGAGGAGGGAAGACCCTGGGTCTCAGGGCTCTCGTGATCCCGCTCCAGAGGCCACAGGCCCACTGGGAACCCGGAGTCTGTGCCGAGTGTGGCCAGAAGCACCCTGCTTCTCGCAGATGCTGCCCAGCCTGCCGGGCTCCCACCTTCTCTCCCCCATGCTAGCCTGGACCACAGCCGTCCTGCTCGCCAGCTCGGGGCCATCTGGAATCTGCAGTCACAGCCCCTCGGTCAGAGGATGCTGACCCAGGCAGCTCCAGGCCAGCTTCCCTGGCCCCAACAGGGGACACGCCAGCCACAGCCCGTGCTCCTGCCGGGACCGCCAGCTTCCAGCCTCTGCTGCCCCCGGGACACAGCAAAGGCTGCACAGTCCTGCGAGAGGCAGGCGGGAGAGCTCAGCCACAGCGTCCCTAGAGCACCACCGGCCCCCCCTGGGCGACCATCCCACTGGTGAGAGCCTGGCCTGCACCCCTCGAACAGAAGTCTCCAGCCAGCTCCTCTCACAACTGCTCACTGGAATACACATCCGGAGGCCCACGTCCGATGTCCAAGGTTCTGAAATCGGGGTGGGGAACCCCAGGATTATCTCTACATCCCAGCAGGAGGAAAGTTCTGGAGGGGCAGGTCTGCCGGCACGGGCTCCCCCGACCTGCTGGGTCACCCTTGCATGCGTCTGGAATTCTGGATGGGGGACAGCCATCTGTTAGCTGGGCGGGGACTGGGGAGCGGCAGTGTCTGCAGGGGCGTCCAGAGCGGGAGACGAGAGGCCCAGCAGGGCTGCCCTTGGACTGTGGCAGGGAGAGGGACTCCGGTCAGCATGAGGGTCTCACCAGCCCCAGGGCCCCATCCTGGGGGACCCACATCTGACTTCTGTCCCTGTGACCCGACCTGGCCTGTGCTGGGCTCTCCCTGTCCCCTCATGTGATGGCTTCATGAACAGAAGAGGGACGATGACCTGGGGGCTCCCCAAATCAGCACAGGCCTCGTGTGGCCAGTGTTTGCTCCTGCGCAGGGGGGAGGAGCGGAGGGACCGTCCGCGCCAAGGCTTCCGTGCTTTCCTGAACTCCCCGCGGGTGCGTTTAGACGCGACTCCCCGTCTCCGAGCCCATCTGAGCGACGCCGCGGCAGACAGGTGCGCTCCCGGGAAACACCGGGGGGCCTGAGCGACATCGCCACGGGGCGCTGGCAGGATTCTCCCGCCTCCCGTTCCACGGGACCCTGAATCCATTCCGTGAGCTGAACCGCCCCCTCCACCCAGGGAGGATTCGCACAGAAGGCGAACGGACGCGCGCCGGTGGAGGGGCCACACGGGCGGGAGCCGAAGACACGGGAGAGGACGGGCGCACAGACATGCAGAGAAAGTGGGGCCACAGCCGGTCCTCCAAGCCCGGCCCACGCCTCCGACCCGCAGGCCAACCGCCGTCCTGGCAGGTGCACCGCTGTGGGGACCCGGCGGCATCTCACGGCTCCCCTGCCCCTGCTTCCCGAAGACGAGGCTGCTAGTGGGGCAGGTGGTACGTTCGTAATAGGACAGAGACCTCGCTGGGACAAGTGGGAGAAGGGAGGGAGGGAAGCTAGTGTGGATTCCACCAAACCCAACACCGCAGAAAAGGACCATCCCAGGGGCCCGGACCCCTCTGCGCTGGGCCCTGTGAGCCTGATTCGTCCCCAGCCAGGTCTGCTCGTCCTCGGCCTGCAAGTCCGACAGCAAATCTGACCGCTGTGACCTCAAGGTGGCGTTTCCCCAGAAGTCAGCCCTAAGCCGGCCTTTCCGGGAGGCGGGCCCTGAGAGGGCGTACAGGGTGGGCACTGCTCTTCTCGACAAGGAGTCAGGAATTCTTCTCTACCCTCTCCTGTAGGCTCTGAGTTTCCCTTCCCTGAATTTCAGTTAATTCCATGAACAAACCAGAGACGGACGAGCTTGGAGCCCGGGGAAGGCTGGCTTTGGCTGTCCGCAGGCTCCCCGGAAAAACTTCTGAAGGCCTTAAGAAGTCTGAAATCCAACTAAAGAAAGCTGCCATCCCACGTGTGGGCTCTGTGGGGGAACTGTGGAGGAGCAAGAACCAGCCAGAGATTGCCCACTGTGGAGACCCGCACCCACACCAAGACTCAGCGGATTCTCAAAGAAGTCTGTGACCCCCATGTGTGAAAACAGCCCGCTTCGGTAACGTCCACGGGCCCTTCCAACGGTGAGCCTCTGTCTGAGGGGGACCCCGGGGCTGTTCTGTCAATCTGCCTGGGTCATCTGTGCTTAAGGCCCAGGGTCACCCCGGTGAGACAATCCCTGGTTTGGCCGCCTGGTTCTTCTTGTTCCAAAGAGACATGTGTAGACGTGAGTGGTCGTGCAAAGGGAACTTCATTCCGGCCTCACCTGACGTATTTCCCACCGGCAGACTGTGTCCCTGCGCTCCGTGAGTCCAGCCCCGCGCAGAGGGGACCAGCTCCGAGCTCAGTCCACCCAGTTACGCCGCCCACTGGGCATGGCTTCCGGAGAAACGACATTCCACCCCCGCCCCCAGGCCCTCCAGGCTCCAGAGAACTCGCTCTGCAGCCCTGGGGCTGCAGGTCAAAGATCTCAGCAAACAGACAGGACGTGTGGCTGGTGCCCTGTCCTTCCCTGCCCCGGGATCCTGCGACCTCTGACCCTGGGAGCCGGCTGGCAGGCTGCCCCTCACTCCTTGGGGTCACCAAAGTCCTAGAAGCTTCCCGACCCTGCTCATGGTAACAGTCCAAGACTTCACAGGCCAGGTGGCCTCGCCGGGACTCCCTGGCTCTCCTTTCCAGGGACCCGCCTGCCGGGGTGTTTCATGGAAACGGAGTCCCACCAGATGTGCTCAGCTGACTCTCCCTCTTCTTCCTCTGCAGTCTTCTTCTGGGGAAAGCTCCATGCCTGCCCAAAGTAACCTGTGCCCATGATTCTGAATCACTTCAAAATACAAGAAGGCAACACACCTGAGCCACTCCAGCTCGGTGATCACCCAAAGCCACTTCTGTTGGTCCTCAGCTTGCTCTAAGGTCAGACGGTATCTGAAAACCACATGGTTTTTGTTTTTGTTTTGCAAAACCCTAACTGAAAACTCCACGTCATGTTGAAAAACATCCCTTACAGTGCCAAGAAAAGTCTGCTCTCCAGACGAAATACTATCAGACAACTGACCTTTATCCCACCTTTCCCTTTTCACCCTGGCTACCAGGAAGCTCAGGGGTAAGGCCCACATGTAACTGTAAAGATGTTCTGTTGCCCCAGAGTTCGGTCTTAGAGAACCCCTAATGGTTAGAGCAGAGTTCTGCCAGTAAGGCCTGCCGCAGAATCATCTGGGAGGCCAGCTAAGAAGACAGACGCCTAACGGACTGGCGTCTTATGGATGCAGTCTTAGAATCTGCAAGATGCCCAGGATTTCTTGGTCATCAGGTCAGGCTCTGCGGTCAGAGTGAAGTGACGCAGCCCATTGCCCAGGATGATGTGGGCCTTTCTGGAGAGACTGATCTGTCTGTCATCTCCATCCCTGGGGAGGGGCACGCGTGCAGCCCAGGTGCTCTCGGCAGGGGTCTCAGTGAATGCAGCAGACTTGCAGACTGGGCACGAGGGGCAGGCATTGCTGAGAGATGCTGGAGCTGCCAGTTCATGGCTGGAATATGCAGGAGGAGTCATGGGATGAGTTCCAAAAGAACTGAAGGGAACTCTCCGTGCACAGGGGAACCGTAGGGTGGTGTGAATGACATCTCAATAAAGCTACTCCTGAAATTTCTTAGACTGAATCCATGGTGCCCAGAGATGGGTAGGGGGCCGCAGGGTCCAGCACATTTGCCTGTCCTTCCCCCGTCAGGAAGCACTGCTCTGCTCAGCACAGGGCACCATGGCCCCTGCACTCCCTGACCCTTTGGGGACCAAGAGTCTTGTGAAAAGCCAATAACCCTGCAGACCAGCCTGGAACCAGGACTGCTTTACTGCCAACCCAGCTGCACATCACGAGCCTGGCTCTTCCCATGTCAGTGGACACTGAGCCTAAATGCCCCCCTATCCGGCACCCCAGGAGGAAGGAGGCCCCCATCCAGGATCAGTGCCTGACACTGATGAAAGCAAGCCAACATCCCTTAACCACGAATCTGTGGGCTTCAGACCAGGAGGCCACTGGACATCACCACGCTGGGCATGTTCCTGGGATCTGTGGAGAATGAGGTGGTCACAGCCTCCCATCAGCATCGCGAAGCCCAGATCACGTAGAGTGGGGCTGGCAAGGGTTTCTGTAAAGACCCAGCTAGGATATATTTTCAGCTCTGCAAACTACACGGTCTGTCACACCCAGGATGCTGCTGGGGCGTAGGAACAGCCCAGGATGACTTGTAAAGGACCAGATGTGGCTGTCTGACAATAAACTTTATTTACAAAAGGCAACCTGATGACTGGGGGAAACGATGTGTAAATCATGTCCTGCAAGGGATTAGTACGCCTAGTACATAAAGACCTCCTGTAAGGGATTAGTACGCCTAGTACATAAAGACCTCCTGTAACGTAATAACAGAAATCAAACAAACCCCCTGCAAAATGGACAAAGGACTGGAATGAGTATTTCTCTGAAGAAAATACAGGGATGGAGACGACGCCCACGAAGGGACGCCAGCATCCCTGGTCATCAGGGAAACGCAAATCTAAACCACGTGAGATACCACTTTGCACCCATGAGGACCGCTAGGAGCAAAATGACAAACAAACAAACAAATAAACCACAGTGGAGAGGATGTGGAGAAATCAGGACCCTCGTGCATGGCTCCTGGGAAGGTAAAATGAGGCGGCTGCCCTGGACAGCAGTCGGCGAGCCTCTAAAGCGAGGCCGAGTACACACGTGACCCTCAGGCCCACTTACCGGCACATCTCCGAAGAATGGAAAGCAGGGACCTGGGCAGGTATCTGGACATCCACTCCACTAGCAGCATTCTTCACAACAGCACAAAGGTGGGAGAAAGTGACCCGAGTATCCACAGACAGACAGATGAGCAGACAGGCAAGACATGGTCCATCCACACACCGGACTATCCCTTGTCCCAAACATGGAGGGACACGCTGACACCTGCCCCAGCGTGGACAAATTTGGGGGAAGTGATGCTGAGTGAAATAAGGCAGAACAAAGGCACAAATACTGCAGGATTCCACACTCACACGAACTCCCTAGAATCTCCAGATCCACAGGGACAGAGAATGGATGAGGGGTCCTGGGGCCAGCGGTGGGGGGGCCGCCTAGTGTCTCATGGGGACAGAATTTCTGTTTGGGAAGATGGAAAGTTCTGGAGACTCACAGTGGGGACGACTGCACCAAGTCTGAATCCACTTAATGCCCCTGAGCGGTGCATTTAAACACCGCTAAGTGGTCCAGCTTACGTCGTGGGTAATTTAACACCATAAAAAAACCACATGGACAAAAGCAGACGGTGGGCAGGATTGGGTGTGGGAACCAGGGTTTGCTGAGCCCCGACTCGGACCCCAAGCCCAGGCCCCTGATCCTGGAGTGAACTCTGGAGCACCGAGCATCACTAGCAATGCCCGTCCACCGTCCCGCATCATCACCCACGACGACCACCAGAAGCGCCAGAGACCCCCTCTACCCCATATGACATTGGGAGGTCACGGAGGAGCAGGGATCCCTCTGTGGCTTCCCGGTAAGGCAGAACCGGGGCACGCAGAGATGCAGGACAGGCAGCTGAAAGGGAAGAAAAGTTGACCCGAGGAACCTTGGCCTGACTGATGACTCTGTCCCCACTCAGGCACCAGCCTGGGGCACAGTACTGCCTGGCCCACAGCATCCCAGGGAGGGAAAGCCCCCTCCATCCACATCCACCAGGGCCTCCATCCACCCTGCCCCCGGCCAAGAGGCCCTGGGATGCTCTTTTTGGGCCAGTCTCTCTGTGACCAGTTGCCCTGTATCCTGGACGTGGCCAAGTACCTCTGGGGATTCACCTCTAGCCTTCATGAGAGACCCAGACCAGCTCTTTCCTCCTTCCTTCCCCTTGTGTGGCAGTGACCACCATCACAGGGGTGGGGACTCTAAAATCCAGGCTGGAGAAATGCTGCCCAGAAGGCTTTGGACCTCGCACACCTTCCCTGATGGGCCCCAGCTGCGGGGTCAGGCAGAGGACCCCGTGTGTGCTTAGCATGGGCTAGCTTCAGCCACTCTGTGCCCACACACCTGTGAGCAAGGTGTGTACCTGCCAGGTACCCACCTCCTCCCAAGAGCGGCAATGAACTCGCTATCTTTGTGCAGTGGATCAAAGTAAGATCCGCAAGCAGGCAGCACTCAGCAAATGCCTGTCTTTAACCACAGGGTGCACATGAGACAATGTGGCAGAGCGTACAGTAGCTGCTCAGTAAAGGCGCTGGGCACTAGACAGTGAGCTAATGGCATGCCTCAACTGCAGAAATTCCATCGTTCCCTGCCCCCAGGCACAAAAAGGTGTCCCCCCGGTCCATGCAAAAATGGGGTAGGGACATTCAGAGCAGCCCCTGACCCACCATCGACCCTTAGCCACACAGGCTGGCTCTAACACGAGCATGGCAACAGGAAAAGGCAGGGCTGGGGCCTCGAGCTACGGTCCTGTTAAGTCCCCTTGAGGTCACATCAGCTGGTGATCAGGGACAGCTTTGTTTCCCCCGCCTTGAGGACAATTCCATCCACCCTCTCCCCATCCTAACAAAAAACCAGGGGCCCGACCACAGAGAACTGACCATCCTCCAGCCCTTGTGCAGAAGGGGTGAGAGGCAGACCACACCATGAAGGGGTGACTGGCTAGCAGGAGAAAAGGACAAGGAGGAAATGCTCGAACTCACCAGAGGTGTTGGCAGACCGGACCCTGCAGAAAACCTTCTTAGACTAGGAGCCGTGTGTGCTCCAGCAGGCTGAGGTGCAGAGACTGGAGGGGCTTCCAGAGCTGGGTGAGACAGGAAGACCAGGACGCAGTCAGACAGAAGCCATCAAGAGGCAGAATGTTAAAATGCCAAGTGCATCCTGATATCTCTGAGCCAAAAACCAAGGGCTGTACTTCTGCTTCCAGAAAGGTAGTGTGGATGTACTTCTCCCAATTCCTCTCACAAAGTGCAATTAAAACACCGGGATATTGTAGAGAAAACAAACATGAGACTCTGAAAGGGTAAGAGAAGGAGGAAGCCTGGCAAGGTACTGGTCTCTGGGGTGGGGTTTTGCCTCATCCATCCCAGACGTGGAGCTGGAGAGCTGGAAACCCACACACACCAGAAGTGGACAGAACGCCACCACAAGTGACTCTTCTAGCAAAGGGACCAGGAGAATGGCAACATAATGAGACAATGGGTTTAGACAATGACCACTCAACAGGCACCCCAGGAAAACTGGTGCCCACCTGGACCCACAGCAGTAAAGGCTGGGGGGAGCCCAGACTTGCAACTTGTGTGGCTGTAACAGGCACCCCCAAGCCCCCACTGAGGTGGTGTCCAAGAAGCCAAAAAAAGGAGCTGGGACTTTCTTCCCCACCACATGGTAACAAACCCTCCTCACATTTGACTGTAGGGTGCAGACAGTGCAGGGAGCCTGGGTTTCCACACCCACGGGGCAGGAACAAGGCACCCCTCCCCCAGCCCATTGCACTGGTGTCAGGAAAGAGCTCACAGAACGTCAGGACTTTCTTCATCACCAACAGAAATGAGGCCACCCCACCATGGTAGTGGTGGGGACTGCATAGAGACAAGGAGCCCCCAACCCCACTGGCAACAAGGAGCCTTCCCACTGAAGTAACTACAGAGGCTCCCTGGGGAACCAGACCTGTGTCCACCTGGCAGTGGCAGGGGAGCACCCCTCCTCCCCCAGGAGAGCCGTGGCAGAGAATGCCAGCTGAAGTGGAGGCTTACGAAGACTCACAGTCGCATGTCATCATAGGAAACATGCACACCTCCACTGAAAATCATTCATCACCCCAAGAACCAGGAAGATCTCTAACAGGACAAGGACATCCAATGGCTGCTGACACTGAGGTGACAGAGATGTTACAATTACCCAATGAAGAGTTTGAAGCAGTCACAATAAGAAAGCTTCAATAAGCAATCATGGAGACATCTGAGTGGCTCAGTCAGATAAGCGTCTGCCTTCGGCTCGGGTCATGATCCCGGGGTCCTGGGAGAGAGTCCTGCATTGGGCTCCCTGCTCAGCAGGGAGTCTGCTTCTCCTTTTGCCTCTCCCCCTCCGCTCCTGCTGGCACATGCTCACTCTCTCCCTCTCTCTCTCTCTCTCAAAAAAATAAGTAAAATCTCTTTTTAATGAAAAGCCAATTATGGACATGCTGGAAACATATGAAAAACAAAGTTTCATTAAAAAAAAAAAAAACAACATCAAGTCTCAGCAAAAAAGTGGAGATAAGTAAGAACCAAGTAGAAATGTTAGGCATGAAAAATGTGGTAACTCAAAAAGCACCTCAGTGGAATGACTCAACAGCAGGGACAGAAATAACCCAGGAACTGGAAGACAGACCAACAGATGTTACCTGAATTGCACAAGGGAGAAAACAGACTAAGAAATAAAAACAAACAGAGCCTCAGGGACCAGCACACCTATAACCTCATCAGAGTCCCAGAAAAAGAGAAGGGTGGGGGATGTCTGAAAAAGTACTCCAAAACGTAATATTTGAAAACATCCCAAATTTGGCAAAAGACATAAGCCTACAGATTCAAGAAAGTTTAACAAGTCCCAAACAGAGTAAGTCCAAGGAAAGTCACACCAAGAGGCACCAAGATAATTAAACTCCTGAAAACTAATAACAAAGAAAACTCTTGAAAGTAGGCAGAAAAAAAAAATACCTTTTGAACAGTGGGAAATTAACTGGAGTAATCGTGTTATTTCTCATCGGAGACTATGGAGACCACATGTAATGTATTTGGAGTAATGAAAAAAAAGAACTGTTAGTCTAGAATTCTATATCCAGCAAAAATATCTTGTAAGAATAAACAAAAAAAAATCAAGATATTCTTGGACGAAAGGAAACCAAGAGAATTTGCCATTAGTAGATCTACCCCCCCCCCCCGAAAAAAAGGCTAAAAAAAGCTCTTTAAACAGAAAGGAAACAATAAAAGAAGGAATCTTAGAACACTGGGAAGAAAAAAAGAACATGGGAAGCAAGAATATGAATAAATACAACAGGCTCTCCTTCTCTCAAATTTTGTAAATTATGGTTAACAGTTGAAGCAAAAATTACAATGCACTCAGATTTGGTTCTAAATGCATGTAGAGGAAATATTTAAGACAATTATGTCATAAGTGGGGGAAGGTAAAAAGACATAAAAGGAAGTAAGGTTTGTATATTTCACTCAACTGGTATCCCAGTCGATGGTGGTAAAATTCTATATACTGAATATAATGCTTAGAGCAATCCCTTAGAAAGCCATGGAAAGGTCAAAAACAATTACAGGGAAATCCCAGTGGAATTCTTAAAATACACAAATGACCCACAAAAAATGCAGAAATAGGTATAAAAATATTAAAATTTTATCAAATAGAATTTAGCAATAAAGGAAGAGAATTATATACCATGACCACTTGGGGTTTATTCCAGGAATGCAAGGTTGGCTCAATGCAAAGGCAGTTCAATATTTTTTTTTTGAAGAATCACTCTACGGGATGCCTGGATAGCTGTCGGTTGAACATCCAACTCTTGATTTTGGCTCAGGTCATGATCTCAGGGTCCTGAGAACAACCCTGCATTGGGCTCCCTGCTCAGCAGGGAATCTGCTTGAATATTCTCTCTTTTCGTCCCTCCCCCAACTCCTACACACACAAACACACACACTCTCTCTTTCTCTTGCTCACTCATTCCAAAATAAATAAATACCTCCTTTAAAAAAAATCTATATAATACACTATTTCAATAGGCTAAAGAAAACCACACAATCATATCAATCAACATAGAATAAGCATATGCAAAATCCAACAACCATCTATGACAAAGACTCTCCCCAAAACAGGAGGAGGAGAACCTTCTTAATTTGATAAAGTGCTATCTGCAAAAGCAAAGAAGTCTGTGCTCATCACTCATTAAACTTAGTGGTAGATGTTCTATCAAATGCAATAATACAAGGAAAAGAAATAAAAAGCAAACAGAGTAGGAAGAAAGGAACAAAACTGTCCACATTTTCAGATGACACGGTTGTAGAAAATCCCCGGAAACCTATGAAGAAAAACCTCTTAGAAGAATAAGGGAGTTGAATGAAGTCCCAAAATACAAGGTCAAATATAAATGTCAACTGTATGCCCATATGCCAGTGATGGACACCAAAATTTAAAATACAACACCACCTATAATTGCTCAAAACTAATGAAACCCTGAGGTGTAAATCTAAGCAAACCTGTACAATCCTTGTCTGCTGAAATCTACACAACACCGGGGAAAGACATGAGAGAGATCTGAAGAAGAGACATCCCACATTCATGGTCTGGACAACTCAACGCAGTCAAGACGTCACACTTCCCAAATCAACAAACAGGTAGAATGCAATTCCACGCGAAAACTCGGCAAGCTTTTTGCAGATATAGGCAGTATTATTCTAAAACATACGGAATGGCAAAGGAACAAAAATGAGTACAATAAACTCCGAAAGGAATAAAGTGAGAGGAGTCCGTCTGCCTAATTTCAAGACTTACTATGCGGTGACAGTGACTGCACTGTGTGGCTCTTGTGGAGGGACAGGCAAGCGGATCAGCGGACCTCAACGGAGAGCCCAGCTACAGGCCCACAAACAGCCCAGCAGATCCTGGACAAAGGTCTAGCAGCAATTCAGCGGAGGAAGGACAGCCTTCACACGGAGAGCGGTCAAGCAAATGGACATCAATAGGCAAAATGATGACCATCACCTTAGTTATACAGAAATGTACTCAAAATGGATCAGAGATGTAAGTGTAAAATGTGAAACTATCAAGCTTTCGGGAAAACAACATTTTCTCAGAGGAGGACAATCTTCAGGGTGTAGGACAGGGCAAGCAGTTCTCTGGCTGGATGTCGGGAACAAAACCATGCTCAGAAAAATTGGATAAACTGGACAGAGCTCTTGTTGGTTACAAGGAGAAAAACACAAACCGCAGACCCGGAGAAAATACTTGCAAACCGTGTAGCTGACCAAGGACTAGAGGCTATAGGGAAAAGAACGCCCAAAACTAACAGTTCGGTTAAAGCATGAGCAGACGACGGAAAGAGACGCTTCACGAAGGACCAGAGCCAGACGGCTGAGGGCCACGGGAAAGACGCTCAACCCCATCACCAGTAACGGAACGTCCGAGCAGCGCGGCATCACCCCACACCTGCCCAAACGGCTAAACTAACACCAGACGCTGGTGAAAGAACAGAAAACCAGACTGCTGCTGGGGATAGCGAACGGTGCAGGCTTTCAGGGAAAAATGCGGCGGCTTCTTCAATCCAACTGTGCCACAATCACACCACCCAGGGTTTGCGCC
The DNA here is from genome assembly GCF_022355385.1 of Mustela nigripes. Taxonomy (NCBI): domain Eukaryota; kingdom Metazoa; phylum Chordata; class Mammalia; order Carnivora; family Mustelidae; genus Mustela; species Mustela nigripes. The sequence goes on along the minus strand of NC_081557.1, from coordinate 2,597,857 downwards.
CTAGAGAAATGAAGGTGTGTGCTCACCCAAAAACCTACACACCAACATTTGCGGCAGCTTTAGTCACGACAGCCAAAAACTGGCAACAACTGAGACGCTCCCGCAAGGGCTGAGCGGTTACAGGCGCTGATGCGTCCGGACCATGAAACACACACACTCAGCAGAAGAGGACGGGGACATGCACGGCAGTGTCTGCAGCTACGCCCAGGGACGACAGCCGGTCCCGAAAGGTTGTGTGCTATGGGATTCCATGTTGCACAACTGTCTCAACGACAAAATGGCAGAGATGGAGAACAGATCAGCGGCCGCCTGGGCGGGGAGCTCGGGGCAGACACAAGGGATGCTCTGGTGCGGATGGAAACACACAGTCTCCGCCACACGGTTGCCAGCACCCGGGTCACAGGAAGGCAGTGCGGTTTTGCAGGATTTGGCTGCTGGGGATAAAGGGGGATACAGGTCCAGGGGGTTGCAGGCGTTTTAACAACCTCTGTGTTAGTTTTCAGAGCTGCGGTTCTTTAAAATGGAAAAGGTTTATTATTTTTAAAAGCACACGTGGAAAACGGAACAGGAAGCAGTCAAAGAGAGCTACCACGTGACCCAGGACATGAAATCCCACTCCCGGGCTATGCCAGAGCCCGACAAAAACCACACGTCCGCACCCGCGTTCACAGCGGCGCTGTTTATAATAAGCAAAGAGTAGCACAGATGTGCACCGGCTGATGGAGGACGCATAAAGGGTCGTCCCAGCGCGCAGCGAACACCGCTCAGCCGTGCGAGGGCACGAAGCCTGGGCCCACGCCGCAGTGCTCACACGCACACGACGCCCAGAGAAAGCAGCAGCGAGTCAGAAAGGACCCTGTGTTGCAAGCGCTGTGGACTGGGAGGCGAATGGGGAGCCACGGCTAATGGGCACGGGGTTTGTTTTGAGGGGACGAAATGCTCCAAAATTGATCCTGGTCACAGTGGCGCCATCCTGAGACTAGAAAAGGGACCGTGTGTCGTACGCTGAAAGGGGGAACCGTTCGGTCTAACGGGATGCATCCCGGTACGCCGCTGGAAACATGAAAGCATGCACCGGGCTCTAGGAAATTTTAAAAGCATCCATTTTCGAGTGATCCTCCCTGTGCCCCGCAGAGAATAAGTAAATTATTGAACTATTTAAAAATGTTAGCCTTGTGCCGTCTGCGTCTATTTTTAGAAGTGCTCATCATTTCCAGGGAGATTGAAATCGTAATTGTTCAGCGTTCTGAAGGAGCTCTGTGGCCCTAAGGAAATGTCCCGGACAGAGAGCGGCTCCTGTGTCCCGGGCCAGAGGTGGGGGCTCGGGGCGCAGCCCGGGGGCCCCAGGAAGCCAACACTGCCCATGCACCCTGGGCTGACCCAGCCTGGCCCAGCCCTGCGGGCCTCTTCTGGAAGGCACTGTAAGTAAGGTCACGGTTTCTGCAGTCGGTCCACCTGACGGCACCGCCCGCTGGCTGCCCGTGCTCCTGCTAATGCTGGAAAGGCAGCAATATCGATGCCACCCCGGGAGTGGGGGGATTACATGAGTGAGCCCAGGGCCCCACACGGGACCCCCACAAAACAGGGAAACATCAACGCCCTCCTGTTGGCTCAAAATGCAGCTGGAAGAACCTAGGCAGCAGCTCCTTCCGGAGTGGGGAGTCTGCGGGTCCCCCCATGGAAGCCGGTGTTCAAACAGAAGCCCGTGCCCACAGGCTCACAGCGGCGCGTCCACGGCAGCCACGAGGTCGAAGCCACCAAAAGTCCATCAGCAGACGAACGGAAAGCAAAGTGTGGGCCATCGGCACAAGGCAATGGGACGCGGCCCTACAATGGAAGGGGCCGGACCCATGCTGCGGGGGGTGGACGCTGGCCCACCCGCTGCCACGAGAGAAGCCGCACAAACGATCTTGCGTCCCACACCACAGACACGGATGTTCATAACGGGCACAACCACACGGGTGGAAAGCTGAACGGGGGCTGCCGGGGGCCGGGGAAGGGGACACAACGTGGGACAGGGGACCGGCACGTGCGATGGGTAACTGGTCACGGGACGTTTCCCTCCACGACCGCTGATGCCCAACAGCTCACAAAGGTCCAGAATCCACTTCCTGGAGTCCGGGGCTGGGGCAGCTGGAACCAGGGCAGGAAGCCAACCTTTTGGGGGTGGGGACAGAGGAGAAAAATCTCCCACTTCCGACCCCACTGGCCTCCTGAAGGAGACTTCCCACCACCGGCAGGAAGTGGCCAGGGTGGGCGGACATCTCCCTGTGGTCGACATGGTAGGGAAAGCGCAGCCGGCAGAAACCGGACTTTATCTGATTGCCTGCTCCTCTGATAAGCAAATCGAGGCCTGGGTCGCAGCCAGGATCCAAGGGAGGGCCCCCGAATGTCCCTTCTGCCTCCTCCTGCCCCGCCTTCTCGTCTCCCTCTGAGCAAAATCCCTTGTTGGGAGAGCAGGATGGAGCACGAGGGTGGCCGTGGGCCGGGGACCACACACGCCTCCAGCGCGTTCACAGAGTGTTGTAGCATCTCCCGTGCCTCCAGCCCTCACCAGATGACAGGGCGGTCACGTCGGCTCACTCACGGTTACCGTGTAAAATTACTCAGGAGCCATGCTGAAATATTAATCGCACCTGCACCGTGACCAGTCAAAGCCGGAAACCCGACCTGGCAACGCTGCGGGGTGCACGGGAGCCTTCTGTGATCCGAGGGCAGGAACAAAGGAGCGGCAGGGAGGGACAGCGCAGGCTCGCAGACCCGCACTGGGGTTCCCTCCCGGCCAACGTGCTCCTCCTCCCGGGCCCTTCCATCCGGCAAAGTCTTCTCCCAGGCACCCCGGGTTTGGTCATTCCGCTCGCTTTGGCCAAGTCAGCAAGGGCAAAGCACCACAGAAATGTGATGCGGGAGTGCTCAGCTCCTGGCCTCTCCCGGTGCCCTGGGAGCCCCGCGGCCAATGGGAGATCCAGCGGGGCTAGGCTGCTGGAAGAGACCAACAGCCACGGAGGGAGGCCTGACCACAGGTGGACTCGGCAGCTCCCAGGAACGGTCCAGCTGAGCCCTGCTCAAATGACCAACTTGCAGACTCGTGAGATAAATCAGGGACCAACAAATGACTGCCTGGCCCACAGCTTGTTTTTGTAAATAAAGTTTTATTGGAGCACAGTCATGCACATTTACGTACCTACTGCCTTTGACTGCTTTTGTGTTACAAAGACAAAGTGGAAGAGAGACTCAACGATGTCTAAGTGTCAAATATTTACCATCCGGCCCTGAAACAGTTTTACCCCAAGGCCTACAGGGGCTGGTTATACAGCAAAGGTTAGGTACCGACACAGCCCTCGATCAAATCGGTCCTTACTAGGTGGGCGTTGCTTTGTCTAGTCTCAGGTCAGGAAACTTGTCTAGCTCACCTGAGAGATCTAAACAAAATACCAAACCTAATTCACAGACCCAGATAGCGGCCTGATGGTTGCCAGGGGCCGGGGGTGGGCGGTGGGCAAAGTGGGGGAAAGGGGTCCAGAGGCACAAGCGTCCACATGTACGGTTAATAAGTCTTGGGGACATAATGCACAGCAAGAAATAAAATGAACTGATTACTGAAGCCGCTACAAACACAGAGTTTATTCAATGGGACGGCACTGTTCATAGAAAATGCTTAATGAGACTTTATTTATTAGGATGTCACGAGGTAATCTTTATAAAGGATCATCTTTGCCTTAAAAGGTGGACCACCACGTATCCATCCAGATGGCCCATTAGCTCAGAGGCATTTCCTTTCTCCAGGGAAAGCACTAACCCCTCCCCAGGACACGGACCATGCAGCCGAGGAGTTCAGGCGGCCACCCGTCCCGATGGCCGCAGGGCAGCGAGGACACCCCAGCATGGGTGCCCCAGTGCGGGGCAGAAAGCTGCCTGGAACTCTCGGGCCAGCAATGAGTGTTAAATACAACTACCACTATTCCCGGACTTGGGGTAAGAACCTAATTCTTTAAGAGAGTAAAAGCCCCGAAACTCTTTCAGTCGGAGGGCAAGCCGCTGGGCTGCGGGGACCTGGGGTCCGGCATGAGACCCACTAGGACACCAGCCGGGGCTCTGGGCCTTCCTCAGGCCCAGCATTGCCCAGCCTTCCGAGCCTCTGGGCACAAACATTCCAGACCCTCTGCCCTGTCGGGGCTGGGAGCGGCGCTGAGCCATGCTCCGGGGTGGAGGACGGAGGTTCTCATGCCCCCCTTCTCGCCTGCACTGAAGACTCCTGGCTGCTAAACCACAGGAGAGTCGTCTGCAGGAAAGGGGGCTCTACCTGAGAACCAGACGGGGGGCTGGGGAGCCCAGGAGGCAGGGGGGCCTGGCGGGCAGGGGACAAGAAACAAGGAAGCTGATTTCACCCCCATCAAGGAATGCTACAAACCACTGCTGTCCAACAGCCGTGTAACTCGGGCCCCGAATGTCACTTTAAAGGGTGGCCACGTTTCTAAAATCAAAGTGAAAGAAACCGTTGAAATCAACATTCATAATATATTTTGTTTAAGCCCACACACGCGACATGTCACGATTTCCACGTGTGGCACTGGCCACGTGTCAAGTGCTTGGTGGGCACGCGAGGCCTGCGGCTGCCACACTCCGTGGCACAGTTAGAGACGGGACTGCTGGGGGTGAGCCTGGGTCCTGTCGTCAGAGGACACATGAGTCCCAGATGCTGAAGATCAGACAGCACCCCACATGGACCGCGCAGCAGGTCCACTCGCCGCCTGCTGCCCAGGACCCCGTGCCGAGCGTGGCCCACCCCTCGTCACAGCAGTGCCCTTCTCTTGACCACAGAATGAGTACTTCGCAACGTAGCTACGGGTTCTGAAGGCGGGCATCCCACCAAGGATCCAAGCTGCTCTGAAGGCAACTGTGAACCCAGCAAGCAACTTAGAGCCGGGGTCAGGACACCAGCAGGAGAGAAGGGGGAGCCTGAAACCAGTATCCAAACAATCTAGGGAGCAGCACCCATGACAAGGGGTGGGGGACAACGGCGGTGGGCTGGGGCAGATCACACCTGGGGAAAGACACGAAGGGGATCACAACAAGAAAAACAAATGAAAAGCAAAATGTGCTGAGGGTAGAAGAGCTCGCAGGAGGCGGGGAGGGGCTGGAGGAGAGAACACCCGCGAGAAAGAAAGGGACCCGGACCACAGCCAAGGGTAAAGCCGTCTGCGTCGATGGAACACGCAGGCCAGACCGAATGGAGGGTTTATCCAGTCTACGCAAAGAGTGTCCACAAATGAGCAAAAAGCAGACGAACAACCCAACGTGAAGGAAACGGAACTTGGGAGATTCGGGACATGGACCGGGTGGATCCAAGGAAAAGCAAAAAGACGGAAAGCCCAGCCCCGCCCATCAGGTCCAGCCCGGCGGCTGGCCGTGACCTCCGTGAGGACCTGAGGCTCTCAGGCCACGAGGGTGGGACCACAGCGTGGCCCAGCCCCTTGGAGAGCAAGCGGGGGATATCCGTGAAAGCGGGACCCCCGTCCCCCAGGCCGCGGACCCTGGAAGAGCTGCCCTGGATGAGCCCGTCCCTGCAGCACGGGCTGAAAGAGAAACAGAAAACAGCCTCGGACTTGCCGGGTTTGGCGTTCCGTGGAATATTACACAGCAGAGAAAATGCACGCGCGGAGAGCTCAGAGGAGACGGGACTATGAATAGCTACTAGTAGCTACGAATCACATGCCACTGAGGAAGGCCACCTACCGTCCCCCTTCCCCCTGCCCGGGCCGCCCTGGGTCCCGCTGGACCAGCAAACACGCCCAGACATTGGCAGCTCATCAGACGGGCAAACAGCACACGGCTCAGCCGGCCCACGTCTCGGGCCGTGAGGCAATCGGTCAGAAAGCACCCGGTTAGGTAACGCGCTCCGGTCTGCGGGAAACATTCCATCCTCAGTCCAGCCCTAAACCCCGCTGAACCCGCACAGCCGAGGCACCAGGTTCCCCGGAAGGAGCGCCTGTCCTCCTGGGGGACGGCAACACTGGCCAGGAGAGGAGTCAGAGGCCACAGTTTCTCTGACCTACGGGGGTGACCCCTGCGTGGTCCCCAGACCTCCTTCTTTGTGCTACGTAAAGCAAGCGGGCAGGATGGTCTCAGTTTGGGAATCCCAAGACCAGGTGGGCCTGGCGTCGGTGTTTGCTTTAAAATGAGTCTTTTTAAAGTACTTTTTATTTCAATTCACTTAGTTGACATACGGTGTATGACTAGTTTCAAAGGCAGAGCTCAGGGTTCATCAGTTGCACATCGCACGCCCTGCCCGTGATGTCACGCGCCGTCCTTCATGCCCGGCCCCAGTCACCCCGGCCCGCACCAGCAGCCCTCAGTTCGTTCCCTGTGATGGTTTGTCTCCCTCTCAGATTTCGGCTCGCTTTATTCTTCCCTCCCTTCCCCTGTGGCCCTCTGTTTTGTTTCTTAAATTCCACTTGTCAGTGAGATCATGCGATAATTGTCTTTCTCTGGTTGACTTATTTCACGGACCGTAACACCCTCGAGTTCCATCCACGTTGTTGTAAATGGGAAGATTCCATTCTTTTGATGGCTGCGTAATATTCCATTGCATAATACAGACCACATCTTCTTTATCTGTTCACCTGTCAATGGACATTTGGGCCCTCTCCATAGTTTATCTGTTGAGGCCGTCACCACTGTAAACATTCGGGTGCACGTGCCCCTTTGGACCAACACATTTGTATCTTTAGGGTAAATACCCAGTAGTGCAATTGCTGGGTCCTAGGGCAGCTCTATTTTCAACTTTCTGAGGAACATCCATGCTGTTTTCCGGAGTGGCTGCCCCAGCTCACATTCCCACCAGCAGTGCAGGACGGCTCCCCTTTCTCCGCATCCTCACCAACACCTGTCGTTTCCCGACTTGTTCATGCTCCCCGTTCCAACCAGTGTGAGGGGGCATCCCTCTGTGGTTTTGAGTTGTATTTCCCTGAGTGAAACGTGCTTTTTGAAAGCAGGGACTTGAACTGGAACTTGCACACCATGCTCACGGCAGCGGTGTTCATGGCATCTGCACATCCGTCCACAGAGAAGCAGATACACAGGACATGATCCGTCCACCCGGTGGGCTATTACTCAGCCTCAAAAAGGAAGCACTTTCTGACACCTGCCACAACACACATGGACCTGGAGGACACAATGCTGAGTTAAATAAGCCAGACACGAGGACAAATGTAGCAGGATTCCACTCACAGGAGGTCCCTAGAGGAGTCAGACTCTCAGAGACAGACAGCACCATGGGGGCCGCCGGGGCTGGAGGAAGGGAGTTAATGTTTAACTCCCACGACAGAGTTTCAGTTTGGGAAGATGGAACGTTCTGGAGACAGATGCAGGGGGTGGAATTGCACAACAATGTAAATGTGCTTAAAACCACTGAATGGCACAGCTTTAAAAATGGTTAAGATAGCAAATTTTGTGTTATGCATATTTTATTGCAATTTAAAGTATTAAGTGCAAAATAGTGTTTTCACAGCAATTTCCATTAAATTCCCTACTTATCATGTGCTGCTTCCTTCATGTCCCTCAAGTCTTTTCTCAGGGGGCCACCTCCTCCAGGAGGCCCACCCTGACCACCCTACTGAAAAGTGCAACCACCCCTCCCACCAGCTCCCCAGAAGCAAGCACTCCTTCTCTCCTGGACAGCACAGGGGTTCCTGCATCATCTCCCCTACTCAGTGTTTGTTTCCTCTGTCTCGAATGCTGGCCCTCCACGCAGGAATATGTGTGTCTCTGACTTACTGTTGGATGCTAAGAGTCTAGGGCAACCAAATAGACCCCTGCAGGATGCTTCACCCCAGGACAGCGGAACACACATTCTTCTCAAGTGCACATGGAACATTTTCGAGGATGGACCGCATGTTAAGCCATCAAAAAAGACTCCGTGAATGTAAAAAGGACTGAAATCACAGAAAGAACATTCTCCAGCCAAAAGAGACTAAAATTACAAGTCAATAAGAGAAGAAAAAATTTAGAAATGTACAAATGTGTGAAAATTGAACAACACACGTCTAAATGACCAATGGGTCAGAGACCACAACCCGGGGAAACTGGAAAATACTAAGAAGGAAAAAAAAAAAAAAAAGAAAGAAACTAGAAAATATCTAAAATGTGTGGACAAAGAAAACAAAATATAGCAGAACTTAAGAGATAGAGCAAAACAGTCCTTAGAAGATTTTCAGTGGTAAATATCTGTAATCAAAAGAGCAAAGAGCTCATGTCCATGATGATGAAACTGGACAAGGACAATGAACTAAAACAAGCCACAGAGGAAGGAATAAAAAGGTGAAATGAAAGTAAGAGAAGAGAAAACCAACGAAGCCACAGTCAGTTTCTTTGAGAAGCTGATGAAACTGGTAAATTTTCAGCTAGACTGATAAAGGAGAAAAAAGGGGGGAAATAATCAAATTGCCAGACTCAGAAATTAGAAGGAGGACATTTCCACCGACCAGACAGAAACAAAGGAGGTTAAGGCAACCCTGTGGACAAGGCACACAGAAATGGGACAGATTCCAGGGAGACACAAAGTAGCAAATGTGACTTAGGAAGAAACATACCTATAACAAGAAAAGACTGAATTAAAGACACACACACACACACAGAAAGCACCAGGCCCTGATGGCTTTACTGGTTAATTCTACCAAACCTTTAAGGAAGGATTAAATACCAGTTTATCACAAACATTCCCAAAAAGTAGAAGAGAACACTTTCCAGTTCATTTTATGAGGTCAATATTACCACAACACCATCAGAAGAATGCTACAGATCAATATCTCTTGTGCATATGAATGCGAAACACTGAACAAAATACTAGCAAACTGAATCCAGGAGTAGATGAAAAGCATTATAAGTCATGACTAAGTGGGATTGATCCCAAGAATCCAAAATTGGTATGACATCTAAAACTCAATTAATGCAACTCCCCATATTAACAGAATAAGGGGCAAAAGGGAGCTGAGCATCTCGACAGATGTAGAAAAAGCAGTCGGCAAAATCCTGCCCTGCTTCATGATAAAATGCTCAACAAACTAACAACACAAGTGACTTTCCCCAACCTGATCTTCAGCATCTACAAGACACCCACAGCTGATGTCATAAGTAATGTTGAAAGACTAGACGCTTCCTCCTCAGACCAGGAGCAAGACACTGATGTCCTTTCTCGCCACTTGTACTCAACATTGTGCTGGATGGAGTTTCCAGGCGAGGCAATTAATCACAATGAAAGAAAAGCACCCAGATTAGATTAGAGAGAAAGAAATAAAATTTTTGCTATTTGTAGATGACATAATCTTATATACAGAAAATCCTAAAGAATCTACTAAAAAATTAGAACAAACATGATCAGCAAGATTATAGAATATATGATCAATATATAAAAAATGAATTGTATATCTACACACTAATAATCGAACTATTTGAAAATGAAATTAAGTAAATAATTTCAGGGGTGCCTGGGTGGCTTAGTCAGTTAAGCATCTGCCTTTGGCTCAGGTCATGATCTCAGGGTCCTGGGATCGAGCCCCGCATCGGGCTCCCTGCTCCGTGGGGGTCTGCTTCTCCCTCTGCCCGTCCCCCTGCTCGTGTTCTCTCTCACCCTCTGTCTCTCTCTCTCAAATAAATAAAATCTTTTTTTAAAAAAGGCAAAATGCATCATACACCTAAATATAAGAGTAAATAGCATAAAACTCTTAGGAGAAAATGCAGGCATAAATCATTAGGACTTCAGGTTAGGCAAATCCTTCTTAGATGTGACACTAAAACAATAAGTAACAAAGAACAGATGCTTTCTGTCAAAAAGTAAAATTTCCATCCTTTAAGAACACTATCAACAAAACAAAGAAAACAACCCAGAGAACGGGACAGTTGTCATCATACTGTCCACCAGATAAGAAATTCGTACCTAAAGAATTATCAGAACTACATAATAAAAGGAGCCCCCCCCAAAAAACAATTAAAAGTGAGCAAAAGATCTGAAAAGACCTTTCACCAAGTGAGGTATACAAATGGCCAACAAGCCCACGAGAAGGTGCTCAGAACATTCGTCAGGGAAGAAATGCAGATTACACAGAGGGAGATGCCACCTCACACCCTCCAGGATGACCACACTGGACGAGACAGCACCAACTGGTGAGGAGGCGTGGGAAGGGGAGCCCCAGAAGGTGCATCTTCGGCCCACCCACTGTGGGGAACAGTCTGGCAGGTCCTCAGAAGGTATAATACCAGGTCAGCCCGTGACCCGGCACTCCCACTTCTGCGTAAACACCCAAGATCCACGAACACATACGCCCACATGAACACTCATATGCTGATTCGAAAAACCGGAAAAGCAGAAGAACCGATGCGTCCGTCCACAGCCGCAGGCACGACCACAACGGGACGGTCCCATACGACAGGGCATCGTTCTGCCGTGGAAGGCAACGGGGCGCTGCTACGTGTCAGGACACAGACCCCAGATGGACCCTGGCAAGAGCGGGCTGAGGGAACGGCGCAGTCCCCAAAGACGGACACTGCGGGATTTCGTGTCTGTGAGATGTCCAGGCTGCGCAAGTCCACGGGGGCAGAAAGGGGGCGAGTGGGCGCCGGGGCCGGGGAACGCGCGCAGGAAGCGGGAGCGAAGACAACGGGACTGAGGTCTGCAGGGAGGCTGGATGAGGAAAGCGTTCTCGAAGGTTTCGTTACTTTACTTCTTTGAGAGAGAGACAGAGGCAGTGAGAGCAGGGAGAGGGGCCGAGGCAGAGGGAGAGAATCTCAAGCAGACCCTGTGCCGAGCACAAGAGCCCCACATGGGACTTGATCTTGAACCAAAGTCTAGAGTCAGATCTTTAACCGACTGAGCCACCCAAGCTCCCCCACACTTTACTTTCTTAAACAAGTCGAGGACAGTGCCTGGCACAGGGCCCTCAGCAGCCGCGTGTGCCCCAGGCCCTAAGACACACGGACACACAGGACAGACAAGGGGTGCCCTGGACTTTCTTCCGGGGGGGAGGAGGGTGACGTGCATGGAAACCAACTCACAAAATCACGAGTTTCAGCCTCGGTGCAGGAGAGAGAACCAAGGTGGGGACCTTTGTCCACTTCTGCATGGGGTCTCCTCCCCTCCAGTGCCTCCTACCAGCCCTGGGACCTCTTCCCACGGAGGCAGCGGGAAAGAGGTCTGCTGGAGGGTCAGCAATGCATCCTCTCCCCTGCAGAAGGCGGCCCCCTCCCGCTGAAGCCTGGGGAACCGGGACTCTCCCCAGGGCTGGGCAGGGGGGCACCCACAGGTGCGACAACCTCGACCCTTGGCCTGGGGGCCTTGCGCTTTCATGCTATACAAGAACCAGTGCCCCACAACACCCATCATCAGCCATCCTGAGGGACGGTCTCCTCCCAGGGCCGCCCACCCCCACTCGCGGGGAGGGCATGAGCCAGAGACACGGTCTAGAGATGGCATAAATATGGGCAGGGAACTCCATCGGTCCCTTCCACAATGAGTGACAAACATCTCTCCAAGCTTGGGGGGAGGGGGCAGGGCGGCGGCAGCCTGCAGAGGGTGTCAGCTCCTTTCAAAAGCTGCGTTTGCTGCCCTCACTCACTCTGCCAGAGAGGACCTGGAGGTTAGCAGGGAAGGGAAGTGCTGGACCTTCCCCAGGGCCCAGAGAAAGCACCCCTACCCCCCAATACCCCCAGGGAGCACTTACCCATCCCCCGTCCCCCCCAACCTCCCCTGAAAACCTGAGCAGCTGGTCTGCAGAACAACGGAATCTGTGATCCCGGGGCCCAGGGGGCCCTCTGGCTCCTCCTCTAGCGAGGGCCCCAGAGGGAGCACGGGGAAGGGGGAGGCCAGGCCAGGGCCAGCTGCCCCGCCCACACAGGGGGTGACAGGAGCTGCTCCTCCAACGTCCCGGGGACAATCTTTACCCCAAAACCCAAAACACCCGTCGGGGCTGCCGTGGCCCCTGCCCTGGCTAAGGCCCGGCGGACTGAGGACCCCCAGCAGGCAGGGACGGCAGACGCAGGACGCCTGGTGGGCCGTGGGCTCGCAGGACGCCTGGTTGTGCTCCCGGTCGGCTCCCCGCACGCCCCATCTGCCGCCCGGGAGGTCACACGGTGGGGGCATGTCCGTGGCCCCCACGCTGCCTCCTCCCAGCGGCTCTGTCCTTGCACTCATGGACACCCTCACGGGGATCCGAAAACAGCCTTCTGTCCTGACCAGTGTCACCAAAGGAGCCACCTGGGTCCCCAGCTGCCATCCCCACAGAGGTGAGCTTTTGGTGACCTCAGACACCTTCAACCAGGTACACCTTTCATAGCAAAGGACCCTGCCCCTATCAGACCCGGGGGTGGACCGAGCCAGCTGCCTGCTTCCCCTGAGCCTGGATCCCACCGCCCTAACTCTGCGGGGACCCCCCTCCCGAGGACCCCCTGCAGCCCCCAATGAAACTGCACAGACACATCCTAAATGACAAGAAAAAGGACAGGTGTTCCTGGAAACATCCCCCCGATGACCGGGCAGTGCCAGCTTTCAACTCACACCCAGTCCAAGTGCTGGTCCCAGACCTCTTCCGGGGGTCCTCAGTGTGTGACCCAGGGAATCCTGGGGGGTTCCCCCAGAGCCCTTTCAGGCCTCTGTGAAGTCAAACCGTCCTCCTGGCAACACTGAGACACAGCATCTTCCCGCTCACGGCCCTCCCACATGTGGGGGGTTTCAGGAGCTGCACGCCAGGGCCGTGGCTTGAGGCTCAGTGCCGAGGCAGGCCCAGAACCCACCCGTCTACTGCGAGGCCACACTCTAAAGGGACTTTGCAAAAATGTAAGTCGTGCCACGCATCTCTCCGAAGTTCTTCTCGTTCTGGAAAACGGCTGTTCTCCGTAAGAATGTTACTGACACGAACGTGTATGGGTTTATCGTTATCATTTTTAAAGGCATGACTATTTAAATACTTTTACTGCTCTTAAGTTTCTAATAGGACACGTACTGCAAGAGACGATGCGCGCGAACCGAAAGCTCTCTGGGGTCCCTAGAGAGGGTAGAGGGGTCCTTAGACCAAAAGTTTGAGAACCTCTCTGCACCCCCGGCCCGTGGGGGAGGGCAGGGGCGGGTGCAATTCTGTGTGGCAGAGCGAGCGGCCGCACGACCTTCAGCTGTTAGGTAGATGCCCTGGGCCTTGGGCACCTGCCCTGGAGTTTGGGGGTGATGTCCCGAGGGCCCGTTCCCCAGGGCATCTGCATCTGGAACGCACTCGGGGACCAACAAACCCCATGCGCTCACTACTGCCAATACTTTCATGTTTTAGCCACTCAGGTGTCCCCCCGACAAAGAAACAGAGGGCCCAGGGCGGACCCCGGTGTCCCCACAATATACCCCCTAAACCTGGTCCAAATGCACGTCCATCCCCGGCAACCCAAAGATGCAGGCAGACCGAGGAAGACAGGAGAGCAGCCGGCCAGCGTGAGCCCTGCCAGACTCGGCCCAGAAAGCTCCGAGGTTACTCGGCTGGGACCCCGACGGATCCCTGAGGCCAGGCCTGAGAGCAGCCCGCGGGCTGGCCCACCCACGTCTGAAAACTTCAGAGTGAGGCCAAGAAAGAAGAGGCCAGGGCCTGACCGGCTCGGGCCTTCGTGGGGCTGACCCTGCGTGCAGGAGGGAGAGTCTGGAGCCACCGGGGCTGGCCGGTTCTGCATGGCTGATGCTGTCCACCCAACGCGACCTTTTCCACAACCCGTGACTCCACATCTGGAGCCCCTGCAGGACCCCAAGACCCAGGTCCTCTCCTGGGGCTCGGTCTGCCTGGAGCCCTGCTAGAAGCAGAGGCAAATGCGTGCAGCTGGCCAGGCCCCCTGCAGTGGGAGCACAGAACACCACCACCACGGAAATCAGGAAGGAGAAAGACTGCGCCGGGGGTGGCAGCCACAGCAGTGGCAGCCGTGCTGTGTTCTTAGAGATGCAAGTGAGACAGCATCGGAGGCCGCTCTGCCCCCACAGGGCACTCCTGCTCCCCAGGGTCCCAGGCTGGCCTTCGGCTCTGCTCAGGATGTGGGACCCTCTCCCTGGGCCCAGGCCCTCCGGGACCCACCTGGCAGCCGCATCCTGCCCTTCTGTGTGCGTGCTGCGTGCTCAGAAAGCACCTGGACCTCCCCGCCCCACCCAGGAATCTGGGTGCGGTTTCAGGATTTCTCAACTCAGGGAGCAAGGGAACAGAACCCCAAGAAGGCACACTCTGGAGCAGGACACCCAGTGTGCAGGACTTGGAGCATTCAGGTGGCAGGCATCATTTGTCCCTACGGCCACCTAGGTGTCCCCACCGTCCCAGGATGGGCCTCGCCAGCAGGAACCCTGAAGGTGGGGCAACATCCAGCCCATTTCTCGTCCCCCCACCCCCCAAAGTAGACCCACCACAAGGGGCCAGTCTGAACGGAACCTTCTTCAGATGCTGCTCAGGGTACAAAGGCCTCGGGGTCCCCTTCCCCAGCAGCCCCTCCCACCTTCCATACCCTGCAAACCCCCGGGGGTGGAGGGAGGGAGCCGCGGGGGAAGGGCTCCCTATACTGAACACAGGAAGTTGGCTCAACCAAGTCTCTAAAGAAAACACCAGAAACACACACCGCTGGCCAGCAGAGCCGTGCACGCCAGGGGGACATTTACAGTGTTCAAGCTTATGGCTTTCTGGATCCACACCTGATTTGGGGGGACACTGAGTGACTTGAGGTCCCAGGAACATTTTTTGAAAGCCAATGTATGTACCTTTCCCTTGCACAGAAACGTGCTAGGTGGGTGAGTGAAAGACGGAGCGGCGTGCAAGTCTATTCCGTTAGGATAACTCTCTTGGGGGCAGTCGCGGCAGACGTTCAAGAAGGCACAGGGACCAGGAGGGGTCCCGGGAGCTTCTCCACCTGTTTGCCAAGGCAAGGAGGCTGCCCCGTCCCCGGAGCTTCCGACAGCAGAGGACACAGCCCCAGCTGGCCGGTTACTTCCGAAGGGCCAGTATTTACCTCGCAGATGAGGTTGTCCAGCCTCTGCAAATACTGAAACCTATGAAGGAAAATTTTATATGTTGACTTCAGAACGCATGAGAAGCCTCGTCGGACTGGTGCGGCCAGAATCGAGGGTGGGCGTGAGGGCGTCTGGGGCGAGAGTCCAGATCCGCTCAGCTTTGCGGAACTTGTGGATCGTTCGGATTTTTCACGAACGATGGCACAGGAAACACAGACAGGGACACCAAAACGATGCTTTCAGGGAGCTGAGAGGCCAAAAAAAAAAAATCTCTTTGAAAAAATGTGCCCATCCTCCCCCAACCCAACCCCACTGCTGCCCCAGGGCCTTTGTAGGTCTGCAATGATTAGCCGCCTAATGAATGCCTCCTGTGGAGTCTCCTCAGCCACCAGCTCAGGGCTTGCCAACCACTGGGCCGCCAAAACCTGCAGCACTGCTCAAAGTGTGCTCCCGGGACTCCTGATGGTGCGGACCCTCTGGGGGGGGCTCCGAACCTGCCTCTCTGGCCCTGGAATTTCCAGGGAGTCAGGAGCCCCCGCCCCAAGGTCCAGCATTTGAAATCTGCAGCTTTCACACTGGGAGTTCATGGCTTCATTCAACACGCACACCCCTCACCGAGCCACCCTGAGAGTCCTTGGCAAACCCCACAAGGACAATTTTCCAACACTGTCCCCAGCGGTCACCGGGCGCAGTCGCCCCCCCCCCCCCCCCCCCCCCCCCCCCCCCCGCACTGACATCTGGCAGCCAATCACCGGCGGCTCTGCTCTCCACTGCGGCTGAACGCAAGCTCCCAGCAGCCCCACGGGCTTTGATGGGCTCGGATTCCCAGAAAGAGACACGGGCCTTGGCTGCACACCCAGGGTCCCGACCCCGAGCTCGGCGCAGGCGCTCAGATCTGCCCCAGCACGGGGCTCACCTCCCCGTTCCCCCATTAAGACTGGAAACCCCTTGAGGGGGTAGGAAAGTTCATAGCAGATGCTAACTCATCCCCCAAAGACTGACTGAGGCAGTGACAGTCACATCCCACAGTCACTCCAAAACAGTCCTTGAATCTGCTTCCAAGGAAAATAAAAGGGCCTATCACATCAAGAAGTCTGAGCAGAAACTCCGGTTTTCCCTCTCCGACTGTAGCTCTCTTCCGCAAGCAGTTACAAGAAGAGCAATTGTCTAACCGGGTGAATCTTCCCGCTGGGTCATCTGCTTGCTTGCCTATGTGGTGGGCATGGGGCAGGGCAGGGGACCTAAGGCTGCTGGGCTCGCAGTGCCTGAGGCCCCACTCCCTAGCCGTGCGCCCCGGGGCCAGGCTTCCCTCCTCTGAGCTTGCGGTCCCCGGTCTATGAAAGGAGAAGACGGCACAGCTCTCTCCCGGGAGCTCTCTGAGGCCTGACTGAGGTCATCGATAGCAAGACACAACGGCTGTCCCCACCGTGGTTGCTGGCACTTAGGGGTTCCCTACCTTTGGGACAAGAAAAAGACCATTAGGGCCTAGGTCCCAGTGCAGTGCAGGCAAAGAAATGACCAGACGATCCAGACCTCCTACAGGTGTTTCTATATCCCTCGTCCCCGTCCTCCCCCAGATCGGGCTGGGGTCCCTCTCGGCGCCCTACAGCACCCAAAGGTCGCCTCTGTCACAACCCCTGTCCCCCTGTGCATGACTTGGCCCGCCCCTTCCCTTCCCCCACTGGCCTGGAAGTTCCCTATGGTAGGGGGACGTGGGGTGGGGGGGCAGCCCCTGTGCCCAGCTGCAGGCCTCGTGCTCAGGCCAGGCCCTCCGATGCGACCCACGGAGACAATCTGACAGACCCCAGATCGCCTCAGACTGTCGCAGAAGAGCAGGCCCCTTCCTGGGCGGCGGGGTCAGGTGCACTGGGTCACCGGAGTCACAAACCCCGGCGCCCTTCACGCAGTCGGCCCATCCCCCTTCAAGAAGCGCGTGGGGGAAGGGCTGGGGATTCCAGAGATGTTTTAACCGGATTTGGTCTGGGGCCTTCCTCCCCACCTCCCTGGTCAAAGCAGAGAATTCAGCAGGCCGGTAGATCACTTTGAGGAAAGATCATAAATGTCCCCGTCCGTCCCCCACCCCCACCCCCGCCCCTGCCCCTGGGGCTCAGGACAATTGGAGGCTTCAGAGGAGGCTATCAGGGACCATCCCCCTGGGGCTTTTCCGGCCACACCCCTCCCTGCCACAGGCTCCCTGGGACCGTTTCTCAGCCTCCGGTGGGGCTGGGCCAGCAGTTTACACAGCAGGAGCGGGGAGTTCCCGAGAAGTGAGCGTTCAGGAGTCACGGGGCCAGGATGGGGGAGGGGGAGTGGCTTCACCCCCAATCTTCAGTTGGAGCCGGAGGCAGGTCTTGGCCTCCTCAGCAACCCAACTCCCAAAACTGACCCCCTCTTGGAAAGCCCCCCTCCTCACCCGAGATGACAAAGACACCAGAACTCTATAAATCAAGGCTTCGACAGACTCACGAATGACAACACTAAACTAAAGAATTACTTTTCTATAAAAATCCATTTTTCCTTGGGGGCACCTGGGTGGCTCAGTGGGTTAAAGCCTCTGCCTTCGGCTCAGGTCATGATCTCAGGGTCCTGGGATCGAGTCCCGCATCGGGCTCTCTGCTCAGCAGGGACCCTGCTTCCCCCTCTCTCTGCCTGCCTCTCTGCCTACTTGTGATCTGTCAAATAAATATATAAATAAATCCTTTTTTTTTAATCCATTTTTTTCTAGGATTTTCCTGCATACCGGTGGACTCTTTCATGTTTTTCTTAGCGTCAAGCTTTTTCTTCCAACTTGCTCCCCCACCACAGATGGAATAAACTGTGATGCTATCTGACAGCAGCGTTACCTCCTGCTGGCCGGGAGCCGGGCATCTGACCCTTGACCCTGGATGGCCAGGGCTCCCTCCAGATGGGGCCTGCAAGAGGCCCAGGCCCTACAAGTCAGCTAGGGGGGGCCCCCTGCACACAAGCCCTAGAACCGGCTAAAGAAGTGAACCCAAGTCCCTAGGAAACTCTCCTGAATGTGAAAAGGGCTTTCTCTAGCAAATTACACCGGTGCAGGGTAGGCGGGAAGATCCCCGCCCCCTTCCCCAACCTGAAGGGATTTGCTCAAAGCCGCCCTGCGCAGGCACCCGCCCGCTGGGAGCTGCCTTTATAAGCAAAATCTCATGGTTCAAGCATGCCTGTTGCTACTTGAACAGTTGGGGCTCGTCCCTCGCGGGCCCAGAGGAGCCCCTGGCTTTCCACTCAATTCCTCCTTCTTGGAAATCCAGAAATTTCTTAGCAAGACGAGGGCACCAACTTCCCAAGACTTACACCCAACCACTAATTCCTATTCAGACAAGGGTCTCCTTCGGGCCTCCTTAAAGATACGAGCAGCTGGAGGGCTCATTAACAGCCCCCAGCAAGGCCACTTCCACTCCCAGCCCCAGGAGCGGAGGATCCCCAGTGGGAACCGATCGGTGTCAAAACTGAGCTCTCAAACGCAGCCGCCCCCGGGGGGTGGGGGGAGGAGGCTTCTGGACACACCGAAACCCCCAGATCCAGCAGATCCTCCCAGGACAGCTGGGTCGAGGCTGAATCCAGGGGAGACAGCCCCTCCCGGAGGCGCGGGCAGCGGGGTCGCGGGGCGAGTCCCAGCGAGCGATCAAAGCGCCGCCCCCAACGGAGGGCTTCCGAAATTACCTCTCTAATTCTTTTAGCTTAATTTAATTAGAGGGCTGACCTCATTAAATCCAACTTGAGTTTCGAACAAAAAAGAGGTCACAAACCATCCAGTTTTTACTACCTCCAACCCCTTGCGGAAGGCACTTCGTTTCTGGAAAGCCTCTGGGGACTCCCCGGGCCGTGCCCACAGCTGCCGGCCCACCAGGCCCCTAAGCACCGCGACCTAAGCGGCCCAGGTCCTTCCTAACAGCGGCTCAGGGTCGCTTTAAAAGCTCCTCCACGAACTCCACGGCCAAGAGCACCGGCCGAGCCCCCCTTGGGCGCCCCCAGCCCCACCGAAACACAAACTCGCCGGCGTGCCCGCCCTCGAATCCCGCGTCGAGCGGTGGAACCCGCGCACCCTCCGAACCCGGGCGGCGAGGTCCACCCCGGCCCCTACGCTCTCCGAACCCGGACCGGAGGGTCCACCCCGGCCCCCGCGCCCTCCGAACCCAGGCTGCGAGGTCTACCGCGGAACCGCCCCCTCCGAACCCGGGCGGCGAGGTCCACCCCGGCCCCTACGCTCTCCGAACCCGGACCGGAGGGTCCACCCCGGCCCCCGCGCCCTCCGAACCCAGGCTGCGAGGTCTACCGCGGAACCGCCCCCTCCGAACCCGGGCGGCGAGG
>NC_081557.1:2546594-2578511 GCF_022355385.1 Mustela nigripes | reverse complement strand
GCCACCCCGATCCCCGCACCCTCCGATCCCGGGCGAGGTCCTCCCCGGGGGTCGCACCTGCTTGCGCAGTCCAGCAGCCCCAGCTCCGGTGGCGAGTGAGCGGTCGGTGTCTCCAGGCGCGCCTCGCTCCCCGCCAGCCCTGCGGGGGCGCCCGGGCCGCGGGCTGTGCGGGCGGAGCTGCCGGCCGCGGGGAGGAGGGACGCCCGGGCGAAAGTTGCCAGGGAAACTTGAGCAACTCGAGCGCGCCGGTGCCAGCCTCCTGCATAATTCACGGGTGGCGGCGGCGGGCCGCCAGGGCCCCTCACCTGCACTAGCCCGGCCCCCCGACCCACCCAACGCCGGCCGGGGCGCGCAGCGGCCAGAGGCCCGGCATCAGGCGCCGGCACTGCGCGACCCCCGGGATCCGGGGGCACGACCCGCGGCACCCCAGGCCTGCGCCGAGTGCGCCGGCTCCGGCCTCCCGGAGCCCGCTGCTCCAGCCGCGCGCACCTGCATGGGGGCTCTGTGAGCTGGCTCGAGGCTGGGTGACCGCTGCAGGGTCTCTGGGGACCCTGCGACCGCGTCTTGGGTCCCCGCCCCCCGCGCGCCCCCTGGCGGCCCCGAGCCTGCTCCTTCTCAAGCCTGCAGACCCAAGTCCCCAGGCCGGCGGGTGGCGACCGAGGGCAACCAGACCCCGGGCAAGCGGTGGAGGTAGGTCCGCGGTGCCCCAGCGGCAGGCGCGGGACGCGCTAGGGGTGAGGGGGCTCCTGCGCCAGGAGGACAAAAACGGCGCTCCTGCGCTCTGCGCCCACGCCTCTTCCAGAGCCGTTTAAACCGGCCCCTACTGCAAAGGAAGCCGGGGAGGTGTCCTCACAGAGAAGCGACCCCCACGGGACGCGCGGAACCCTCTTCCCAACCCCCCATCCTGCACCCCCACCCGGGCTCCGACGGGTTCAGTACTGCGCTTACCCAGTCGTTGGTGCTCCTGTAATCCAGACGCACCCAAAAGGCAGCGGGTGGACAGGGTCGGGCGCCCGGGGGCCACCCACTGTCGTTCGGGCCACCCCCGCCCCGCGCCCGCGGCTCCCCGTGCCCCCCGCCGCCGCCTTACCTTGCCCGGGCGGCCGCTCGGGAGTCGGGCGGGGTGGGAGCCCCCGGGGAGGGCCGACGTCCGCGCGCACCTGGCTCCGCCGCGGGGACTCGAGCGGCGCCGCGCCCAAGCCGGCCGGAGCGCGGGAGCAGCCGGAGCCGCGGCCGCTCAGGTGTCGGGGGTGGGGTGGGGGGCGCCGCGGCTCCGCCCCGCGCTGCGGCCGGGGCGGGGGGCTCCTCACGGGGCTGCTGGGCGGTCCCTCCCCTCGGCCCGGCGCGGGCGGCTGGGGCCAGAGAGCGTGGGGGAGGGACCGTCTCGCCGCCAAAGGGCGCGCGCGGCCCAGGACCCGCGTGCGCGGCCCGCCCCGGACCCCTCCCGCGCCGGGGACCCCGCGCCTCCGCACCTGCCCCGGCCGCTCGGGCCCCGGCGACGACTCGGGCGCGGCGCGCGGGGTCTGTTGTGGCAACCCCGGGAGACGGCGGGCGCCCGGGGCCGCCTCCGCGCGCCGCCCCGCCCCGGGCTGCGTGCCTCGCCGCCCCCCTTCCCCGAGCAAGCCCGGGGACCAGAAAGTCCTTTAATTTTGTACAGCCCGGTCCGCGCGGCGCGATTATCCCGAACGCCGCCGCCTCCCGCCCCGGCGTGTTTTATGTTAAAGGATTCAGAAATCCCGAGGCCGACGGCGCGGCAGCGCGTTTGCAGAGCCCAGGAAAACTTTGTGCCTGGGCGACGCCGCCATCTGCCTCCCCGGCCACCTTCCACCGGGGCCCACCGCCCTCCCAGCCAGGGAAGGATTCTGGGTGGGGGGTAGGGGAGTACAAGCCCACCGCTCAGATGAATCCGGGAGGCGAAGGCGGCCTCCGGGGACGCCCAGGAGCCCTGTTATTATCTAGGGCTTGGGGATCGCCAGGTTTGCCAAAACCCAGAGCGGGAAGGTTGTCAGGAACCCTGGTCCCAGCTCCCGGCGTGGTCGTGGAGTTACTCCTCCCAACCTGGTAGGCGCCATTGGCTCATAACTTCTCACGCCTCCACTAATTCATTGCTAGTTACACCAGCTCCGGAGGTTTCGGTGGCCTGCGTTTTGCCATGTTCTGGAAGAAGGGAAAGCAAGTCCTTTCCAAGATCTGCAGTGTGAGTTGGGGGGGGTAGGAAGGGGGGGGCAGACACCACCCTCCTGGCTGGGATGTAGAACACGCTTGCATTTTACAAAGCCCATTCTGCGTCGACCCAGGAAAAACAGAGAGATTCTATAAATGCGTTTTTATTTTTATATATTTATAAGGTATTACGGTAGACATACTTTTTAAAGTCAATCTTACAGAACATGCCTGAGAGATTTGCATGGGCCACTGACTTCAACACACCAAAGGCAAAGTTAAATATTTGCTCTAGATACTTTTTTTTTTACCCCTGCTTGCATAATTGTCCCACATTTCAAAGAAGTCTTTAAAAGCACTTAGGTTAAAAAAAAAAAAAAAAAAAAAAAAGTTGTGTTTGGGCCCTAACTATTTCAGGACACACGTGGAGCAAATACTGGAAGTCCTCGAGGGCAGCTGCCAGATGCAGGCTTCTTTCTGTCCTCTGGTGCCTTAAGCTTGAGACTTCCTATAATGTTTGTTGAGTGAATAAAGGAGGCAATCAGTCAAATAATAACAATCCCTAAGTGGGAAGAACGAGCCCCTGGCGTGCAAATGGGGGATTCTGCAGAGGGGGAAGAGGATCCGTCAGCAGAATGTTCCCATGTTCCTTGGGTTTGTCACTGGCAGATCCAAGATGTGGCTTATGTTGGGGGGAGGCGGTGAGGGACGGCTTCATCGCCACGCAACTTACATCAGACCTCGTGGCCCCAAACAAAGCGTGCCGTCTAAAAAGAGCCATGTGTTTGCCTACAATTCCAAATCAAAGAGAAATCCCCAGCGTGTCACCACCTCCAAACCAGTTTGCCACCCCAGATTTCAAGGACCGAGGACAGCAGAGGAGACTGCTGGCCCTAATGCAGCTGTGAAGACATTTCTGGGGTCCCCACAGAGAGCTCCAGTGCCAGAAGCATTGTGCTATCTTCAAGAAACACTTCCCCAGGGACCCAGGCCTCTGCCAGCTTGTCCACCCAAGGGGACACCCCTCGGCCACCCCTCCAGTCCCTCGGATCTGTTTGTTGTCTGGTGACAGCCCTCCATGGGAGCCCCATCTTCTGGCACGTTAAGGACACACATCCTGCCACATCCCAGTTTCTTTGTGTCCCTTTAGGGACACCCAGTCCAACCTTGTGCTTTGAGACATCCCTTGAGTCGAGAGCGTCTTGTGAAAGGCTTGGGACCGAGGACCCCACAACAGCACCTTGTCAAACCCCAGCACGCAATTGTGGATTTCGGGGCACATGTTCACCCTTGACAGCCTGTCCCTGCTGCGGTCTGGGCCTCCACGCAGCACAGAGCCTGTCAACAGTGGACCCGGGGTGGCCCATGTCATAAGGGCTCCTGGCTTTAGTTTCGGTATAGGAAAAGGGCAATCATCTTTTTCTGCTTCTCGATTTCAGACCTCCCTGGTTTGTTGTTGTTGTTGTTTTAATTTAATTTAATTTTTTTAAGATTTTATTTATTGATTTGACAGACAGAGATCACAAGTAGGCAGAGAGGCAGGCAGAGAGAGGGGAGGAAGCAGGGTCCCCGCCGAGCAGAGAGCCTGACGCGGGGCTTGATCCCAGGATTCTGGGATCATGACCTGAGCCGAAGGCAGAGGCTTTAACCTGCTGAGCCACCCAGGCGCCCGAGACCTCCCTGTTTTTGTTTCTGTAAACTGCCTTTTCCTGGGCCCCCGCCCCCTAAGCACATATGACGATGTTGGAATGAAGTATCTGGTTTCGCATTTGAGGAGCTCTTCTTTCCAATCAAACCTGAAGCCATCAGCCATCGGTCTCAGCCTTTAGGGGCTGCCCACTGAGCACAGAGAGCCCTAGGACTTCCCAGAAAGAGGAGCTATTCTACGGAGTCCTAGAAACTGGGGCACCGTACCGTTAAGACAGGCAAAACAGAATGAACTCCTCTGTCCTGGGAAAAACATTATAAATATTTTGTGGCTTAGATTAACCGGGACCCTTGTCGCTTGCAGCAGCAGGCGTGGCTCTCTCCAGAGCGGCTCCTGGGTCTGGGACCCAGAGGCCCACACCATTTCAGAGGCATGTGCCTGGGCTGCCCAAGGGGACGTCCCCAACTCTACCCTCCAGCTTCCAGGTGGGAAGCTGGTGTGCAGAGAGAGATGAGGCTTGCCCAAGGACGTGGGGTCAGAGCCAGGTAAAGGCAGGTGTGCCCAGGTGAAATCAGGTAAAGGCAGGTGAAGGTACATACTCCAGCCAACAAGTCTGCCTCATTCCCCCATCACTGCCAGAGTCCCGTGTTTTTGCAATGTTTTCCACTCCACCAAGAGGTCTACTCACCCCACATTACCCCCACGCAGCAGATAGTGGGCAAGTCACTCCTTTCTCCGTAATTTTATAACAAGTCCTAGCTCAGACACAAACTTGGTGCTATCGATACACAAATCCCTTAACGACTCCTCATGTGCCTCCTACCTTGCCCTCTGCATCTCCTCCTCGAGGAGTCTGACTACTCCCCATTAATTTGCATGAATTTATTTTCCACGGATGTGTTTTGAAAACTTCCTGAGACTGGTCGTCTGGTTGCAGGAGAAGCAGCTGCTAACACCGGAGAGCAGAAGGCGAGTTTGCCCTCCTGGAATCTGAGACCACAGAGGGGCTGGTCGGGAGCTGTTCTTGCTGGGGAGGGTGTGGGGCAGGAGGAGAGGGGCTGGAGCTCTGCCCTTGAGGCCGGCCTCCAAGTGTCCTGCGTGGGAACTTCCCCAGGCCTCCTGCCCCTGCCAGCACAGCCAGAGGAAGAGAGGAGTCAGTTCCAGGGGCCGGTCTGGTCCCGGTGGAAGCCAGGAGGGAGGCTGGGGGGGGCAACACTCAGTGCCACCGGCCGGCCTCGCCCCCCACCCCAGTCTGGTTCGTCCCTTGCTTACAGCAGAGATCTTAACCAAACACTGCTTTGGGGCTCCCCTACCCTCTTCCCTTAATTCTGCTTCCAGGGTCACCTCTCTATTGGCAAGCAGTCTGTCCCCAAGTCTAGGTTTCAGGCACAGCTTTCGGGGGAAACCCAAATGGCGTGTGGTTCTGTGTGACGTCGATGAGGCCCCGCCCCGCGAGGGCCCTGGAGGAGGGAGAGGGTTTGCGGATGCAAAGCTGCGCTAGCAACTTGACGCGATTATGGCGCAACCAACCCTGCCAGAAGGCCCCATTCCGACGAGCTCAGAGACGTGCGGGGTTTCCTTGGCAAGCAAACAATAAGGAAACTTGAAGATCACCAGCAAAGAAAATAAAACAGAACTATAAAGAAAGGAAAAAAAGCAAAAACAGGGGCACCTGGGTGGCTCAGTGGGTTAAGCCTCTGCCTTCAGCTCGGGTCATGATCTCAGGGTCCTGGGATCGAGTCCCGCATCGGGCTCTCTGCTCAGCGGGGAGCCTGCTCCCCCCCCCCCACGCCTGCCTCTCTGCCTGCTTATGATCTCTCTCTTTCTCTCTCTCTCTCTGTGTCAAATAAATAAATGAAATCTTTAAAAAAAATCGAAAACAAAACAACAACACGCATGAGGGAGTGAGGGTTATCCCAACATCGCCGCCTTGCTTCTATGTTAATTCATCCATTAGGAGATATGTCTGAGCCAAAGAACCTTCTAGTTAAAAGAAAAGAAAAGAAAAAAGAATTGGCTTGAGAATATTTAATATTGTTCAGCTTTAAATATGAAAAACCCAAGCCAGTTTTGCGTTCCGTATGAAGCGTGAAATCCTTCTCATTCCGTTCCGGAACAAAACACGAGAGCTGGCGCTGGCGCTGGCTAACATCCCCACTTCCGAGTATTTCTCTGGAAGTGCCAGCCCATGCAACTGAGCAAGAAAATTCAATGGGAAAGGTTAGGTATTTTTAAAAAGAAGGCAAACGTATCATTAGGGGAGGTGCTGTGATTTTCTAACTGGCTGAAATGAAGCCTGTCATTTTTGTCTGTCTCTTCACCCATTTCCACTCCTGTAATTCCCACTCCTGTGACGGCAGAGAGAAGCCGCAGAGCTGCAGAAAAGGTGACAGTGGTAAATGTGTGTAATGTGCTCAGACACACGCCTCGCAGGGCTCGCGCTCCGGGGGCCGCGGCCTCTGCTGCTCTCAGGGCCTGTCGCGCCGTGAAGCTGCAGTTCTTCCTCTAAACCACATTACATTCAAGCCCCCTGTTGGCATGCAGTTTATCCGAAGGAATCAGCATGCCCATATACATATATACACACACTTATATCTAGAACATAGAAAAGATTAAGCTAAAAAGGCAATCCCAACAAAAACATAGGCAAAAGATTTGGGCAGCCCTCACCCAAGAGGCCATCGAAATGGTGGGCAAGCATATGGAGAGGTGCCCAATTTATTAGTGCCCAGAGAGAAAAGAGGCCCACCGTGAGATCACTTCTAATCTGCCAACCTGAGAAAGGCAGGACGTACTGGATGCTGGAGGGGACGCGGGTCCTTGCACAGTGGGCTCTGCCGGTGGCTGCGGGTACAGATGCCTTGGGAAGGGGTTCTGCGGTGTGTGCTGGGGCCACACTGCTCTGCGCAGAGGTGCTCACCTGGGAGCCACGAGAACGTCTGTGCACAGGAAGGCGTGGGCAAGAGGGCTGCGGGTGCTCAGCAGAGATGGGAAGGAACAGTGGCCCCACGTCCCCGCAAGCCGATCCGGTCCACAGCAATGACGGAGGAGCCCCGGCCTCACGCAGAGCGGGACTAATCTCGTAATTGGCACGTTACGTGGAAGACGCACGTACTGTGCAATTCCATCTGTATAAGGCTGGAAAACGGGCGGGAACGATCTGTGATGTTGCACCCTGGCACGCAGAGGGAGACAGGGGACTTTCTGGGTGCTGGGAACACGCTGTCCCTGGGTCCGAGAGCTGCACGTGTGGGTGGGTTCGCACTGGGAAAACTCCTCCGGCCGCGAGGTTATGATTTATGCCTTTTCCGTAGAGCTGCTAGTCTGTGATAAAAATCGACTTCGGTGTAACAAGAAAAACCTCCAGAAAGAACACAAGCGGAGGAGGCCCGACGTTAAACACACTGAAAAGCTACCGTAATTCCCAGGCAGTCGCTGACGGCGGGTCACAGACGCAGAAATGAAAGCAGCCTCACCGGGGCCTGCGCCTCCCTTTCCTCCGGATTTCGTTGCCACCCCGCCTCCTGGACCGCCTGCTCCCGTGGGAGCTGGAGGGCGGTCTGGGCATCAGCGCGGTGTGCTTTTGGGGGGCCTGGGGTCTCCTTGCTCACCTGGACCTGGGGCTCCCACGCACAGCCTGGCGCTCCGCACACGCCCAGCGGCCGCCCAGCTCGATGTCAGAGAAGAGAGGGAGGGGGGGACCGCGTGCGGGAGCCCACGGTGGAATTCAGTCCGCCATACACGCGTTTTAAAAATGTATAAGAAGGGGGTGCCTGAGCGGCTCAGCCAGCGAAGTGTCTGTCTTCAGCTCAGATCGTGATGCTGGGGCGCTGGGATCGAGCCCCGCATCCAGCTCTCTGCTCAACGGGGATTCTGCTTCTCGTGCGCTCGCTCTCTGCCTGCCGCTCCCCTGCTGGTTCTCTCTCCCCCTCTCTCTGTCAAATAAATAAATAAAAATTTTGAAAAACGTATAAAAAGAAGTAGGCAATAGTTGGTGTTTATTGGCTGAGCAATTTTTAAATACAGCTAAATCCCTCACCCACTCCTCCTGACAAAGATAAGTGACAGGTGAAAGGTGTTGCCAGTAGGGGTGCCTGGGGGGCTCAGCTGGTTGAGGGTCCGACTCTTGGTTTCGGCTTAGGTGATGAGCTCAAGGTCATAGGATCGAGCCCGGTCACAGGCTCCACGCTCAAGGGAGAGCCTGCTGGAGATTCTAGGTCTTCTCTCTGCCCCTCCCCTGCTTGAATACATACATACATACATACATACATATGTACATACGTACATACATACATAAAATCTTGTTTTTCAAAAAAAGATGTAGCCATTAAATGCAAAATAATAAAACATCAGAGAACGCCACAGATGATGATTCTCAGAATTTCAAGGTAGAGAGAGCTTGGAAGGCCTTTCTAAACATGTCAGATATTCCAAGGGGAAAAGTTGAAATCAGGCCACAGGGGAGTGAGGGTCTCTCACGGGACGACAGCCCAGGAAACAAAACCAAGCTAAAGGAAGGATGAACGGCCAGAGAACAAATTTAAACCTATGCCTTAAAAAGTTAACACAGGTCCTAAGTATATAAAGATCTTTCCAAAGTAGACATCTATTTAGATCTAAAGTAATAGAAATCATCAAAAAGCCTACTTGAAAAATGGATAAATGACAGAAAAGGAAAAGTTACTTTAAAATAATAAAAAGTGGTGGGGCACCTGGGTGGTGGCTCAGTGGGTTAAGCTTCTGCTTTCTGCTCAGGTCATGATCTCAGGGTCCTGGGATCGAATCCCACATCGGGCTCTCTGCTCAGTGGGGAGCCTGCTTCCTCCTCTCTCTCTGCCTACCTCTCTGTCTACTTGTTATCTCTCTCAGTCAAATAAATAAAAATCATTAAAAAAAGAAAAACACCTCAAAAAAATAATAATAGTAAAAAGTGGTGAAATCTTTTCAGCCAGTGGTGACTAGAATGGTTGATCATCCGTGTGGGAAACAAATACAGCTTTTACTCTATAAAAAATTGTGTCCGCGTGATCAGAGATCACCATAACGGATCAGAGCTACACGACCCCTAGAGCAAAAGCAGGAGAAAGCCCGTCCGGTTTGGGGTCCAAGGTCTTTGCGACCACAGCAGAAGTGTGCAAAAGGAAAGAAAATGGGCAAACATGAAAGTTTAGACTTTCTGCTCTCTCAAGGACATCCTGTCAAGAGAAGAAGAGTCATGTTGCAGACGGGGAGAAAAGTCCTTGCAGATCGCGGGCCTGACGAAGGACCCAGACCCGGACGGAATTCTCCGAGCGCCGTCTTGGAACTCAGCACCCATCGACTGGGCAGCTCAGCACAGACGTGGCAGGGGACTTGGGCAGCCCCTCCCCCACAGCAGAGGCGCAGGTGGCCGCAGCACAGGAGAAGGTGCTCTAGTCCTTAATCATCGGAGAAAGCACACGCCTCTGAGAGCGACTTCAAGAAAAACAGTGCCGGCCGGGACTGGAGCGCCGGACCCTCCTCCGCGGTTGGTGGTCCTGTGTGGGCGCACCGCCACCCTGGAAAGCAGCTTGGCAATGCCTCGCGAAATTAGCCTACACGGAATATAGGCTCTCGTGTGTGCGTGTTTATCTGGAAGAAATCATGCGCTTGTGTTCACACCATCGTCTGTGTGACTGCTTGTGGCTCTATGTCGGGGACCCGGGGTGTCCAGGACCTGCCCCTCACACCCCCCCCTCACCCATCTTGTGTCCGGCCTATCGCCGTCCCCAGCAGGTGCATGAACCCCGTCCTCCGGCCACCCCCACGCACGGTCAGTCTCCTGCTGCTCGGGCCGTGCTGCCCATGGTCCTTGAGGCGGGGCTCCCCTGCAGCCACTCGTGGGCTCCCAGCGCCCCTGGGCCA
The DNA here is from genome assembly GCF_022355385.1 of Mustela nigripes. Lineage (NCBI taxonomy): Eukaryota > Metazoa > Chordata > Mammalia > Carnivora > Mustelidae > Mustela > Mustela nigripes. The sequence continues at coordinate 2,568,817 of NC_081557.1, read as the reverse complement.
GGTCCCAGCTCCTCCTGAGGCCCTCAGGTGTCCCCACCTTCTCACCCACCCACCCCCATCCTCACCCCCTCTCAGGAGGCCCCCACCCCCTCTTCACGGAAACTTCCTGCTCGGCTCCCATCTCCATTCCTGTCCCGGCCCGCTTGGCGGCATGGGCGTCCGGTCCTCACGGACCCCGGGCCCTGCTGTCCCTCCACCGGCTGGAAATCCTGGAGTGGGAGTGAGGCTGTCTTGCGCCGCTTGGGTGCCCATTCCCAGGGCCCCAGTGGATGTTGGAGCAAAGGGCAGGTGTTGGAGGCCCAACGGTGGGGGGCGGGCAGGGGTCTGGCACGGAGGGGCTGGCGGGTGTGCGGAGGAAGGGGGCTCCCAGCCGAGGAGAACTCCGCACCCATCCCCCAGGGTGGAAGTTCACAGCGAGGCCTTAACAGGGCTCAGCGGCTACACCGTCCAGGTGGTCTCAAGCCCACGTCACTCTCTCGCAGCGGAGCCCATGGGAACGGCTCCCACCGGGGCGCTTTCCAAGGACAGGAGGGCGTGCGGAGCCTCCGATGGCCCAGGGCCAGCTCATGGGTCACACCCTCTCCCCTCTGTCACCTGCTGCCAACCAAGTCTCTGGATTAATCTAATGGAAGAAACTCAGCCCCGAGGGAACCCAGCGTGCGGGGGGCGAATCCGACCCAGGTCCCGGCTCGAACGGCTCAGAGCCGATACGGAAGGAGGCGGCGTCTGCCACCTTCCCCTGCAGGAGAAGACCTTGCTAAACACGCACGTGGGGCCGGTGAGGGAGGGGCAGGGTGACAGACACGGGTCCGGGACCACGGCACAGCGGCAGAAACTCCGTAGTAATTCAGCATGAAGAACGTGGAGCTGATTTTCGTGGGGAGAGGCGACTTCCAGGCGTCCACTCCTCTGAGAGAAACATCTAAAGAGAGTAACATTAAGGAAGGAATTGATGACAGCAAGTCGTCTGGTCTGTGGCCATGTCTGGGAGGGGGAGGGGCCGCGCGGCAGGCTTCCCGCTTTGAAGAAGAGCCTCTCTGCCCTTCCCGAAGTTAGAGTTAAGGAAATTAATTCTAGATGGAAGAAGTAATATAAAAGTCAAAAGAAAATGTCTCGCAGTCGCACAGTGAATTATTTGGCTTCCTCCCACCTGAGTCTGATCGGCTTCTCTGGTGAGAGCCTGGGGGCAGGCGGGGGAGGCTCTGAGCTTCTCACTCCGCAGGAGAGGCAGAGGGGGGGGCGGATCATTTCCTCCCAGGCGATTTCCTTTCCCTCTCTCTCTAGACCCGGCCTGCAAGGAGCCACAAGGTGTGGGGCAGGAAACAAGGGGCCGCTCCTGCATAGCGCCTTTGGGTGGGGCTGGGTGTGGGGTCCTGAGACAGGAGGCCATTTCAACGGGGCTGTGCAACCTGGAGTCTGACGGAGCCCCAGGAGCCCCGCCGAGGCGCCTGGGTTCTGCTGCTGCCCCGCGTCCACCCCATGGGGACGGAAGGCCACCCCCCCTCTACCGGGGCAGGACCACCGTGGTGGGTAAGCCAGGGCCGCTGCAGTGCTCACAACTGGGGAGTCTGGGGTCGCCCTCCAGGCTGACACTTTACCAGCCTGCAGACGGCTGGGCTGTGTCCCACCGCTGTCCGCCCTGCCTGTCCTCTGCCATCACACAACAGTCGGCTGAACCTGCTGTTACCTAGGTGGCCTGGATGCCCCGAGACCCAGTCCGTGTGCCCTGAGGTAGCTGTTCCTGGAAACGCTGCTCTACCATCTCATGCCCCTACTGTGTGTCCGACGCCTCCTACAAAGTGACTTCAGATATGGGAACGGCCGTTAGCCGCTTGAGTGGGGCAGACCCCCCATCACCTGCATCTCCTCCCTTCTCCCGCTGCCTTGTTCCAACCTCCACTCGATCCCCGCGGGCAAAGTGGGGGTGTCCGGAGCCCAGGATGCGAGGAAATACGGAACAGTCACTCCTGTGTTCATGAGTGTCATGTTATTATTATTACTATAACAATGTTACTATTATTTACAATTGCGATGTTATTGTTACATTGTTATTAACATAGCAACATTATAATTTAGTGCGATTATTAAAGAATACTGAAGTTTTGTCAAGGTAATGGTAAAGATAAAAGCCCCGAGCAGCTTCTCATGGGGGACACCACCTCTCCCCGTCTCTGTGTGCTGCCACCCCCACCGGGCACCTTTCTGAGGTAGAGGGAGGCCTGAGTTTGGGAGGAGAAGAGGCGGAGGGCTAAGGCAAGCGTCTTTGATCCTAGAATCTCTGATTTGTGTCATGGACAATGTCAGCTGATGCTAATCGGGTCCCTGCAAGTTTTTGGACCTCAAAACCACCCCGCCCACACCCTCTGAACAAAACAAACAGGAAATTGTGTTGTTGTTGTTGTTGTGTGTTTGGCAAAACAGGCCAGTGGAAGAAGGCATCTCGAAAGTCTGGAACACAGAAAACAGGATCCGTCCTGAAGGAGGTGGGCTGGCCCGGTGGGTGGGTCCAGCGCAGAGCTGGTGTCCGCTGTGCCATCTAGGACCCGAGCCCTGGATCCACGCGTACCAGCTGGAGGGTGCTGGGGGGCCGGCTTGGGCACGCTGAGCCCCAGATTCCTTGTTTGTCAAAAAGGGACAATAATAGTGTGTATTTCATTGGGTTTTAAGAGGGTAAGTGAAATGATGCATAGGAAGTAGCCCCGCACAGAGCCAGTCACTAAGACATGTGCGTGTTAGCACTTATCATTAGGAAGACTGGCTGAGAGAATCAGATATTTAATCGAGAAATAGAAGCCCGGGGTTGGCACGGGGGCTGCCACCAAGGGAGGAACGGTTGACGGAGCGAATTCAACCTTGCCCAGCGCCTGCTGGCCATGCATCGTCCGTGGAGATCCAGGGTGGCGATGGGGGGCTTCCACGCACAGAACCTTCAGTGACGTGAGGTCATGCTGTATTCGGAGCACACCCTCAAATTCAAGAATTGGGGGGTGGCGCACAGGAAAACAGGAAGGACGGATTTTAGAGCAAGTTTCAGAATTCTGGGAGTACGCTTTTTTTTTACAATAATAAAATGAATTGATTTTTCAATTAAATTTTCAATTAAAGTTAATTGGATTTTTTAAGGATAGTAAAAGCTGCCCCCCCCCCATGCTTGCTGATGGCTGTGCCAAGTGACTCTGTGGCTGCCCTGAGCCAAGGTCCTTAGATACTCAGGAAACCGCCTGGGAACAGTCTGGGGACACCGGTCTTCCTCGGTGTCCACTGGCCATCCGACTACACTCTCCCTTCTCGTCCAAGCAAGCTGTGCCTGCTTCCCTCCTGCAGGACCCCAGTGACCCAGCATTCCACACGAAAGTGGTGCTGCAAATATTCATTTGCTGCATTAAACATTGCACTGCTGCAAACATTCATTTCCCCGTTTGCTGGACAAAAGACAGGAGAGCCCCATGGTGCCTGAGAGCCCACTCAGGCTTGCGTGGGACACTGGACTGGGTCCCCAGGAGCGTGGATGGCCCTGGGACGTGCTCGGGTGGGAAGGCCCATGGCCAGTGAACAGACTGGCAGGAGGCATCCCCGTGGCGCTGGAGCCGTGAGCGAGGTCTTTCTACCCCAATCAGGGGGATGCCTGAGGCCAGAGAGGGTTTCACCTGGACCCTCGCCCCACCCAGAGATCCTACCAAGTCCTCTTCGTTAGCAGAGACTTAACGCTCTTGCCAAACAAGTGTTTGCGTTGTAGGCCCTGGCACGGAAGGTTGATTGGCTCAATAATAACTTAATTATGAAATGTGCATCACAAGGAATTATAAACAGTCCTTCACTTGCTGGATCCTTCTCAGCTTCTCCCTGTGGATCCCCTGAGTGCCTTGCAGCGCCGGTGCCGTGGGTGGCGTCCACCAAGAGCATTGCGGGTCGGGAGGGACCGAATTTCGCCACCGTGAAAGGCACCGAGGGAAGCGGGGCCGGGAGGCTCCACAGCCAAGCACTGAGCATGCAGACGGCTGTGCAGTGTGCGATCAATGATCTGAAGAACCACTAAATATGGATGACTTCCATACCTGGTTTTTTTTTGTTGTTGTTCTATAATGACAGCTGGTGGGGTGCTTCAGAGGCTGGTGCAGGTGTGAGTGTTTGTCGCCATGTGTGTGTTGAAAATAACATTAAACAGAACCTGTGGTTAAAGGAGTCATGGCAGCTACGTGCGGTGGCTTCTTGTCTAGTTCGAAGACCTTCACGCCAAGGAGGAGGAAGGGAGGCGGGAGCTCCGTGCACAGATCCCGGGGTGCGTGTGCAAAGGAGAGGGGTGTGTATGCCGGCGGGCGGCACCGCAAAGTCAGGACCGACCTGCCGTCCCAGCTGGAACCTCGGCTTCCTCCCCGAGACTTCACTGTGGCAATTGTTGTTCTCAACGGGACCGGTTTCTCCGAGTCCTGGGAGTAACAGCCTCCAGCGCTGCAGTGAACCCCCACGCCCAGCGAATCACGGGGAAGCGCTGATGATCCCTGTGTGGGGTCTGGGGGCCGACGGGGCTGCTGTGGCCTGAAGCAGGGGCGTCGCCCCACACATTCCACTACGGGACAGGAAGCATGCGTCCGAAACCAGCCAGCCGGACTGCGAGTCAGTGGAGAGCCCAGTCTGGGGACAGCAATGTTGTCAAGGGGTCCCGCTGCGTGTCTTATGGTGGGGACCCCAGCTGGCACCAGAGAAGGGGGACATCTGGGCTGCCAATGGGGAGCGTAGTGGGTCACAGATCAGAGCCTGAAGACTACTGCAAGCGAGGCTCAGATTTTCTTCCCTAACGTCATAGAGGAGGAAACGTGTGTGTTTCTTAAAGACCTGGCTGGAGACTAAACCTTCAGAAGGGGAGGGAGCTGCGGGGCAGGGGACGGACGGGAGGCACCTGTATCCGCCAGCATGGGCCGAGTTAGTCTGTGATAATGAACATCCCTGTGTCCGGGTGGCGTGGTGGAGGGCAGTGATGGTCTGCTTCTCGCTCGCCACCATGGGTCTCGGCGACTCCCCACCTCAGCTGTCCCCTCCGGGTCTCCAGAACTGGGAGACGCCCCCCCAGCCCCAGCCCTCATATGCCATCATGTTCTGTTTCCGCTCAGGCCTTCGTGGCTAACAGATGTCCTGTGGCTCCGTGCAAGCTCAGGGGGAAAGGTTCCATTCCTTCCGCACTCGCACTCGGGAAGGCGGGGGAACCAGAAATGGGAGCGCCTGGCCCTCGCAAAGCCCATGTTGAGACCGTGTTTTCTGCAGAAATGCAGGCTCAGCTTTCCTAGGCACCAGGGCTCGCACTGTGCATGGATTGTTCGGACACCAGTAATGTCTTGTCCTTGGGAGCGCACAGTCTAGTCCCCTCCTGTATCGACAAGACAGTGCTAAATCACACATGTGCACACACACACACTCCTGGACCAGTGGCTGGTTTAGGTCCGGCAGCGTGGATGAGCTTGGTCTCAGCGTGAAGCAGACCTGAATCTGGGTCCCGACTGGTACCCATCAGTACCTTCTAAACCTGAGTTCTCTCATCTCCCGGAGGCGATGATGATGACCACCCCATCCGGCTGTGCCGACAAGTCAGCGAGATAATTTGAGTAAGGGGCTCAGAGTAAGGGCTCCAAAGGTGAGATTCTGTTACCTATCACCATAGCTGGTATTAATAGCGTAAATCCCATTCCGCTTGCTAACATTCACCAATTCAAGCCCAGAAAACAATACAGAGCAAGGTCGCTCCAGAACTGATACACCAGCCACGGTCAGCTCGAGAGGGTGGTCTGATGCCTTGCTCTGGCCCCGCAGAACCCCAATGTCCTTTGTCATTTCTTTCCGTGCAGTGCCCGGATGACGCTGTTGTTCTGAAAATAGCTGCTGCACTCCACTCTCCCACCCCACCCCGCCGCCCCTTTGGGGGCCGAGGGCACGTCCCCACCCCATGGCTCTGGCTGGCTTTGTTCCGTGGAATCTGGGCGGGACCGACCATTCTGAGCCGGCACAGGTGCGACACCCTCACACGTCACGATACCCTGAGTGCGGGGCTGCTCCGCCAGCCTCAGTCCCAGAAATGAGGGATGTGTGGACCACAATGGACCCAAAGTTCCTCCGACCCACAGTTTGGAACCCCGTCCAGCAGAGCCCAGCAGGGCTGGTAGGGCCAGGGGCAGCCCCCCACCTCTGAGTAAGAAACACACAGGCCAGGGTGGAAAGCCAGGACGATTAGGGGGTTATTCGTTACTGTAGCAAAAGCAGACTACTCACCTTAAATGAGATACATTCGTTCAGGCAGAGTAGTGTCTCCAGTTTGTAGACTGGAAAATGGCTAGTTTAGAACGCGTTCTCTTGTTATATATGTATTCAAAGCTCCCACGCTTACACACACCCATAAATAACAAACATAGGTGGACATGCGTACTCGAACGCTAACGATATTTGCCTTTTGATTTAGGGGAATTAAGGGTGATTCCTCACAAATGCTGTTTTGCATTCTTTTTAAATTAGGACGTTATTACAAGGAGGTTTTAAAAAAAAAGTCCAAACCTGATCAACAGGATATCCACCAGAAAAGCCTTTCTCCTACTGTGACCCTGCCCAGTCTCACTTACCAGAGGTAATACTTCTGTGGTGTCATTCTAGAGACAGTCCCCGTATTTTCAAATGACTCCAATTCAACAATTAGCCAAAAACAAAAACAAAAACAAAAACCTTACAGTTTAATCAGTCTCTCAGGGAACAGACATAATGTTCTAAAATAGTATTATACTTAGGACTAATTCTGAGTGTACTACATGGAGCTAATCTGTTTCTCATTAAAATTATGGATTAAATGGTAATCCCCACATTTCTAGAGGTAAGAAAAATGAAGCCTTTGTACCCTATTTGTTTACCGAATTGAAAGGTTTGTATTTAGCTTTGAAAAAAGAAATCCCATTTAATGCAAGAATTTGGGATTACTCATTCTGTCATTAGATCCATTTTGAAATCTTTATTAAAGGATTTGAGAGAAAAGAAAACATTCCTTCAAGGTCCGGTTGGTTCTCCGACACTCCCGGGCCTGCCCTGAAGATTACAGATTCTTCCGTTCTCGTGGAATTTGCCGCTGAATGCTGAAGCCACATGAATGGAAAGAAAATAAGTGCCCTGTTAGGTCTTCTGGAAGTGTCCTGTGTGTTTGCTTCTACAACGCAGATATGTTATTCACGGAGGCACCGGGGGGGAAGACGTTTAAAGAATCTGGCAGTTCCTATAGGAATCCGTGGGCACACATGGGGTGGGTTCCCAGAACCTATGCGTCCTTCTCTTATTGGAGAGTCTCGTCTCTCCTGGTTTGAAAGAGTTAAGTCATGGAAATCGGCTACTTTGTCTGTGGAATGTGACCTGTGCTGGGTCAGGGGCAGCCCCAGTCTCCCAGGAAGGTGGTTTCACCATCCTTCCGGGATAAGAAAAGTAAGACCTGGGGAGCGCGGTGTGGCCGCCCAGCCCTGTCCTGCAGGAAAAGTCTTTGGTTCCTGACATCCTGCCTTTAGTAGGCCCTTTCTGGTGCTTCCTCGATGATCCGTAATCTCCCACTTTCCCAGAAACCCCGCCCATGGGGCTCTGCCTTGTTCTGGATCTGGAAGACCGATGGTGGGGAGCAAAGGGCACCAAGATGGGGGAACTGAAGTCAGAGTCTTGACCACGCTGGGAAACGGTGTGGCAGGTTCTCAAGACCTGAAGCCCATACACCAGTTCCCACCCACCGTATGACCCAGCCAGAGACATGTAAGCTTAGGTCCGTGCACGGACTCCCGCAGGGATGTCCATCACGGCTCCGTCGGAACATGCAGCAGGTCCATCAGCAGGTCAACAGACAAGCAAAGTGTGATCCGTCCACACCGCAGACACACGGCAGGAATACAGAGGAGTGAGTTATCTACACACAACAATCTGGGTTGATTTCAAAATAAAGATGTCCAGTGAAAGCTGGCACAAAGAGAGAGAGAGAGAGAGGGAGAGGCCATACTGCATGATTCCATTGATAAAAAAAAAAAAAGTCTAGAAAGTGCCAGCAGGCTCTCTAGTGATGAAAAGGGCAGCAGCCTGGGGTCAGGGTTCTATGGGAAGGAGGGATGCTCGTGGGGCAGGAGGGAACCTTGAGGGCGAGCGGGGAGCTCACCATCCCGACGGCCGTGACGGTCGTGTGGGTGCGCACCCAGGGTTCTCACGTGGGGACCGACATTGTCCCTCACGGGACACTGGAGACATTCTTGCTGACTCCCGTGGGGAGGGGCCGCTGCGGGAGTCTAGCCGGTAGAGACCGGGGACGGTGTTGAATAGCCCACAAGGCACAGGATGGCCCCTAGAACAGAGATTTTCCAGCCCCAAACGCGGGTGGTGGTGAGGCTGAAGCCCTGGTGTGGGGATGTGTCAGAACAGCAAATCGTACCCCTGACAAGCGGCCAGTGTATTGGCTCTCAATTCTACATCAATAAAGCTATGAAACAATGACGTCTCTGCCCTGCCGCTTGCTGGCTGGGTGACACTCGGGGGTCCCACCGTCTCTCCCAGCCAGTTTCCGCCCTGCAGGCCGGGGGACAACCCTTACTGCCCGGCGCTGTTAGCATGAAAAGAGCTCCTGAGTCGTGAGTCGTGTGCTGTCTCAGGCTCGTGGAACTGACTCCAGCCGTCCGGAGAGGAACGGGGCGTAAATCACCCACGGAAGTGACATTTTCGCTGGGCTCCGGTCCTCAGAAAACCGCGGGCCAAATAAAGACAGCCTCCGAGGCCTCAGGTCATGGCCCCCGGCTCGTGGGGCGGGGGAGGGGGTGCGGTGGGACAGGCCGTTAGGCCACCTGTCGGTGAACAGGACTTCTGGATGACCTTGAGTCCTGGCTCTCAGTCCGACCTGCACGCAAAACATGGCCCTGATATAATTTATGTAAAAGTACCTACACCATGGTGGGTTTTTTGTTTTTTTTTTTTTTTTAATTTTTGGCCAAGATTATTGTTCGTTGGTCTTTGGCCACAAAAACACTTAACAAAATTGAAGAGGCTTGCAGGTCCGCGGAAGCCCACCTCTCTTGCCCAGGCTGGCCCTGGCCCTGGGCTTGGTGCCTGGTGGAGCCCTATGTGCTGAGGCTGGAGTCCCAGGTTCGCGGCCTCATCCCCACCGGGCCCCCCTCGCTCAGCCGCACCTCAAGGAAGATAAACAGGAGCACAGCTTAAGGAGAGGAGTGCCAAGTGCGGAGCCTTCAATCAGCTCTTTGTTGACGTGGGAGCCGGGTGGGAAAGCAGGAGGCGCTCGCCACCAGAACACAGCGCCTTTGTCTCGGCGCAGTTCCCGGTCCCCGTCCCATCAGAATGCAGGGGTTGGGGAAGTGGGGTTACTCCCTCAACCCCGTGACGCCCTGTGGCATCCACAGGGACCCTCCAGTCCTGAGGTCTGTCCTCCGGAGATGGCAGGTGGAGGGGAAGGAGGGGTGCAGATAGCTGCGGGGCTCCCCGATGGGGTCCCTCTTTCCCCTTTGAGATGCAGCAGGCTCTGAGAGCATCTGAAGGCAGGCAGCGGTGACACGGGAGGGGCCGGGAACCCCAGGACCCTCCAGCTGTGCTCCTCTGGGAACACGGAGCCACTCGAGGTTCACTGGGTGTTGTGAGAAGCTCTCCTCTCTGACCATGCCCCATGCCTGTGCCGGAGCCCTCCCTCCCCAGGGCTGCAGGGTGGGGGAGGAGGCTGTCCGCCTGGCCCTACATCCACGGCTCATGACCCTCCAGGCTGACACCCCACAATGGTCCAGGGGAATCAAATCCATCCTGGAGATCCCGCTTGGGCCTATGGTGTTCCCTCTGCTGACAATGCCTTTCCCGTTTCTCCTGGGAGATTCCAACCCTGCGCAGTCCTCAGCACTCTTGTGGGACGCTTTTGCCCCCAGGCAGCCCTCTGGGACCCCACCCCTCTGGGTGCCGGCAGCCCCCATTCTCCCGTGTCACCCTGTTGACAGAGCGGCTGGCCTTCTCTGGCAGGGGTCCCTTTCCCCAGTTGGCCTGAGACAGAGGCCGTGTCTGGGTCACTCTGAATCCTCAGTGTGGGGTTCAGGGCTGGTGCTAAGAGGTCCTCAGCTGCCGAGTGCTGAACACATGGGCTCAGAAGCGTGAAGGAAACCGGTTTCTTGAGGGGATTTTATAACCTCAAGCATCAGGCAGAAAGCAGGGGCTGCGGGCGGACAGCTGGCCGGCCGCGGAGAGGGCATGCCTGCTTCTCAGAACTCCACCCGGCGCCCCAGGTCTCCAGGCCCTTTGAGGACAGGGGGTGCCAGCTGCCTGGCTCAGAACAGGCCAGGCTGGTCGGGTTGGTTGCGTGGGGCAAGAATCAGGAAGAAGTACTTGTTCTTCATAATCCAGCTTGTTTATCCAACGCACAATAAAACAGGGCCGGATTGTTCGCAGATGCTGGACGGAGCCCGTGAGAGAGACCCCACTGGACCGAGAGGTCTGTTCAGGAATGCACAGAGCCTGGGAAACGTGGAGAGGGACAGGAGCCCGCTGTGAGGACATGGGGATGGGGCCCCGGGGCAGCGGTGTCCTGAGCGGCTGGCACCGGCTCGAAAGGGCAAATCCTGTGCTTACTGCGCCAGCTCCGTGGTCTATGATGTCACCGTGTGCGAGGGTCAATGTTACGTGCCAACTGCACTGGGCCACGCGGGAGGGAGGAGGGAGACAGTTGGTTGAACATAATTCTGGGTGTGTCCGTGATGGTTTCTGGACGAGGTCAGCATTCAGATCGGTAGACTGAGTCGAGCAGATTGTCCTCCCACGTGCTGGGCCTCGTCTGATCAGTTGAGGCGGGGCTGACGAGAACAAGAAGCTGAAGGAGCACCTGGGTGGCTCAGTCAGTGAAGCGTCTGCCTTTGGCTCCGGTCATGATCTCAGAGTCCTGGGATCGAGTCCCACGTCAGGCTCCCCGCTCAGTGGAGAGCCTGCTTCTCCCTCTCCCTCTCCCCCTACTCATGCTCTCTTTCAAGTAGATAAATAAAATCTTTAAAAATAAAAATAAAAATAAAAAGAACAAGAGGCTGAGGAAGGCTGCCTGAGTGTCTCTGAGCTGGACTTTGTTCTCCTGACTTTGAACGCAGATTTGGACCAGAGATTGCACCATCGACTCCCTTGGGTCAGGATGTTGAGCTAACTCCCCTTAATTAATGCTTTTTACACACACACACACACACCCCTCCCGTTGTTCTGTTTCTCTGCACAGTGCTGACTAATACCCCGCAGTCCCTGACCTTGCCACGGTGGGAGGACTGACCCCCTGGGAAGCAGCCAGTGCTACTGGTGAGCCCCCAGCCTCCACCCTGCGGCCGACGGTTAAACATTCTGGAGCAGCGCGTCACGGCCCAGGGAGCGTCCCGGCCCCTCGGAGACTTTCTCAGCCCCAGCAAGGCCATAAGCCCCTCTCCAGGCTCCAGCCCGTGAGCCATGACGCTGCTGAAGCTGACCTCAGCCGTCGCCTGGAGCCGCGCTGCCCAGGTGGGGGAGGCCGTTCCCTCCGGGACAAAGGCGGCCCCTCGTGTGTCCCACCGTCGTTTGCACACTCCGCGCTGGCCGCGCCGGCTTCTCACCAGCTCCCAGGGTATTGTAAGGCCTCTGACGCACGACCACGTCTTCATCTTCCGTTGGTCCCTGTGCCAGGGACAGGGCTGGACACACCGAAGGTGCTCAGGGCACGACATGCAACGCTACCTTTTTGCCCCGCGGAAGATCGGTGAAGGCCCCCACGGTTGATAAGACCCCGTCCGTCCCCCTCTGTGGGCAGAGAACTCACCGCAGTGGGTTTAAGGAAAAACACCAAGTTATTTATTGATTCCTGAATCTGGAGAAGTCAGAGATGAATCAGGCCAGCGGGACCCCAGGGCTCGGTCGTGCCGCTCCATGTCTGGGTTTGCTGGGCTCCTGCAAGCTCCCGCGTCAGGCACGCCTCCTCTCGGGCTGCTCAGGTGGCTGCCGGTGTTATGTCTGTGTCAAGCATTTTCTGGCCATCTCCAAGGGCCTGTCCCTGCTAGGGGTCACCCCCCCGCCCCCCGACATTAGGCTTGGTCAAGGGAGCATGTGTGCAGGTGACCCGAGCCATTTCTGAACAGAAGCTCCGGGGGCCTCCACTCGGTTCTGCCCCGTGGTTTTCTCCCTGCTCAGGATCCGTGGGTCGCAAGCCGGGCAGACGGGCCGCACCTGCTCCCAGCCTGGAAACGAAGGAGACGGTGAGCAGAGACCCGGCCGGCCGGCGCCACACTGGCTGGGGGTGAGCCGCGGACTTCTGCTGCCAGGAGCCACTACAGTCCACGCAGACACGTCATTGTCACCCACAGTCATGGTTGACACTGGGGTTCACTCTTACCTTGCGGTGCACTCCTGGTAGGGGGGGGTCATACATGAGGAATGACATGTGTGCACCTGGATGAAGGGCCCGAACTCCAGGACCAGGGTCCTTACAAGGAAAGAAAGGAGACAGTGACATGCAGATGGGGCGGAGGCTGGACGGACGTGTCTACAAGCCCAGGAGCAGCAAGGGTGGGGCAGCCACCCGAGCCCAGGAGAGACACCCGGAGCACATGCCCCTCCCGTCCCCCACAGAGTCCAGAAGGAACCAACCCCGTGACACCTTGGTCTCCAGAGCTGTGAGAGAATGGATTTCTGTTCTTCTAGGCTACTTGGTTCATGGCTATTGGTCTCGGCAGCCCCAGGACATTGGTACGGGCTGTAACAAGGGGCAAGAGACCCACATGTGAAGTGCAGAACAGGGCAGGTGCCCCTGGCCAGCCAGCCTCGGCTGCGACCCCCCTGCAACCACCTCCAGAGGGCAGACCCAGCACCAAAACGTGCGTGCCCTTCATCACAACAGGGAGACTACAGAACTGGGAGGGAGAGGCAGCACATGGTACCATAAAAACACGAGAAATGTTGGGTTTCACAGTTTCACTGATTCGGCCACCCAAACTCCATGATCTATGAAGACCTTTTCTTTTTCCTCCCCCAAAAGAGCACGTTGTGTCAGCTCAGGTTTCTAGGGACCGGAAAACATCATCCTGAGTTTGCCGTAGCCAGCGACAGGCGTGGCCCCCGCTTCCTCCTGGCGTCGGTCGCATCTCCGAGCCCAACTGGTGTCTGCCAACCCCAGGAGAACTACGGGAATGTTCTGGAGAAAATGCAGCAGGAGGTATGAGCACAGGCATGGAATTTATGAGCATCGGCTGTCTTTCTTGGAGATAAGCCTTTTTCAAAGCTGCATCTTCTTCAGGAGCATGAAGAATATTTCTAAGGACACATTGGCCTCTGCTCTCTGCCCTTGGGAGAGATTCCATTCTCCAAGGTGAGTGCCTGGCCCACCTCTGCCGACAGCAAGGGATGGTGTCTACTGTTGGGGAGGGCGCAGGGGTGGGGAGGGAGGGTGGTGTTCGGGACTCTGGGAGTGACTGAGGGCCCTTGGGGCCCAGGATACCCATCCTGAACACCCCAGCAGCTGTCCCCTGCGGTTAGAAACTCCCGGGGTGGCTGGCGGGGTTTGCAGAGCACCAACCCTGTGGCACCGAGCTGAGCCTGGAGGCATGGGCAGACCCCGCTTCTCTCCTTCGGCCGCGTGGTCTGCCCTATAAAACACCACATTTGTTTCCACCCCACAAGCATCATACAGTTAATATCCTTCTTCCAAATGAAGATTCTCTCTCACTCTCCCCAAAATGAGGAGCTGCGGGAGCCCCCACTCCGTATGCCCATCCGTGGGGGGGCTCACAGCTCACCCGTGGCCAGGCTGGACATTTCTGAGACCCCATCACGGCCTGTGCTCCTTCCCAGAGGCTGAGTCAGGTGCAAGATGAGGACTCAAATAACGGGGTTTCTACCTGCCGGGCGTCTGCCTTCCCCTTCCCCTCGAAGGGGAAACGCATTCCTGGCTCCTCTGACATCTAGAAGCTGCCGCATCTCTCGGCTCCTGGGCCCTTCCTCCGTGTCTAAAGCCAGAAATCCTGCATCTTCCCGCCACTCTCTTCTGAATCCCCCAGGTCTCGTGAGGTCTGACACAGCAGGAGGCTCGGTAAACACAAGGAATGAATGATAAATGCGGGTGTGCTCAGGCGGGCCTATTCCAGAGGGCAGAGCATCGGAGAAGCCGCTCAGTGTCCGGGTACCCGGGCGGCCACTGCCCCGATCCAGCCCGAGCCCGGTGAGATCTACGTGCCCAGGAACGGTAGTGTCGGGGACTGATACACACACGTTTTCCAACAGGATTAAATTTCACTGATAAACAGAGTGTTAACACGTTGCTTGGTTAAGTAATGTTCTGGAAGACGTGCCCTCGTAGGAGTCAGTCCACAAATGATAAGGAGCAGAGTGGGAAGGGGGGTGCGTGAAGGCACAAACTGTGTTTAGGAGCCTCCCCCGTGTCCCCCAATATATCCTAAGCCCCAAGCACAGGACCCGTGAGTGGGACCTTGTTTGAAAATCGTATCTTTGCGGAGGTCAGTAAGATCAAGATTGAAAGACGACAAGTGTCCTTATGGGAACTGAGGCAGCCCTGGAGACTCGGAGGGCAGGGCAGTGGGACGACAGGCAGAGCCTGGAGTGACAGGTCTGTGAGCCCAGGGTCCCCCCCAGAGCTTCCCGAAAAGGAGCACAGCCCCCTGGATACTGGAGTTTGGACTTCTGCTCAGAACTGTGAGAGCATCGACTTTCCGGGTCTTTAAAGCCACACAGTGCAGCCACGGAAAACTAACGCCCGTGTCTGGTGGGACCTGGACCAGATGAGACGGCACCGTGAGGGGCCCCCCTCGGGGCCATCGGGCAGCAGGGGGGCCTGCGGGGACAGCTGGGCTCAGGACGGGGGTAGGGCCAGGCAGGAACGACCCGCCCTTCCACACTGTCCCCCTTGCTGGAGGCTGACTTGGGCCAGATGGACCCAGCTCTGGAAGGGGAGAGCCGGGTCTGCGGGGGCCCCTTGGGGCTGAGAAACCGTGTCTGCAATCAGGTGACAGTTGACCCTGGTGCCGCTGAAGCCTGCCTCCAAAAAGCAAGGGTTTTCAGGCACATTCCTCAGGCCGAGGGCCCCATCCTCACACCCAACATTTGGGGTTCCATGGAGGAAACACTGCTGTCCCGCCAGGCACACCCTGAACCTGCAGCCCCGCACAGGAGAGCGGCGCGGAGAACCACCCAGAGTGTTTCCTGCAGATGAAGGAAAACAGGACGGCGACCCCAGGGCCAGGAGAACGGAAGAATCACTGCGGAAAGGGGGCGTCCTCACTGGACACCGGAAAGCGCTCCAGGGACCGGTCAAGCACCGCAGCAGAAGTGGGGCGTCTGCGTGGGGGAGCACAGTGCCCGAAGCCCAACGAGGCGGCTTCAGCGCCCAGAGCAGACGTGCCCTTCCCCTAGAAGTCAGGAACGCCACCGCCAAGACAGACGTGAACTTGGTGTATGGCGTCTCGTGGCTTTAGGAAGGGACCTCTGAAGAAAGACCTTGCTGGGCGGGGCTCCTGGTGGCAGGCGGCGGGGAGGGTCTGTCCTGAAGGGACCTGCCCACATACCAGCTGGGTGACAAGCGCATTTACTTTCTGACGAGGTAACCTTTTCGACAAAACATTTAAGGTCGCAGGTTGGCCGGGCGCCGGGAGGAACTGTCGCGGGGCACATGGGACAGCCAAGGGCAGCCTGTCCGTGTGTCATTGGGCTCGCGGCACGCTCCCTGTAAGAGCCCCAGAGAAGACCGACAGAGGGCGGCCCCCTTTCTCGTGGGTCTGCCCCCTCCATCTCCAAGGCCTGCGGGATCTTGAAGGTCACCTCCGAATCCCGGTGCGTCCTAGTGAGAAACCAGCCCCGAGCGCAGGGACTGGACACAGCGCCACGTCCTTTCCTCTTTCCTGCGTGGCGGGGGTGGTGACCGGCTCAGCTCGGGGCCTCTGGTGTGTTAGCCGCCCGCTGCTGGCCGCACTGGGGTCCGTCGCAGGCTCCCTGTCCCCCCGGGGCGGGTGGCCGCGCTGGAACTCCAGCCCGCCCCTCCTCCGGGTGCCCCCGGCGTCCCCGCGGCACCGCGGTCGGTCGGCTCCCACGGGGGAGGCAGGGCCGGCAGAGCCCGGCGCGGCTTCTGATCCGGCCTCGGAGTCCTGCAGACCCACGGGCCACATTCTTTCTTAATCAGCCCGTCGCCGGGACGACCGTTATTCAGGGCATGGAAATGAGGCTCCGGCTCCCGAAGGGCCGGCGCTGAGGAGCGCGTGGACACGCTGGGCAAGCGTGCCTCTTTCACTCCGGCCTCCATGGAGGGAAGGGCGGTGGCTGGGCTGTCACAGACGGGACCCCGAGGATCGCTCGCGGCAGAGGAGAACCCGCAGGGATGGCCTGGGACCCGGTCCCCGAGCCTCCGTCTCCCCATCCGCGGGCCGGGCTGGACTGCGCTGGCCGGTCGCCGTCTTTCACGCAAACCCAGTTCTCTCCTCTGGCGGCCCTGCTGGTGCTCACCTGCCTCACCTGAGGACCTCCCGTGACTGGGTCACGGCTCCACGCTCCTAGAGGTTCAAGCACACGCACCTGAGTGGTGCACGACCCGCTTGCTATCGAACTAAACCAGGTTCTTGGTCATCTGCTTTGCGTGCAGAACGGCCAGAAGCCATCTTGGCCTGGTTGCCAGCAGCTGCCGGGGGCATCTGTGCAGGGCTCCGCGCTGGGCCCTGAGGAGCAGGGGCAGGCGCAGCCTTTCCTCGTGGGGGTCCGGTCACCGCAGCCCCCACGTGGAGGGCGGGGAGCGGCTCGCCTGCCCCACCATCCCAGCAGGAAGGAGCTGCTCTCCAGGCGCCCCTCGAGGTGCCTGGGGGATGCCGGGAAGCGGAGCAGGGCAGCGTTGGAGGCAGAGGCCCTCCCACACCTCGTGCACCGGCCAGGGACTAAGGGGCACTCGCCCCCACGCCTGTCCCTCTGGTTTACGAGCAGTTTGTGGCAGATCAGCTCCTTCCTTCCTTGCACCGGCCCATGAGCTGGCAAACGAGTCACCTCTGATCGTTCCCGACGGATTCCTGAAGCGGCGCGCTCGAGGGCTCGAACGTCCCACGCTAACCCAACACGCCGCCTGTCGTCCCCCAGCCTCCTGTGTGAACCCCCTGTAACGGACCTGCCCGGAGAAGTCGTGGTCCAGCCTCTGTGTGGCCCCGAGTCAGATACAGGACGCCGCTACTGCGGGGACGGATGCACACTCCCTCGGAAGCAGGATAAGGCCCGCTGATGGAATCTTCCAGAAGGAAAGGCGGAGCTGGGCCAAGCCGTGCAATCCTGCTTCACTCTGCGCCACAGGCCCACCATGGTGGGCAACCGAGTGAGGCCAAGGCTACGGTCATGAGGGGCCCCCCCCTGCAGCCCCGATCTGGAAGGCGGTGCCTGACCTTGGACTCCCCAGGGGAGGGAGGTCGGGAAGAAAGCATGCCAGGCTGCTGGCCAGGGGCCGGGGTTTTAGCCCGTGCTGGGACCCTGTGTGGGTGACTTCACCTCTGCCGCCAAGTCTGCGGCCCATTCCGTGTCCCAGGAGGCTTTCTGTTCAGCAGGTGTCCTGCCCTCAGGACCTCACTCCGGGAGGGACAGTCACAAAGGACTGGATGCATAATTACTTGAAGCTGTGGTGGATTCCCCGGGGCGGCCCACAGGCCTGAGGAGAGCGCACGCCGTGGACACTCACGGGCTGTGCACCCAGCCGGATTTTCCCTGGGGGTGGCAGGGACTGGCCCTGCCGCCAGCCTGGTGGGGCGCCCATGGCGACGGTCCGTGTGATCAGGCAGCAAAGGGCATGTGACCGGATCCAAGGCCCGCAGTGCCGAGGCGTCCCCTCTGCTGCGGCAGGTGGCATGGGACGGCCCGTCAGGACAGGGGCAGGGACGCTGCTCGGACTCTGGGAGCAGCACCTGTGTGTGCCGCGAGGCCGGGGCGTGGTTCTGCCCCGCGGGAAATGAACATGCAAGACCCCTTGTCCGAAGTGGGAATAAAACAGCCTTAAGGCACCAAAACATCAGGCTTTCCCCTGGCCGCACAGCCTCTCCTTGGGCTCTCAACCGCGCTGTTCGAAGCACAACCCAATATTGCTGTAAGCAGAAAAATCTATTTTACACTTAAATTGTTCGCATGGATTTTAACATTCGTCTTTATAGCGTGTGATCTAAAGCTCATACGGCCAGCTTTATTTTGTATTTTTTTAAAAGGTTTTATTTATTTGACAGAGAGTAAGAGAAAAAGAGAGCACAAGCAGGGAGAGGGAGGCAGAGGGAGAGAGAAGCAGGCTCCCCGCGGAGCAGGGACCCCGCGATCACGGCCTGAGCCGAAGGCAGGCGCTTCACCCCGAGCCACGCAGGCGCCTGCTTGAGGCCCTGCTTGCGTCTCACACGCAAATATGAGAGCGTCTAACCCGAGCCGCAATCACGGAAATCACAGTTCGGTTTCGCAGCTCTCCCTCGTGAGTGTGTTTCGCTCGAGGAGCGCAGAGCTAAGTCTGTGATTTTATTTCCCCCCTGGCTCCGTGCACGGTTTGCCAACACTCTGCCCTCTGCGTACGGGGGAGCCAGGAGGACTGGTCGGCGGGGGGGGGGGGGGGACAGTCCCCGATCACCGACTCTGCTTCTCCCTCGACGCCATCAGTGCAGCGTTAACCAACACCGGAAGTCGGGTGAGCGGGTCCGATGGGGTTCCGGCTGCTCTGGCCTGAGCCGTGGCCCCTAAATTCATATGTGGAAGCCACAGCCCCAGTGAGGCCGTCTGGGGAGACCCAGGCTTAAAGACGTAACCAGGATGAAATGGGGTCACCGGGGGGTGACAGGGGTGGCCCTGATCCGGGGTGACCAGGGTCCTTACAAGAAGAGGACATCAGGACACAGGCCCGCATGGAGGGACGACCCCGTGAGGACACCGGGAGAGCATGGCTGTCCACACACGAGGAGAGAGGCCTCAGGGGGACCGGCCCTGCCCGCACCTGGACCTCCGCGCTCCGCTCTGCACTTCCAGCCACGGGAGCCACGTGATCTGAAGCGCTCAGAGTCGGGCCTCCTGCTTCTGGTGCCATGAACTTCCGGAAGGACAGACCTGGCCCCCGGGCCTCAGTCTCCCCATCTGTGGAGTGGGAATGCCGGGTCCCCGCCCGACCCGACGGCACAGGGCCAGCGGGGGTGCTTTGTGGAAAGCCAAAATGGGGTGAGGAGGCCGGCACCACTGCACGGACACCAAGCGCGGGATCCGTCAGATCATCGCGGTGACCGTGACCTACAGAGCGGGGCGGAGCGCCCCCCAATCGCCCGCCTGTCCTCCTGGGAGCATCTGTGTCAGCCCCCCCAGGAGCCCCAGTGCCAGTGGATTTTGAACCCTGCCTGCCCTTCTCACGCTCTGCAGAGGGACCCCCGCCTGCTCCCGGCCACCGCCCGGGCTCGGACCACCGGCAGGGGGAGCGCAGGGACCCGGGACCTGGCCCCTGGGTCCACATTCTCGTGAACGTGAACGTTTCTCAGTTTCACGCGGCCCTGCGCACTCTCCTTGAAAGAGCTTGAAACCCAAAGGCAAAGACCGTTTTATTGGTTTTGGGGACCGACAGCGGACCACCGCTGGGCACTTGCGACAGAAGACGTTTTCTTTCTCACAGCCTGGTGGGGAGAAGTCGGAGATCCAGGGGTCGGCGGGGTGCTCCCCCTGGGGACTCCCAAGGGGGGGTCCTTCAGCTTCTTCCAGCTTCTGGGGGCTCCAGGCGTCCCTGGGCTGGTGGCTGCATCCCTCCCTCTCTGCACCTGTGGTCGTGTGGCCGCTCGGCTGAGTCTCAGGGCCCCCTTCTGTCTCTTACAAAGTCACCGGCTTGAGGGCCCAGCCAGGCGGTGAGAGGTGCTGTCATAACAAGGTCCTTACCCTGCTGACGTCTGCCAAGACCCTTTCCCCAAACGAGGTTCCCAAGTTCCAAGGATGGGGACTTGGGCTGTGAGGGGACACCCAACGGCCACCGCCACACTGACTCCCTGGTGAAGGCCACGGAAGCCTGAGAGGGGGGGCTCAGCGGCACCCCCAAGCCTGCTCTGGCCCAGCCGGTGGTCTCACCTCTCTGGCACCCCCAGAAACCCCTGCTCTGAGGCTCTGCGGCCCACCTGGTGCCATGACACGGCAAGCAGCTTCCCAGGAACCGCCGCCCGCCCTCCCTTCCAGATGCTGCTCATTGGCCCTCGGGCTGCAGAGCGGTTTCTCCGCTGGGCACGATGGCCACTGCCCACGGCTGGTTCTCTGCGGTCAGGGCTGTCCTGTGTGTCGGAGGGCACTCAGCAGCTCTCCTGCCCCACTGCATGCCGCCCCATCCTCACCACCCACAGCGTCTCCGGGTACAGCCAAGTGTCCCCAAGCGGGGAGAGAGTCACACCCACCGGCTGTATCAGGAGGGGTGGAAACAGCCGGACATCACGGAGTCTGAAGGACGCACCTGCACTGACCAGCCGTGGGACCCTGTGCATGTTCCGGAATGTTCTGAGCCTTAGGTTTTGGTCATAGGGCTATGACTGCTCAGTGGGGTTATGTGAAAGCACCGGCACTGCATGGGAGACAGTCGCGAAGGCAGCAGCTACCACAGCGGCACGATACCGTTTGGTTTTGCGTCTTTTCCGAAGTAGGGCGTGCTGCGGGGGCGTCACACGCCCTACACCATACATGACTCCAGGGCACAGGAAGGGACTCACTCACTGGGTCGCATCAGCCCGTTACGATCGCCTAGTTGAGAGGCAACCCAGGCTCGCTGGCCCGGCCTTCTGGAGGCCCAGCCCCCGGCTCTGGGGCTTGACAATGGCCCTGGGATTGATGATGTCTCTTTCTCCCCGCTGTAGAGCACGGAGGGGACCCAGCATGAAGCTGACAAAGCCCCCTCCTCTGGGGGGCTGCGGCGTCCTTACAATCCTCAGGCTGCCTGGGGTCCCCCTCCCGAAACATGCCCTCCATTTGGGTTTTGAGAAGGTGCTTCTGGAACTCTGGCTGGCTGGGAGCCACTGTCCCCGGCACAAAGAACCAAGGCAGTCCTGGGAACTGGCCTGCACCCAACGGGCACCCCAGATGGGCAGACGCCCTTGACCCGGCCATTCAGGATGACGTTGGACGAGGGCCACACTCGTCTTAAATGTCATCATGCCATGCGGGGCGCGTGGGAGAGCGTGGGGTCCGCGTTTCCACCTGACTCACTCGGTAGCAGGGTCAGGACAGGAGAGAACATCCTAGAGGATTTAAGGATTCCTTTAAAAAATGCAACTGCATTTGTTTGTCACGGGTATTTTCCTCCCCCCCCCTTTTTTTTTTTTCCTTGAACAGATGGCGCAGGAGCTATCCTCTTAACAGAATTTGAAGTGCACAACCTAGGGCTGTCTCCAGGCTCGATTTTGTGCGGCAGGTCTCCAGAGCTGATTTGTCCCGTTTAATCGGGACTGGGTGTCCCAGGGCCCTACACCCGCTGGCCCCCACTGACTCTCTGTCTCTAGGAGTTTGACTCCTTAGATAACTCCTAGACGTGGGGTAATGCATTGTTTGTGTTTCGGGGGCTGCCTCAGTTCGCCTAACATCCTCTCAAGGCTCGTTCCCATCACGGCAAATGGCCGCGGTTCCTTTTCCAGGGCTGAGTAATATCCCACACCAGGCATCAGCCACTTTTTTTTTTTTTTTAAATTTATAACCTTTATTTTAGGATTTTTGTTTCCTCTCTGAAATATGGGTCCATTAAAAATACCTGTTTTTTTTTTTTTTAATTTCTTTTCAGCATAACAGAATTGTTATTGTCATTGCTTATGCACCACACCCAGGGCTCCATGCAATCCGTGCCCTCCCCAATACCTACCACTGGGCTCCCCCAACCTCCCACCCCCCGCCCCTTCAAAACCCTCAGTTTGTCTCTCAGAGTCCACAGTCTCTCATGGCTCACCTCCCCTTCCAATTTCCCTCAACTCCCTTCTCCTCTCCATCTCCCCATGTCCTCCGTGTTATTCCTTATGCTCCACAAATAAGTGAGACCCTAGGATCACGGACTCTCTCTGCCTGACTTACTTCACCCAGCACAATCTCTTCCAGTCCCGTCCATGTTGCTACAGATTCCTGTATCTGTCAATGGACGTTCAGGTCGCTTCCACGCCTTGGCTGTCGTGAATAACACTGCTTTGAATGTGGGGTGTAAACGCCCCTTCCGGGGGGGGGGGGTCAAAGCTCAGAAGTGGGATTGCTGGGTCATGCGG
>NC_081557.1:2441437-2546194 GCF_022355385.1 Mustela nigripes | reverse complement strand
GGGGGGGGGGGGTCAAAGCTCAGAAGTGGGATTGCTGGGTCATGCGGCGACTTAGCGCTTGATTTGCGGAGGGAGCTCCACGCTGTTCTCCGCTGCGGCTGCTGCAGTGGGCGTCTTCATCAACGGGGCCCGAGGTTCCCAGCTCCTCTGCGTCTTTCACCAACGCTTCCTTTTTGTTCTCTTGTAGTGGCCATCCTGCAGGTGTGCGGCGGCATCTCCCTGAGCTTTTGGGGGAACGTTTCCCTGGTAATTAGTGATGGGAACATTTTTGTGCCCCTGTTGGCGATCATATATCACCTTTGGAGAAATATCTGTTCAATCCCTTTGCTTAGTGTTTAATCAGGTTTGGGGGTTTTTTGGTTATTGAGTGGTAGGTTTTATTTATGTATCTGGGGGACATACGGTTTGCAAATGTTTCTCCCAGTAGGTGGTCCTTCACCTTGCTAATGGTTCCCACCAGCACAGAGAGAGCACGTTCCTCCGTCTTTACAGCTTTGCCTTCCCCTTGTCAATATGCGCTTAAGATGCGTCTGTGTCTTTTCAGGGCTGGACAAGGGACTCCCTTCGGTCCTGGAAAGCGTTCTTCAGTCCCGATACTCACCACCCACTGAGAAATGTCTTGATTGCCTCCAGACCTTTCCGGATTATGAACAGAGCTGCTATCAGCATTCACGCGCAGGGTTTCAGCGTAGACGTAAGAGTTTTAATCATTGGGGCACATGCAAGGGCACATTTCCTGCCATTGCAGGACTGGACGGTAAGACCACATTTAGCTTTGTGAGGAAAGGCCAGACTGTCCTCCAAAGTGGCGGGACCACTGCGTTCCCACCAGCAAAGAAGAAAGCTTCCTGTGGTTCCTGTCGTTCCTGTCCCGTCCTCGCCAACCTTTGGGGGGTCACTGCTTTGGACTTGAGCCATTCCAAAGAGTGTGACGTGGCATGTAACTGAGTTCGCGCCTCCCTGCTGACAAGGGATATGAAGCACTTTCTTGCGTGCTTTGATATGGACTGGATGTTTGTGTTTCATAAAATTTCATACATTGAAGCTCCACCCCCAAATGCCATGGGGACGGGGCCATTGGGAGGTGACTGGAGTCAGATGAGGTCATGAGGGTGGGGCCCTCACCATGGGATTAGTGCCCTTAAAAGAAAGATGTGGAGAGACAGATCTCACTCTCTCCACATGGAGCAAAGACCACGAGGACACAGCTAGAAGGGGACCGCCCGCAAGCCCGGAAGACAGGGCTCACCAGAACCCAACCCTGTGTGCGCCCTGACCTCGGATTTCCAGCCTCCCAAACTGGGAGAGGTAGCTCTGATTGTGCAGACCCCCATCCACGGTATTTTGTTATGGCAGCCTGAGCTGGCTGAGACAAGTTTGTTTGCTGTCTATATACCTTTTTTTTGATGAGGTGTCTCTTCAGATTTTTCTGCCCATTTAAAAAAAATCTTCTCTTTTTTCTTATTATATTTTTGAAATTCTTTGTATAGTTTAGATGCAGGTTCTTCATCAGAAACGTGTTTTGCAAATATTTTTTTCCAATCTGTGGCTTGTCTTCTCATTCTTCGCAGAGCAAACCTTTTTAACTTTAAGAATATTCAACTTATGTAGGGGCGCCTGGGTGGCTCAGTGGGTTAAGCATCTGCCTTTGGCTCAGGTCATGATCTCAGGGTCCTGGGATCGAGTCCTGTGTCAAGCTCCCTGATCAGCCGGGAGTCTGCCTCTCCTTCCCCCTCTGCCTCTCCCTCCTGCTCATGCTTTCTCTCCCAATCTCTCTCTCTCAAGTAAATTTTTTAAAAAACTTAAAAAAAAAGAATATTCAACTTACCTATTTTTCCCTCCATGGATTGTGTTCATGGTGTTGTCTAAAAACTCATCTCCAAACCTAAAATCATGTAGATTTTTATCTATGCCTTGTTCTAGAAGTTTCATAGAATGTTTAATATTTAGGTCATAACCCATTTGGGGTTAATTTTGCATAAGGATTTGTATCTGTATTCTTTTTTTTTTTTTTTTTTTTAATGCATATGGGTGTCTGTCCCAGCACAATTGGCGGGAAAGAGCTTCCTTTCTCCACGAATTGCCTTTGCACCATATTCAAAAATCAGCGGACCGTGTTTGTTGGGTCTATTCCTGTCCTCTAACTGTGGGCCTCTGTATTTACTCTTTCACTAGTGCCACACTGCCTTATTTTCTGCAGCTTTTAGTAAGTCCCACATGGGAGCCGTAGGAGTCCGCCTCTCCCGTGGTTCTTCAGACTTGTGTTAGCAATTCCAAGTTCCGTCTTTCCATATACATTTTTGAATTGGTTTGTTGACATTTACTGAATAATTTGCCCAGATTTTGATTAGGACTGCACTGACTCTACACAGCCGATGTCTTCATGTTATTGAGTTTTTCAAACCATTAACGCACACAGAATCCAAACAGTCAGTTAGATTTATATCTAAATACTTCATTTTGGGGTGCTGTTTTAAATGATATTATTCTTTAATGTCATAGTCTAATCACTTGTTGTTGCTATAAAATAAATCAACTGACTTTGGTATATTGACCTCGTATCCGGTGATTTTGCTTATCAGTTCCAGGAATTATTTTTGCAGACTCTTGGGGTCCTCTAGGTCGATGATCATATCATTTGAAAATAAACAGTTTTATTTTTTCTTTCCAGTCTGTATACCTTTTTATTTATTCTTCTTGTCTTATTTCATTAGGTAGAACTTCCAGGATGACGTTGAAAAGGATGGTAAGAGAAGACTTCCTTGCTTTACTGTTTTAAGGGGGAAATATTCAAGCTCACACTATTAAAAGTGACACCAGGAGGACCTGGGGGGCTCCGTCGGTAAAGCATCCAGCTCGATCTCAGCTCAAGTCTTGATCTCAGGTTCACGAGTTCAAGCCCCATGTTTTTTAATTTTAAAATTAAAAAAAAAATTTTTTAAGTAATACCAATGTGATGTTAGTGTAGGTTTTCTGCTATATATTCCCTTTATGAAGTGAAGAAAGTTCCTCTCTATTCCTAGTTTTTTGGAAGACTTTTTACCATGAATGAGTGCTGAATTTTGCCGAATGTTTTCTCAGCACCTATTAATGTAACCATAAGGTTTTTCTTACTCAATCTGTGACTATGATAGATCGCACTGACTGATTTATGGATGTTGAAATGACCTTGTAGTCCTAAAATGAATCTCTTTTCATTGCAATGCATTATCCTTTCTACATATTCGTGGATTTGGTTTGTTCATATTTCATTAAGGATTTCGGTGTCTATGTTTATGAGAGATACTGGTTTCTCGTTTTCTTTGCTGGCAATCTCTTTATCTGGCTTGGGCGGCTAGCTAGGTGACACTGGCCTCACAGAATGTGTCGGGATGTGTTCCCTCTGCTTTTATTTCCTGGAATTGGCATAGTTAGCTTCCTTAGCTGTTTCATGGAATTCACTAGTAAAATTACCTGGGCCTTCTACTTTCTCTTTTGGAAGATGCTAAAACATTGATTCAATTCTTTAGTAGACAGAGGCTTGTTCTGGTTGTTTCTTCCTCTTGTGTGAGTTTGGAGAGCTTGTGTCTTCCAAGGAATCAGTCCACTTCTTCTCAATCCTCAGATTTGGGGGGAATAGAGTTATTTACAGTATTCCTTGATTAACCTTTAATGTCTAGGAGGTCAAGAGTAATGACCCCCTTTTCACTTCTGATACTAGTAATGTGGTCTTCTCTCTTTTTTTCTCTCAATTAACCTAGCTAGGGGGTTACCAATTTTACTGATATTTTCAAAGGATCAGATTTTTGTTTCTTTGATTTTTCTCTATTATTTTCCTGCTTTCAATTTCATCAATTTCTGCTTTAATTTTTGTTAGAGTTTGTTTATAAGTCTTCTTTAGGCTTATTTTGCTCCTTTTCCTCTAGTTTCTTCAGGTGGACACCAAGATTATTGTTTTTTTTTTTTTTTTTTTTACATTTCTTCCTTCTAATAGATGCATTTAATGTCCCTCTACTCACTGTTTTCACGCCTCCCACATGTTTTGATGAGTTGCTTTTCATTTCCATTTAGTTTAAAATATTTTAAATTTCCACTGAAGCTTTTTTTGACCCAAGGGTTATTTAGAGCTGTGTGATTTAATTACCAAACAGTTGAGAATTTCCCAGCTATCTCTTGCTATTGGTAGCAATATATTAATTCGGTGGTCTGCCAGCATACTTGATGTGACTTCTATTATTTTAAATGTGCTTAAGTGTGTTTTATAGCCCAGGATATTGTGTATCTTGGTGCATGTTCCATGTAAATGTGTACTCTGCTGTTGTGGACTGGAATGTTCCATGTACCTCAATGTGATCATGTTGACTGATAATACTCAATGTCCTCACTCAGTAGTACTCAATATCCTTACTCAGAAGTACTCAATATCCTGATTTCCCCACCTGCCTGATCTATCCGTTATGGAGAGGGGGACACTGAAGTCTCCCACTATAGAGGAGATTTGCCCATTTTCTATTTTAGTGCTATCAGGCTTTGCCTTTTTTTTTTTTTTTTTTTTTTTAAGTAATCTCTGCCTTTAATGCGGGAGTTGAACTCACAACCCTGAGATCAAGAATTGCACACTCTTCTGACCAAGCCAGCCAGGCACCCCAGTTTTGCCTTACTTTGAAGGCTGCTTTGTGAGGTAGACACTCAAGTAGGACTGGTATGATTTCCTGTGAAATTGACCCCCTATCATTATGGCGCCTCCCCTTATCTCCCATCGATATCCGTGTCTGAAGTCTGCTTTGCCAGAAATTAATGTAGTCAGTTCAGCTGTCTTCTGACTGGTGTCGTTGTGGCGTTTCTTCATCCTTCACTCTCCCCCGATCTCATTCTTTATGCTTAAAGTATATTTATTGTGGATGACATAAGGTTCTTTTTTTTTTTTAATCAGTGTATTTTAACCGTTCATGTTTAAGTGGTTATTCGTATGGGTGGGTTGGCATCTATTATGTTCATAGTTGTTGGACTTGTTTTTGTGTTTCTCTCCTCCTCTTTTGCATTTTCTGGTTTTTCGACTGTACTGCTTTTATAAAACATTTTAGTGGTTGCCCTGGAGATTGTCATATTCGATTTAAACTAATCTAAGTTCACCTTCATGTGTACCATAGTACTTTGCGTCTAGTGTCGGCATCTTATGCTATTGCTTTAAAGTTGTCTTTTAGAGCAATTAAAAATAAGAAAAATAAAAGATTTTCTTGTATTTTTCCGTATTTCTTCTCCTCTGCTCTTCTTTTCTCTGCGTGGGTCCGGGCTGCGGACCTGTATCATTTCCTTTCTGCCTGGAGAGCGTCCGGAAGCGCCCTTCAGGCTAGGCTTGTGAGGACGCATTCCCCGGGCCGCTGTCTTCCCTCCTTCAGGAAGTCTTTACTTCTCCGCTACTTTTTTCTCTGTAAACAACTTTTCTTCTTCTTTAAATTTTTATTTTGTACAGAAGTTTTACGTTTTCCACAAAATTGAAAGTACAGAGATTCCCTGTGTGCATCCTGCCCCTAAAACGTGTGTGACTGTCAGCACCACTCAGCAGAGGGCGCCCTTGGTACCAGGGATGCAGCTACCAAGACCGAAACGGGAATCTCTAGTTCACTTCGCGGCTCACTCTTGGTCTACATTCTATGAGCTTAGACAGAAGTATAGCGACATACACCCATTATACAGAGTGTTTTCGCTGCCCTAAAAACCCTCTGCTGCACCTGTTCACCTCTCCTCCCTCTGGCACCCCTGACAACCACTGATCTTGTGACTGTCTCCACGGTTTTGTCTTTTCTGGAACACCACACGGTTGGAATCCTACAGGAGGTAGCCTGGGCTCATTGGCATTTTTTACTTAGTTTTATGCATGTATCTTTCCCTCAAGTCTTTTCACGGCTTGACAGGTCGTCCTGCCATTGTTTGGAAGCCCCTCGGTTTGTCCATCCACCTGCTGGAGGACATCTCGGTTCCTTCCAGATTTTTGGCCATAATGGATAAACCTATAAACATCCAGATGTAGGTTTTGTTATCAGGTAGATGTAAGTTTTTAGCTCCTGTGGGAAAATACCAAGGAACACAATGGCTGGATCTTGTGGGAAAATTACCTTTGGCTTTGCAGGAAACTGCCAGCCTGTCCTGCAGACTAGCAGCTGGACCATTCTGCCTCCCCACCAGCAGTGAGGGAGAGTGCTTGGTGCTCCACATCCCCACCAGCCTTTGTGGCTGTCACTGTTCCAGAATTTGGGGCATTCTACTAGGTATGGAGTGGTGCCTCGCTGTGATCTGCATTTCCCTGACGAGGTAATGTGGAGCATCTTCTCATGTGCTTACTCGCCATCTGTGCATTCTCTTGGGCCTGTTCAGGTCACTAGTCTGTCTTTGAACTAGATTGGTTTCTTATTGTTGAGTTTTAAGAGTTTTTTTTTTTTTTTTTTTTTTTTTTTTTTTTAATTTTAGAATACAGTCCTTTATCAGATGCATCTTTGGCAAATATTTTCTCCCAGTCTGTGGCATGTCTTTTCATTCTCTTGCTATTGTCTTTCACAGAAGATTTTTTAATTTTAAGAAGTCCCACTTATCTGCTATTTCTTTCATGGACCGTGTCTTTGGTGTTGTGTCACCACACTGCTGGTCCTTTAGGTTTTCTCCTATGTTATCTTTTAGGAGTTTTGTGGTTTTGCGTTTTACGTTTGAGTCTGTGATTCACTTTGAACACATTTTGAAAGAATTTAAGGTCGGTGTCTAGTTTTATCTTCTTGCCTGTGGACATCTACTTGTTCTAGCCCTATATGTGGAAAGACTGTGTCTGCTGCATTGTATTGCCTTTGCTTTCTCCCTTGATTGATTTGCCTGTTTTTTCCTCAGCACCACACTGTCTTGATCTCTGTAGCTTCACAGTAAGTCTTGAAGTCAGGTGGTGTCAGTCTACCAACTTTGTTCTCTTCAATACTGAGTTGGCTCTTCTGGGTCTTCTCTCTCTCTCTCTTTCTCTCTTTTGCCTCCATCTAAACTCTAGAATTATTTTGTCAAATGCACAAAATAGCTTCCTGGGATTTTGATTGAGATTGTGTTGAATCTATAGGTCAAGTTGGGAAGAACTGATATCTTGACAATGTTGAGTTTTCCTATCCATGAACATGGAATACCTCTCTGGTTATTTAGTTCTTTTATTTTGTTCACTAGAGTTCAGTGGTTTTCCTGGTATAGATTTGGTACATATTTTCTTAGATATATGCCTAAGAATTTCTTTTTTTGGATGCTAATATAGTGTTACTTTTTTTTAAGTTTAAAATTCCGCTTGCTCATTCCTGCTGCATAGCAGGGCAATTGACTTTTCAAGGCCTGTATCTAGTAATTGTGCTATAATAACTTCTCACTTCCAGGACAGTTTCTTTGTCAGTTCTTTTGAATTTTTTCTTCCTTACTTTTAAAGGATAATTTTGCTGAATAGTCTTTTGCTAGATTCCCTTTTAAAAATTTCAGTGTATTAAATATTTCACTACACTCACTTCTTGCTTGAATGGTTATTAATGAGAAGTTCACTGTAATTTTTATCTTTGTTCCTCTATAGAAACGATGTTTTATTCCTCTGGCTTCTTTCAAGAATTGTTTTCTGCCTTTGGATTTCTGCAGTTTGAATACGATGTGCTCTGGTGTGTGTGTGTGTGTGTGCATGTGCATGTGTGTAATATTCATCCTGTTTGGTGTTCTCTGCACTGTTTGCATGTGTGTGCACCGTTTCACATTGATTTTGGAAAGTCCTCTGCTGTTATTACTTCAAATATTTCTCTGCTTTGTTCTCTCTCCTCTTATTAATATTCCTGTTACATGGTTCTTGCGTGTCCTGTTCTTTTTACATTTCTTTTTTCTCTTTGCTTTTCATTTTGGGAGGTTTCTATTGCCTGATCTCCACGTTCAGATTCTTCCCCAGACTTCGCCACATCTGCCGAGGAGCCCTTGGAAGGCATTCTTCATTTTTATTAGTGTGGTTTTTGCTTCTGGCACTTCTTTTCCATTGGTTCTTGCCCACCTGCTTTAACATGTTGTCTAATTTTTCCATCCAAGCCCTTAATGTATTAATCATAGTTATTTTCAATTTCCCCACAGGTGATCCTAACATCTGTGTCCTATCTGAGACCTGCTCTGACAATTGCTTTGTCTTTTCAGACTGTGTTTTTCTTGCTTCTGACCCAAGGCTACAACTGTACTCTTCTTTCAGAACTGGCTTACCAGCCCACCTTTCCCTGAGACCTTCTGACTGCTTTCTAGAAAACTGACCAAGACCCCTGGCCCAGCACCGTGCTAACATGGTTTATTTTGCTTTCTTTTCTAGTAAATCTCCCCAAAATCAAACAAATAAAAACTCCAGCCCCTTCTGCTTTAAGGAGAATGAGTTGGCTATAACTTCTTTCTCCTGCAGCAAATTCAAAGGGATCCCAGTCTGCACGCGAACACGCAGACAGGACCGCGTGCCAGGCACCTGCACGCCCCACAGCCAGCCCAGGAAGCAGTCTCCGTGATTGCCCCCTTTCTCCCAAACTAGAGCACAGCACAGGTCACCTTGGCTGACTTGCTCAAGTCCCACAGCTGGTGCTGAGCCAGGCTTTGGCTCAGGCCCGGCCCCTTTACCTCTGAGAGGGGAGGAAGTGGCTCTGGGCTGGGAGGAAGCCCAGGTTCTTCTGATCACCACCTCCACCCTGTATCATGCTTCCTCACAGCTCTGGCCAGCCAGTGCGGAAACCAGGGCGTCTCCAAGCATCTGAAATCACACAGCTGCCTACTCAGCTCTGGGATGGCACTGCAGGGAAAGCATCTTTCCACTTACTTCTCTAAGCCTGGTCCTGTGCATGGAAGTGCCCAGCACAGATTAATATTCGAAACCTGTGTCTCAGCATATGTTGAAGGGTAAGCAGTCAGTGCCGGTGACAATATTGTGAATCACAGGAAAGCCGGATGCTCAGGTCAAGCCAGACCCACGTTAACCCGTGATGCAGCTGGACTGACATGCGAGCCCCTCTCCGCACCTGGGCTCTGAGCTCCCCAAGGGCACGGACAACCTCTAAGGGAGGCAAGAATGGCCCCCAAGGACAAGGATGGTCCCTAAGAACAGGGTCCGTCCCCAAGGGCAGAGACGGTCCACAGGGCTGGGACCAGGGTGGGGACCAGCCATGCACGTGCTCCTGCTGTTTCTCCGGCACCACCTCCCTCATCCTACAGAGATGATCCCAAAACAAAACACCTGAGGAGAGCATGAAGTCGTTGGGTATCCTTAGACCAGTTTGGAAGCTGTTGTGCTGGGGAAACTAACCCCAGAAGCCAGGATTCCGGGGTTTGGGGGGTTTTGCACCTGCACACCCCTTCTCCAAGCCCGAGGAGCCCCCAGGTCGCCGGCCTCCTCGCCTCTCCTCTTCGCTTATCTGGGAGCGTGAATTAGAGGGTGACGCAGGAGCCCGGTGCCCCGGTCAGCTCAGGCTGCTGTAACCAAACCTCACACACCGGGGGCTCGTACTTAGGCTCAGACGTCGGTTGGTCATGGTCCTGGGGGTGGAAGTCGCAGGTCAAGGTGTCGGCTGCTTTGGCTTCCGGTGAACAACCTCTTCCTGGCTTGCAGTTCGAGACCTTCCCACTTGGGCCTCCCGAGGCCTTTCTCTGAGTCGGAGAGAGTCGGGAGACAGACAGACAGACAGACAGACAGAGAGGGGGCAGCATCTTGGGTGTCTCTCTTCCGGAGACACTCGCGCCGCCTGGTCAGGGCCCCACCCTGCAGCTCGCGGAACCCACTCACTTCCTTCCCCCCAAAGTGGTCACACTCGGGGTCAGAGCTTCAACACATGATTCGGGGGACACAGGCACCCTTCGTAACACCCGCAGTCAGCATGAGCATGGTGGCCCTCAAGCCCCAATGACAGGTGGGCTGGTATGTGGAGGAGGGTCTTGTCTCCCCAGAGGTCAGCGTGAAGGACAGTAGAAGAACAGGCTTTGAAACCAGAATCATCCACTTTCCACCTGATTTGGGGAACGTCAGGAGCCTCCCTGCCTCAGTTTCTAGTTCCTCTCTCCTTAAAGCAGGGACTCTAACATCTCCCTGCTTGGGGAGCCCCTGGGCCAGGCTGTGGGCTGAGCGGCCACTGGCGCGCACGTCGGGTCGTCCCAAGCACCAGGGACAGCGTCGGGTGAGGGGGTGGCGTGCACAGGGAGGCGTAGGGCGGCGGCCCTCACTTCCACCACCCAGTGGCACCACCGGTGGGGTGACCTGGCCGCTGTGGACAGTTTCTGGAAGGGAGTTTCCCCTTCTCATCTATGGCCCACCTGGGGCAGGAAACTATGGCCGCTCCCTGAGAAATAACCAGTGTACCAGGGAAGGCTCGTCACACGACGGCCATCTGGAAGCACTGAGTGACCTCTAGCCCACCAAGTTTGGAATCAGTTGCCATGTGAGCCAGGCCACAGACTGGACGGGTGACAGGGGTGACTGCTGTCGGATTAGGCTCGGGAGCAATGCTTTTGGGACGTTGTGCCTGTTTCTGGGCCTAACCAGCCGCTCTGCCGGGCGTGCTGGGGCTCATCTGCTGGAGAAGGTTCGCGGGCTGAGACGGTGGACCGTTGGGTCTGCTCCCCGAGCTCTGTCTCTGCTCCCACCCCTTGGCCCACAGCCCCCCAGGCCTTGCCCGGAGGCCTTTGTCCCCAGAGGCCTGGGTCCCCACGCAAGGCAAATGTGACCTTCCTGCTTTCCTAACCTCTGGACCCAGAACTATCCAGAAGCCACCGGGTCCTGGGAAAGGACTCGGGGGATCCAAGGGTGGAGCCCGAAGCTGGATCCTTCCTACTTCAGCGGCTGGAGCAGCTTCCGCTAGATGTTCTCTGGGCAGGCCGAGGGGCAGAAACACGACCCTTTTTACGACCTGTGATTCCGCCATTTACGGCAGATCCGAGCCTTAACCCAGAAACGTGGAGGAAACCCCGTGTCTTCGAGCCTGACGTCCTGTCTGGGGTGCAGGGGGCTGCTGACGTCCCTCCGTCCCCCTGTTGCCCCCTCCCCCTCACCCCCTCCCCCGCCACCCCCTCCCTGCCGAGCTGCTGGGGTGCTCTGGCCCCCACTGCGGCTCCCCGGGGACTGAAGGCCCAGAACGGAGGGTCCAACCAGGGCAACCACAGCTTGTCCCCCATCTGGGGAGCGGTGCCCGTCCCCTCTCGCCCCACCCCTGCAGGAAACACCGAGCCTTATTGCTTCATCTCCAAAACAGCTTCCTGTTGACATCCGGGGCTCCTGATTCCTGCCCTGAGCTTGGGAATGCAAAGGGTCTGGGCTGGTCAGGGCCGAGGGGAGGGCAGACGGGCGTGAGTAAGCAGAGAACACAGGGCGAGCCGCTGTGCAGCAACGGCAGACCAACACCTGCTTTCTCTGGTTGTCCGTCTAGCCATCCTTCCGTTGGCAACAGTACCCGATGTTCTGGGAGAACGCCCCGTCCTCAGCCCAGCCTGGCCCAGACCCGGCCTTCGGCATCCACGGAAGTGGCCCATCAGGCGAGGCAGCTCTCGCCTGACCCAGATGTGTGGGTGGAGGGCGGGGCACGAGCTGTGGATACTGGGGGCCCCACGGCTGAGAAGAGCCAATGAGGGGCCGGTCGAGGGAGGGCACGGTGGGGTTGCACCTGCCCAGCAGGGAGGCTGCGTCTGAAGGGACAAGACCAGAGCTGCCCTGTCCACTGCCCCATGGACCGCTGGCGGACAGAGCCCGAGGGATAAGGGGGGCCAGAGCAGGGTCCGAGAAGCCTGGAGGAAGGGCTGCTTGGCTGGAATGTGGAATCGATCTCCTGGAGCCTGGGATGGGCCTACAGGGCGAGATCTGCAGAAGCCCAGTGGCAAACCCGCCGTGCACGGCAAGTAAACAGCATAGCTGATCCACGGCCCTGCAGACCTGCGCTGGTCACTGCTCCCTTGACCCGGGAAGGGGTCTGTGAGCCTTCTGCCCTTGCTCTGGGCACCGGCTGTCGCCAGGACTCAGCGGACCCTATTCCTCCCTGCAGGGTTAGCTGAAGCAGGGCAGAGCCCTCCCGCTGGCAGCCCAGTAGTGGCCACCATCCAGGACCCCGCCTGAGCCTCAGGGACACTGCAGAGTGGGCCCGTGGTCAGTGGAGCCTGCCTCTGCCAGCTCTGCAGCGTGCTGGGCAAGAGAGGGACGCAGGGGGACAGGGTGCAGGAGTCGCCCAGGGTGTCCGCAACAGATGACCACAAGTCAGGAGCTTAAAACAACAGAAGGTGATCCTTTTATGGTTCTGCCGGCCAGAGTCCGAGACCAAGGTGTCACAGGGAAGCCCTCCCTCTGGGGGCTCTGGGGACTCTGGGGGCGGGTCCTTCCTGCATCTTCCAGCTCCTGGGGGCTCCGGCGCTCCCAGGCTCTGGCTGCAACCCCCCAGCCCCTGCCTCCCTGGTCACATGGCCCCTTGGTGTCTCAGGTCCCCCTGTCCTTTCTCTTGTAAGGACACGGTCATTGGATTTACAGCCCCCCACCTGCAGCTTGGGACAATCCAGGGTGGTCTATAGGTGCAGAGATGCCCTAGTTATCATCACAGCTGCAAAGACCCCTTTCCAATAAGGCTTTACTCATAGGATCCAGAGGGCGGGACATGGACCCAACCCAGGCCCTGGTCGGGCTGTCTTTCCCCACATCCTCTTGACCGCCCCTGAACGCTTTGCTGCCCCGGCCCCTCCCCCAGCCCCCTCTGCTCTCCTCTGCTGAGGCTGTAAGGACCCTGAATGCTGATGCCTCATGCTCCTCCCACCTGGCACCTCCCCCCCACTGGTATTTCCAGAGGTTTCCACATCTGTGTCCCTGAGGAGGCCATGCTCAGGGAACTCCCTGATTTTTCCCCAGATGGAGCTCTGGGCTCAGCCCATGGCCTTATACCCCGCCACCGAGGGCCACCGTCTTCATTCAGCTTCTTCCTCAGGGAGTCCCCACCAGATCCTAGAGCCACCCACCGAGGGAACTTTCCCTCCGTTTCGGCGTCTGTACGGCGTCTGTTCTGCCCACCTCGGCGGGCTGTCCCTCCCTGACCTGGCTCCCTACCCGTGGAAGGAAGGGCCAGCCTCACTCACCTATTCTAAGTCCTGAAAAGAGTCCGTGGGCTTCACTAGGAAGCCCTTTCCTGAACAGGGATGGAAGGTGGGGCTCCAGGGCCATCCTCGTAGACCGGGGTGCCTGCCTGTCGCTGAGCTTATCAGCCGTCCACTGCCAGTGTATTAGGCCTTGCGTTGGCTCCGGGGAGCAGGGAGCTGTGTCCTCTTCACCTGTGCCCTGGGAGGACCCAGCAGGCTCCAGATGCCGTGCAAATCCATGGGATCCCCTCCAGCCATAATGCCAGGCAGCCCGTCCTGCTGCTCACCAACCCCCCCCCCCCGCACTGGAAACCCACTGAACCAAGGGGGCAGAGGGGCTCCCTGCTCTCCAGGGATTCACGGCCCTGTGGGGCCCTGGGCTGGAGGCAGGGCCAACAGCCCCCTCTGCTCACCGGTCATTGTAACCAGAGCTGGGGCCACGACAGCAAATGGGACCATGGCAAGCTTCCCTAGACTCTTAGCCCGCATTAAGGACATTAAAAGCACTGTGGCTTGATCCTGAAGATAGATCCACAAAATTACAGCTGAAATGAGATGAGAAAAGATGGGCCAGCGCTTCTCTTTCCTCTAATCTCCTTAGTCAAGCTCAATTTGGTGTCCAAACACACCCGAGGCAAATGCTGCATTTTGCGGAAGAGATTTAGGAAGGCAAGGTATGAGATTATGCAATTTCCCATACGGAAGCATCTGCATAAATTTGCATATCATATGCATTCTCACAATGGATCCGAAGTTGTATAATCGACTCCAACCATCGGTTTTAGTCTTACTGTGTTTTTTCATGGATTCCTACAGATGACATGAACCCCATTACCTCGGAGCTCCACAACGGATTACCCTGACGACGAGCTGGGGACCAGCGCCTTCAGGAAGGAAAGAGTTCCTTGAATCTGGGACTCAAGGTGGGCAGGGGTCCCCACACCGACAGGTGCACTGTACAAGGGTCTGCACGCGCCACTTTCTTCCCGGGAGTGAAGAGCTGGGCCAGCGGGCAGCACCAGGAGGGCCCCTGGCCAGCTTATCCCCTTGTCCCTGTCACCGTAATCTGTGAAATGGGCGCAGTTTCACCACGTGCTTCCGTTCTCCCTATGCTCATCACCAGGGTCACCCGTCAAGACTCCCTCGCAGGAAGTAAGTGCCACTCTAGATCTTAACCAAGGGACTTGGGGAGCAGCTGTGGCTGCGAGACCTCGACTCGGCCCCTAAGCCAGGCTGTCCGGAAAAGTTCTCAGCCAGGGAGGTGGACCGTCAGGAGGCGGGCCCTGGAAGCAGACTTTTCCAGAACCTTCCATTCCTGCACCTGCGCAGCCACCTGTGAACAACAGTGACTCCCGCGGCCACATGCCAGGAGCCCCGCAGCCCCACGCCCCGCCCACCAGCGGAGGCTGGCGTGTGATTGGAGAATGCTGATTGCTTACGGTACCTGATTTGCATTAGGACGTCAGCTGCGGGAGCGCCTGGGAAATGTAGTCCGGAGCCTTCGGACCTCTGCAAACACAGGGAGCCTGCCCAGAAGGCAGCTGGAACAAGTGTGAATGCACCGGCCAGGCAGCCCTGGGGAGCGGGGACACTGGGCCCACGCAGCGTCCATGGCAGTTCTGCTCCCTCCAGCTCTGAGAGCTTTGGACAGACGCACTCCTGTACTGGAGCCACCCTGTGCAGGGGGATGGGCACGCCGG
Source organism: Mustela nigripes (assembly GCF_022355385.1). Lineage (NCBI taxonomy): Eukaryota > Metazoa > Chordata > Mammalia > Carnivora > Mustelidae > Mustela > Mustela nigripes. The sequence goes on along the minus strand of NC_081557.1, from coordinate 2,531,405 downwards.
GCTCTGTGGGGCTCACGCTCGGCCCCAGCTCCAGGGCAAGTTACCTGAGACCCTCTGCGCTGACGGGCGGGGGCCGAGATCGTCTCTCAGAGGGCCGTGTAGCGCGAGGTCTGGGGGAGGCGACGCTCAAGTCACCACTCCTGTGGGCAGTGAGAGCCCAGTAAATGGGCCGATGGTGGACAGAGGGAAACTGAGGGCCTGCGGGCCACTGTGGCCGTGGACAAAGGGCTTGTCTGGAAGCAGGAGGCCTGTGGTCTGGGCCTTTCAGAGTTGTTCTAAGAGAAGTTTCTTCCCTGCTCCTCCCCACTGTGAGACAGCGGCTGGATCCCACAGCTAAAAGCCCTCCCAGCAGGACGGCCTTTGCATGAGGCAGAGAGAGGGCGAGCCGGCTGGACCCCTGGGGGCGCCCAGTCCATCTCTGTGGAATGACTGCGGAGGACCGCCACTTCCAGCCCCAGGTGGGCTGCCCGTGTGGAGCAGGGCCCAGATGTCAGAGATCTTATGCCAGTAAGACTGCGTGTGGCCCCAGGAGACCCCTCCCGCTGGCTGCTGGTCCTGCTGGCCACTGGTCTCTATGTCGGGCCCATTAGCCAGCCCTCTCTGCTGGTCCTGTCTCTCTCTCCAGTTCCTCTTGGCTGCCCAGCAGGGTAAAGGCAGGCAGGTTCCTGGGAAGGTCCCACCTGGGGGCGCGTCCTCAGCTGAAGCAGGGTTGGGAGCTCTTCACAGTTCTCCAGAAGGGTCATCACATCAGAGGGTCATTGTCAGAAGGTCCCCATGTGCAAGTGGCTATGAGAAACCGTCTGCACCAGGGTCCAGCCCCGTCCCCTGCAGCAAGAAACACTCCCACCCCTGTCCCCCAAGCAGTGGGGGACCACTGCTTCCCCAGGCCCCTCATTTTGCTTCCACCCAATCACCGGCAGGGACAGGGCCACCTCCTTAGTCCCACGGGCTGTGGACACACGGGGGGTCAGCTGTCTCCGTGACTTACTGGCCACTTCAGTACTAGAAGTTTCTTCACATGGAGAGGCCCTGGTGGACCTGAGCGGGGACAGAGCCTGAGCCGGACTGTACTACCCATGCTGGCTGCAGGATGTGGACAAGTTTTGGAAGGTCTCTGCTCAGGGGCAGGCTGGGATCATCCACTCACGGGGCTTGCCAGCTTTCCAGGGGTTGGTGTGCTCAGGCATCCTCCCAGAGCTGGCCCTGGTCAGTGCTCGGCTGCCCGGGTTGGTCTTCCACTGAATTGAACCTTCAGCCTGGGGCTTGGCCCTCCTGGGACATGCAGTTCAGGCTCATTCGCTCTTCTTCTGTGGCTGGAGGCTGCTTTCCCGACCACCTGGTCTCACCCTTCCCTGAGGCAATTCTTCTTCAGGCTTAAGAGTCCCTGCTTTCCTGGCTCCCGAGGCCACTTTTTCTGCCTCCATGGCTAACACTCTGCCTCCCCCTCCAGGGTCTGGTGCTGGGAAGTGAACATCTCCACCATGTTCGGAATTCGAAGCCCAGATCCCAACTGGGCTTTCACCTCCTATGCCCTGGACATAATACTCCTGTTAATGCAGCCCAGGTTTGGGGTGGACTCATGCCAGGGCTGATGGCCCAGAGCCTGTAATGAATCACACACAGAAAGGGGACAGCTCAGCCTCCACAGTGGAATGGCTGTAGGGTCAGTCTGTGCCAGGGATGTGGGTACAGGGCCCATCCTTCGGTGTTCCTGAGCTGGGGGCCTCTGGCTGGCTGGAGCCGGGCACCCTGGTGGGTGGGTTATCCTGATGGTCCTGGGCAGAGCTCGGGCTGAGCAGGGACCTCCAAGGAAGAGGGTTAGGAGGGAGAGGTGAGGTAAGGTAGGGATGCCTCTGGCTTATGGCCGCCCTCTGGGGGTGAGCACAGCAAGCAGGTGAGCGGTCATCGGCTGAGCCTCCAACTCAGCCCTCCGGGAGGCAGGGACTCCGTTGACTTTAACAGACGTTGCAGACCCTCCCCGTTGCAGACCCCAAATAGAACCCGGACACTGGAGGAGGCCTGGAACCTTCGGTTCTGTGGCAGGGAACCACCACCAGCGGCAGCTGGAAGACAGCTCCGGGGCAAACATGACTGCCGCGCGAAAGATCTAGCTGCGTTTGCCAAGTGCAGGGGACAGAGAAGTGTGGCCGTCTGCGGAAACGTGCAGACCGGTCCCGAACTCCGCCAAGCTGCAGTGGACACGTGGTGAAGTGAGCCGAGGCCCAGAGGTCCTGGCGAAACTCCGTGTATGCTTCTGGGAAAACTACAGAGGAAATACTGGACATCCGAAGGGAGACAGGTGCCCGTCCGGGGCCACAGCGGTGAAATGGCAGCGCAGGGACAAGCCCCATCCCGGCTGTTTCCCGGAGGAGTTTCCATCTGCTGCGCGAGCATCTGCAGTCCACACGCGGCGCCAGCCATGCGGAGGCCGGGGCCACAGGGTACGCCGGGGACCGTCGGGGCAGACGGGGACGTACGGCTGCCGGCTTCTCTGTGCGGTCCACCGGTTTGCAGGGATGACGAGACGCCCGACCCGAAGGCGGGGACTTGCGGGGTCGCTGTGGGCGCTGACCCCTCTTTGCAGCCGCTTACTCACGCCCCAGGCAGCGCGCGGGCCGCGCTCTCTGCAGTCAGAGCTCTGGTGTGCGGCCTGGGCGGGTGGGGAGGGGGCTGGAGGCGGCTGGAGGGAGCAGACCCCGTGGCGCCAGCGCCCAGGAGCCCAGCCAGGAGCCAGGTGTAGCAAGGGGGGCAGGTGAAAGGGAGATGGCAGGGCCCAGACTCGGGCTTGCCCGACTCCCTCGTTCCCCACCCACGGCTCGCAGCGGAGCACGGAAGCAGGTTGCTGGAGGCGCGACCTTTCTCCGCTCCTGCCCGAGACCCCTGGCTTCCCGCCTTCGGGGGACCTGGTCGTGGAACGTGGCCTGACCCAGCCAATCCGGTCTTTTTGTCTCGAACCACTGGCCTATCAGCTGCGCCGGCCCAGAATCACTTGGCCAATCAGATGTGACCATCCCAACCTGTTGAGCCAACCTGACGTACCGCCCTCGAACTCTCAGCCAGTCAGATGCACCGGCCCCGAATACTGGGCAGATCGGTGTGCCCTGACCCCGGCGGCTTGCAGGTGTCCTGGCTGGGACATCGGGCGCTCAGGGGGCCCGCGGCGGCCGTCTCAGCGACCAGGGCTGCAGCTCTGGCTGCATGGCATCGGAGCAGCATCCCTCTCCCCTCGGACAGTGTGGCCTGCTACCCTTTAATTTAACTTTTTTCTTTTAAAGATTTTATTTATTTATTTGAGGGGGGGTGGGGAGAGGGAGAGAGAATCGGAAGCCGACTCCGCGCTGAGCACAGAGCCCCACGTGGGGCTCGATCCCACGACCCGGCGAGCTCCACCCGAGCGGGAACCGGGAGTCAGAAGCTAACGCCGAGCCCCCCGGGAGCCCCTGCTCGCGAGTTTCTAACAAATCACTCTTCTGCTCGTGCTAGTCAGAGTCTGTTTTCCTCTTGCTTACAACTCAAGGGTGGGGTGCGTTTGCGCTTGAGTGGTCCTGGCGGTTCTCTGAGCCTAGCGGGGTGAGCTTCAAGGTGGACCGGAGTCCCCGCCCCACGGGGCTTGTTGAAAATGTGCGCTTCCTGCGAAGCCCCACAACAGCGCCCTGCGAAGCTACCCCCAAACACGAGCTTGCTAGGTTTCTACCTCATTCCCCAAACATGGCCTTGTTAGGTTACTTATTAAGTGGGTCTCCTCCTTTCTGCGAGGAGCTGAACATTTGCAGAAACGAACAGCGACCCTTCAGAAACAATGTGTCAACCGCGGCCGAGCCCCCCCCCCCCCCCACCGTGGAGAGCTGTGATCCGCAGGGGAGGCGGGGGAACCGGTGAAGCAGGGGGCAGCCAATTACGTTGAAATCTCCTTTAAAAAAAGCGTGAAGTGTGTCCCATGCAATATTCAGGATATGATTATACTGAAAAAATTACTGCTTGTTTTCTGGAGATTCCCGTGTCTCCCGGTTCCATAGTCTGGGACCACCGGGCACCTTGGCCTCCTCTGCATCCCCACGAGGATCCATTGCTTCGCTTTGGGGGCGATCTGCTGACAGCCAAATGGCTTTCTGCAATCCATCCCCGAAAGCCCATGGCCTGTTCTCTGAGCCTTATTAAGACGAGCCATCTTGTCAGCGGCAAAGAGCACGCGCACACAGCCATGTTCCAGAATCGATGCGGTCTCAATAACCGGATTGCAGACGTTGTCACGTACTCCATCATCAGGAGCCCAGTATGAAGCATAAACAGCCTTCTGGGTCATTAGGGCTCATTTTCACCTTCCAAAGAGCCTGTTTCTCGGTGCCTCTGCTCCCGCCCGCCTGCGACCCAGCACCACTCAGCCCAGACCCATTACGCACTTACTCACTCTGTCCAAGCCAGTCGCTGCCAGGAGCAGTCATTTTCCAAAGAGCAAACACATTTGCCTGATAAGTCTCAGCATCCTACTTTCCTCTTCGGAGAGACATGGAAGCTTCTTCTTGGTTCTTTTTTTTTTTTTTTTTAAGATTTTATTTATTTATTTGAGATAGAGAGAAAGAAAGAGAGCTTTGGGGGGGGGGTGCGCACAGGGCAGAGGGAGAGGGAGAAGCAGACTCCCTGCTGAGCAGGAAGCCCAATGTGGGGCTTGATTCCAGGACCCGAGCCAAACGTGCTTCACCGACTGAACCACCCAGGGGCCCTGCTTCTTCTTAGTTCTAATGAGTCACCTGGAGCAGGGGATGGGAGTCCGTTTCCCAGATGTGTGGCCCGAACACGCTCTCCTTGGGAAATGTGGCACAGAGAGGGGACAGCCTGGTGGTGTAGGTGACACCTGATGGAGTCAGGAAGGACCCCAGCTTGTGCTTCCTCCTGACTCACATCAGGATTGCCAGCTGCGTGTTGAGCCGTTCCTGAGCAGGGACCGGGAGCCTAAAGGAGTCCACGTTCTCTTCCTCAGGATCTGGGGAATCATCGTGGCTGCTTCCTGTTGGCTAAAAAGACAAAGCGCCACGTTTGAAGGAAGCGACTGGGACAGAAGCTGTCCCGGAGCGCCATCTCGGCGCAGTGCACTAACACTAACTGCCCACGGGGCTCTGTGAACAAGTCCCACATGTAAATGATCATTCCAAAAAACAAGTCCCCACTGTAGCTGACTTTGAAGTTGCCAGAAGGACTGAGGGCTTCCCAGCAGGAGCCACCCTTCCACCGATCCACTCGGGGACCCTGGCTGTGCACCTGCTGAGCTTCTGTGAGGGGCGCTGGGGCTGCCACTGTGGCCGAGCATGGGACAGAGAGGTGCCCCCGCTGAGCAGCTGGCTTCTGGTGGAGGACAGCACGCCAGAGCCGATGTCGTAAGGGACCCACAGAGGACATGGCCACCGTTAGGAACAAGCATTTCCGGGGGGTCTGTGATGGGTCCGCCAGTCAGAACCCCGAGTTATCTGTGTGCTCCCTCCTCCTGCCCCCCCCACGCGGCCTCCTATGTCTCTCCTTAAAACATAGACGTGGTCTGTCCGCGTGTCTCCAGGTCACTGTGGAGTCTCTCCCGGGCATCGGCGATGACTCCGGACAGGTCACCCTGGCTCCTTTTCACCGGACACTCTCTCCTTCCAATGACCAGAGTGATCTTATAACATGTGACCCAGATCGTGTCCCGTCTCTACTTCAAACTCGCCAGAGGAGGGGGCCTGGGGCTCAGTCGGTGGAGCATCTGACTCTCGGGGTTTCTGCTCAGGTTGTGATCTCAGGGGCGTGGGGTCAAGCCCCGGGGCGGGCTCCACACTCAGCGGGGGTCTGCTTGAGAGTCTCTCTCCCTCTGCCCCTCTCCCCACTCTCTCTCACTCTTTTGTAAATAAGTCAATAAATCTTCTTAAAAAATCACCAGTGGCTTCCCATTTTGTGCTGATCAAACCCAGACGCCCTGCCTGGGCTTACGAGCGCTGCACGCTTCAGCCTGGCCTCTCATCTTCCCTGCAGGGCCTTCTCGCTGTGTCTCTGTGGGCTCCAGCCAGTAGCACGGTCTTCTGGTCTGCAAACCAACCACACTCATCCCTACCGCAGGGCCTTTGCACAGACCGTTCTCTCCATCTGGTGTTCTTTCCTGGCCTTCAAATACCTGGCTCCCTTGTCCAACAGGTCTCAGCCAAGAGACCACTTCCTCCAAGAGCTGGGCTGCTCTCTACGAAGCATCACCCGACCCAGGTGTGTCTCACTCGCTTACCTGTTTGTTACCTGTCCTTCGCTGGTGTGCATTGTAGCCCGACCTCTGCAACGCTCTCTGGCATGCAGCAGGTGCTCCATAAGGAGGCTTGCCCTGGTGACAGGACGGGGGAGCATGGAAGTTTCTGGTGGAAGTTGTGTCACAGCCGACACCAGCAGGTGGGGAGCACGCTCCAGGAGGAAGCAACAGTCTTCACCAAATCACTGGTGGGAAAATGACATTGGGACATTCAGGAGGTGGGAAGATAATGGAACGCGTGGTCAGTCATTCAGATGCGGCTTGAGAGGTAGATGGGTCACACCAGGCAGTGCCGATGGGGCACACTCTGAATTTCAGCCTTTGTTCAAAAAGCAATGGGTGGGGGCACTGAAGTCTTTATGGAAGGGAGTGATAAAATCCTCTTTGCACTTTACAAAGGACGGCTGCGTGGAGACTGGAGGGGAGGGGAGCCAGAGCGGGGGTCAGCAGACCAGCCGGGGGCCTGCAGCCTCCAGGCACGAGCAGGTGCTTGCACAAGATGTGCTGGACTCCGGGTCTGCCCTGGAGGGGTCAGGGGCCAGGAGGACCTGGCGAGGGCCAGAAGTCAAGGGTAACCCCTGGTCGCGGTCCTCCACGGCCCGCAGTGTGCTCTTACTTCTACCGCAGGGAGGGCCTGGGCTCGGCTCGGAGAACTTGGTGATGTCCCTGAGACGTCGCCGTGGAGACCCGAGGGCTTGTTGAATACCATGATGATACCATGATGAGTCTGAGAGCTGAAAGAGGGCAGTATTCAGGCTGGAGGCCGGAGCTCACCGTCAAGCTGCTACTGACTGCAGGGGGCAAGTGGTGCCCTCCAGAGTCCTGTGTTAGAGCCCCACCCTCGGGACCTCTGGGTGTGGTCGCAGCTGGAGCTGGGGCCTTTACAGAAGTGGTGAAAGTAAAACAAGGTCACCGGGGTGGCCCTGATCCCATGTGACCGGTGTCCTAGTAAGAAGAGAGAATCAGGACGCAGACACGCATGGAGGGACGGCCCCGGGAGGACACGGAGGGAGCATGGCCGTCCGCGCACCAGGAGAGAGGCCTCGGGGGCATCCGCCCTGCCCGCGCCTGGACCTCGGGCTTCCAGCCTCCCGGACGGGGGACAGTGAGTCTCTGCTGTGTGAGCCCCATGTGTGGGACTGTGTCGTGGCCGCGCCAGCTGACCGATACACTGATCCTGAACCCGAAGGAAACAGAGAAAGTGGGAGAAAGAGAGAGGCGGAGACGCCCCGGCCAGCCCCTCTGCCAAGCGGCTGGAGGAGCTGATCCTGTTCCCGGTTCCCACGGTCTCCCCTCCAGCCCTTCGGCGTTTCCGATGGGATTCTGTCCCTGGCACCCCTCGCCCTGTGTGCTCACCCTCCTCCGTGGGCCCCCTGTCCTCAGGCTCTGCTGTGGGCCCCTGGTCCCCTCGGCTGTCACCTTGCTGCTGTTCCTGGGGCTGCTCCCCGGCTCTGGACCCTCCCCGGGCAGGGACCCCACGCACGCAGGCACAGAGGCTCAGGGGGTCTGTCTCCAGCCACGTTCTCCAGCGCTGCTCTCCAGCGCTGGCCCCCGATGCCCCTAAACCCGCAGACTCACACCCAACCTGGTGTGCCCTCCCCCAGCCCTCTGAACCACTCCCTATTTCAAGTACAGAGTCATTGTCCCCCTGGGGACCCCTGATGGACCCCAGGGGACCCATTCTCCTCTCTCCTGGTGACCTCTGTGTCCTCTGATCCGTCCATTCCTCTGTGGAACTGGGGTGGGCATCCTGTCCTGCGTCGAGCCAGAGGCTGAACCCGAATCTGTACCCAAGCCCTGTGTGTCAGCCGCCCCACTGCCCATACCTGAGCCCCACCCCGGAGCCCGGTACCAACGCCGGTGCCTCCTGCACCCTTGCCCCTCCTCTCTCCCCGCCGATCTGGAGCTCACTCTGTCCGGATATGCAGTAGCTCCAGTCCATGCTGGGCTCAGGGCTGCACGCACATTTCTCTGGAGGAATCCACAACCCACTCCAGCCTGGCGGGAAGGAGTGCAGGGTCCACCCATCCTTGATGCCAAACCTCATTGTCCCCTGCCTCCATCCACATGCCCCTGCCCCTGAGTGCTCCCCGGGGGGTGATGGGCCATTTCCAGAGATTGCCTGGGGTCCCGAACCTCTGCTCTCAGGGAGAAGGTTCTGCTCTGTCTTCCCAACCAGGAAGCTGGGGCTGGAAAGTCCAATTAAGAGAGAGGAGCTGGCAGCCCCCGACGCATGGCTGAATGGCCACCCTCCTCCTCAGCCTCCCAGTCAGGGCACCCACGAAGGCCATAGGGATGCTATGATTTAAAGATGGAACCGGGTGGCCCTGAGCTGTTGGCTCTGAGAAATTAACTCGGGAAATGGCCATGAGTCATTGCAGCAGAGTGGGCCAATGCTGTCTGCTGTGACCCGGGGAGAGGGAGCTGGGGACGTCGGGGGAGGGGTGCTCCCCACGCAGAGCCCCCTGGCCCGCAGAAAAGGGACATGGTGGTCTCAGTCCCATATGCATCCTGAGAGCTGGGGGTGGGAGTGGGGAGGGGTCCTCAGCTCTCAGCGACTCCAGGCGTGGTCTGCGCATCCCCGGGGCGGGCCCAGCCCGGGAAAGAGCACGCGGCACCGGGCCAGCGCGGCGTCCAAAAGTGAACAGCTCAGCGAATGACATCATTCTGCTCATCAAAGGGGGGGTATTCGGATGGGCCAGAACACGGGCCGGGGGTGGGGTGCAGAGGGAGGGAAGGTTCACGGGGCGGGCGCGCTGATGGAGAATATGGCCCCTGCTGCGGGAGGGCTCATGGGTTAATTGGCTTGTATCTGTGACTTCCACGATTTCCCCGCGGCCCGCGCCTCCCCCTCCTGCCCACAGCTTTGTCCCTGCGTTCTCCCCCTCATCACTTTGCTCCTCGCAGCGCGGCCGTGGTCAGCTGTCACCTGGGAGCTTATTAGGAAAGCAAATTCATGGACGCATGAATCAGAGTCTCTGGATGTCGGGTCCAGGAACCCGGCTCTTCTGGCTGATTCTCACGCACCTTGTTCACGGAGCACTGGGCAGGGGAGGGACCTTCTCCCCGCATGGCAACGGCTGGGGGACGGTGTGGTGATGCGTGACACGCTCGCGTGATCCGCTCGGCCACCCGAGAACACAGACCCGCAGAGCGCCGGTCACTGAGCGTCTTCAAGACGGCCATGTCCCCTGTAGCACTGATGTGCACTTCAGACAGCAGACGGGGGAGAGGCCGGGGTCTGCCCCTTGCGGCGCGTGTCGTACAAGCCGCGTCCAGCTCCCTCTTCCTGCCACGAGGCTCCCCCTAGCTGGGGCGGGACCCGGGAAACTAAACTTTTCAGCCGGGCTGAGGGCCAACGCCGGCCCCCCACCCCGGGTGTCCGTTATAGAAGAAGGGAAGGCGCGGGTGGGCGGGCCGCTGCCCTGGGAACGCTCACGCATGCCGGATGCCCTGGGCGTGGTTGGCTCTGTCCCTGAACGTGGCAGGACTGCTGTTCTGTCGTCTTAGGGGAGTGGGGAGTGCAGCATGAGGTCTGACCTCTGAGCTGGGGGTAGAAGTTGGTCAAGCATGTAAGGTGCTGGGATTCCTGGAGCTCCCTCCCCCTTGGCCTGGTGCTCAAGGACTCAGCGGCTCCCCAGCCTGGGGCCCTGAGGGCCCTGCTCATTGTCCCTGACCCCTGTTGACAGGTGACAGAGATGTAACCTGAGCAAGAAAGAAGCTGGCATGGTCTGAGACCACTGGGATTCAGGGGATGTCTGTTACTTCAGCATAACCTCGATTATCCTGACTGATACAATTCCCAGCCAGTATTACAGCCCCACAAAAGGACTTTTTTTTTTAACTGTTTCCTTTTCTGTCTTCAAGTTCTTATCTCTTCTTCACAGCTCACCCTGCTCCTCCCCTGGGCATCCGGACCTTCGCAGGCTGGGTTGGTCCTTGTCTTTGCTCTCCGCACGGGGCCTCTGCCAGAGCAACGTCTCCCTGCTTGTCAGTCGCCTCCTTCCCAAGTTCCTCTCCCCACACTGAGCTTCCCAAGGGCTAGACTGGGTCTTACACATGTCTGTCTCTGCTCCAGAACAGTGCCTGGCACATAGTAGGCCCTCAAAGGAGGTGTGTTGGATTGAACCAAAAGCAGGACACATATGGACAGATGAGTGTGTCGAGTGGTAGACTGTTCCCGCCCACATGACTTTGTTTGAAGCTCTTCCTTTCTCCAAGTGCTGTGTTTCATTTCTGAGCCCCCGCTGGTGCCTATTAAACCTCTACCCACCTGTCAGGGAGCCGTTTCTCGGAGAGAAAGCGATCATTCGTCCAGTGCACATTCACTGGCAACCTACTATGGCCTGGTCCTTGTCCAGACTCTGGATACACGGAGGGGCACAAAACAGACAAGAGCATTTACATTCTGCTGCACAAGATGACAACAAGAGTGGCTCAAGATGTCATATAACAGAAGACGGTGCCAGATGCCATGAACAAAAGCTCACAAGCAAAAGGGCGAGAGAGAGATGGGGTGCTTGTCCTCACTCCCTCCCCCCTTCCTTTCTTTCATTCCTCCCTCTTTCCTCTGCCTGCCTGCCTGCCTGCCTCCCTTCTCTCTCTCTCTCTCTCTTTCTTTCCTGCTTTTCTTCCAGCTCGCTTGTTTGCTTTTTTGAGAGAAAGAGTGCAAGCTGGGGAGGGGCAGAGGCAGAGGGAGACAAGAATCTCAAGCAGATTTCCCACTGAGCACGGAGCCCAACACGGGGCTCAATCTCATGACCTTGAGAGCATGACCTGAGTGTAAACCAAGAGTCAGACACTTAACCTACCGAGTCACTCAGGCGCCCCAGGGGGGCCGTTTCTAAAGGAAGCTGAAGAAAAGCCTCTTTGGGTAGGTGACGTCTGAGCTGACGCCTGAAGAGAGCGAGCAACTCACCGCCGTCGTCTGCGGGAGGAAAGATGGTGTCGGGAGCAGAAATGACCCGAGTCGGGAAGGCGAGTTCGGGCCAGGTGCCGGGAGAGCCGTGAGCCCAGGGGAGGGGGCGGGGCACGGAGATGTAGATGGGGCCCCAGCTGGAGGAGACGGGGCTGGGGCTGCCACCAGCTCACACGGTGAGGGGCTGTGCAAAGGGAAAGTGCACAGGGCGGGTTGGTATATGGATAAAATGTGGAGTGGAGAAAGAGGAATTAGGGGCTGCTCCAAGATTTAGCCCCACAGGGAGCCCAGGGAAGGACCGGTCTGAGAGGTGGAGAGTCTGTACCCCATGTGAGATTCCTGTGAGCTGACCCGGTGGCCATGGCAAGGAGCCTGGACTCACCAGCCTGGGGCTGCGGGCGGGGGCCGGGAGTGGGGCTGGGCATGGAGGTTAATCTTGGACACCTGCCATCGCGAGGCCGGTGGCTGGACAGGGTTGCCAGGGGCTGGCGGGCGGAAAGGCTCGGGGACGGAGGACACGTCTGGGGCCGCACGGAGGGGAGCGGTCACCAGCAGAAGACGAAGGAGGAAGCACACTGAGGAACAAAGCTTTAAAAAGGCGAAAAGGGGGGCAGCTGGGTGGCTCAGTGGGTTAAAACCTCTGCTTTCAGCTCAAGTCATGATTCCAGGGTTCTGGGATCGAGCCCCGCATCGGGCTCTCTGCTCAGCAGGGAGCCTGCTTCCTCCTCTCTCTCTGCCTGCTTCTCTGTGCTCTCCATCTGTCAAATAAATAAATTTTAAAAATCTTTAAAAAAAAATAAAAAGGCGAAAAGGTGAGCCTTGCAAATATGGCACGAACAGTCCAGGTTCCATTTAACTCAGGAATGACTAAGGGGCCGACCAGATGTTGCCACCAGCCCGCATCGCGGACACGCCGCCCGCACCCCAGCCGGCTCTAGCAGGACCGTTCCACGCCAGCAGGCCCCGTGGGTTTGCGTTTCCCTGGACGGGGATCGTTCACGTTATTATTTTCCGTGAGAATTCTCAGCCGCTCTTCTCCGCAGCTTGTTGAATAGCTCGTGGGGAAGGCGGGCAGAAGGGCTCACTGGACACCATTCTCGGGGGCGTGGTGGTGTCACCGCTGCTGGTGGCTCCTTCTGAGGTCATCCCCAGTTCTCCTGACACGGAACTTCGGCGTCTTCGGCGTCTCAGAAGCCACGTAGGGAGAGCGTGTCCAGAGGGCCGAGTCCGGGGCGGTAGCGAAGGAGAGACGGGAGCTGGCGGGTGTGCGGTACAGGGCCGGTGACCCAGATGAGGGCTGGGGCGGGGCGGAGAGGACAGCCTGCTCGCAGGTGGCGGAGGCGATGCGTGGGCCCGTGGGGTGGACACCTCCGGGGGGGCGGGAATCCGTGTCCTTCGCCTGTGCTGGGAGCAGAGGTGCTGAGCTCCTCAGAAGGGACAGTTCTCACGGCCCAGGGCGGCTCCAGGTTCTCGTCACAGCCCGAGGACCCTCCAGGGATGCACCTTTTCTCTCAGAAATCTGCGACCCAAGCAGCCCTAGGCCACCTGCCGCGTGAGAGACGAGCACAGAGCGAAGCACTGATTCCAGACGGCGCAGAGACATGACGCCGTCCTTCGTGCCAAGTGCGCGTCCTGGAGCCTGGGGTTTGGGCGCCCACTCCCAGGGCCTGAGACGGACGTGCAGGCTCCGGGGCCGGGACATCTCCTGTCCCCCTGCCCCACTCTGCCCCCAGCTTCCAGGTCCAGGTCCCCCTCCCGCCCTGCCCCGCTGCCTCCCCAGGGCTCACAGCTATTAAGAGGCTTGGCAGGACGGCTCCCTGCAGTCCCGGCTCCGAGCTCGGCTCTCCGCGGCTCTGGGCCGTGTCGTAGCCGAGAGGAAAACGTGCTAGAACATACCGCCACACTTGCCCCGGTGGAGCGGGGTGTTTGTAAACGTGTGACTGTGTCGGTGCGCACCCCGAGCCTCGGCTGTCGCATGGAGGGGTAGCGGGCGGGGAAAGAGGCCGAGGGAAAGGCCCGAGGATGGGGAGGCGGAGGCAGCCTGTCGGGGAACGGCGGGCGGCCGGGACCTCGGCTCCTGGCGTGTGGCCGGACGGTGTAGCCCTTCTCAGAACAGGAATCTTGGGGGCTGGATTTTCTCCCCACTCCATGGAGGAAACTGAGGCCCAGGGCTTGGGGACGGGGCTGAGTGCACAACCCCAGCTCTGGTTCCGTCGCGGCTGCCCAGGGGAACTGTGGCTCGGCCGGTGTCGCTTTGAGCCTGGAGGACGGTGGGACTTGCAGAGAGACTAAGTGTTTCTGCCTTAAAAGAAGTAGCCGCGTGGGCGGAGGCCACGTCCCCCTGTGGCTCTCCTGCAACACGGCCGCCAGCTCCCCGCCTGCCTGAGCGGGACAATGCGCAGGCACTGCCCAGGCTGGGGTCCCCCATGGCCCCGATCTCGCTAGGGCTCGCGGCCCTGGCTCCTGCCACGGCGAGACCCACAGCCCTCAGCCGACCCGAGGCCGAGCCGACATGGTCACTGGCTCCCAGGCACGGATCCGAAGTGTCCCAGCAGCAGGCAGCCTCGTCATGGTGAGCCCCTGGCTCAGGAGGACCGGCCCAGGCCCAGCGGGGGTGAAGGAACCTCGGAGGGGTGCGAGGGGACGCCTCCAGGACGTCCCCCTCTCTCTTGCGTGGGGCCACACAGTCACCCCTGTGCCATGCATGTAGGGGCAGCAAGCTGCGGCAGCTCTGAGCGGAGGGTGACAAGGACCCACGCTGGAGCCACTCAGGCGAGCCAGATGCAGGGTCTGGGGGAGGCTCGGTGACCCCCAGCGGTGAGTCCAGGATAGGCTGGAGCACAGTTACCTGGCTCAGCCGGATGGTCACACACCTTCCCTTCTCCTGCCCCGGGGGACGGCAGGGCAGCAGAAGGCCACACGGAAGCCAAATGGGGAGCCCGGACCTCCCAGTGGCTCCTGGATCCCACACCCCGACCAGGGTCCTCAGGCTTTCTTCACGGTTCTGCGAAGATCTGCCTGGCATCTCCCCCCGGTACTGCCCAGTCACCGGCCGGCACGCTGCCCTCAGCTGGGCGGGGTGGGGGTCCTTTCCTCCCGCGTCCTCTGATGTGTTCGTGAAACAGAACAGGATGTGTGTGCACATGTGCATATGTGCATGCCATGTGCGCCATGTGTGCCATGTGGGTTGTCATGTGTGTGTGCATGTGCACATGTGTGTGCATGTGTGTGGATGTGTGTGTCCTATGTGTGCTGTGCATTGCCATGTGTGATGTGTGTGATGTCGTGCGTGTACATCTGTGTCACGCCTGTAGGTGTGTGTGTACGTGTCACGTGTGCACATCACAGTCCTGTGTGCATGGGTGTCTTGTGCTGCGTGTCATGTGTATGTCACGTGGAACACAAGTCACACACACCGTGTGTTCTGTGTGTGCCTGTCGTGAGTCCCGCGTGTGGGACCTGTGTGGCCACACGAGCACAGACATGCCGACCAGTGCTGAGGGCTGTGTAAGGACGGACGACAGTCCCCCTCCCTTTCCCGCTTGCCAGTGGCATCTGGTCTTGTCCTGATGTCTTGACGCGCGCGCATCGTCTGTGCTCGAGCAGAAGCCCTGCTTCCCCCACAGCCTCCCCACCCATGGGCTTGGGGTGTTCCCTGCGGATCAGGTCCGCGTCTTCTCCCCTCCCGCCAGCAACTCCTCTCCCAGGGGTGGCCTCCCTGATGCTGGACGAGTCGTTATTCAGGATTTGTTTACTCCAAGTAGGTGAACATCGTTTGCTTACGAGCCAAGCGTGATCGTGTTCTGTGTTTTCCGTCCCTGCCCCTGACATCCAAGTCCCCTCGCTCGGAGGCGGAGGCCACCTCCGTCTTTCGTCTGTTCCGGGACTTTGCCTCCAGCCACGGACTCCCTCATAGATTTCCGCGGCATGTGGTCTTCCCTCCGGCGCGTGTGCTGTCCGAAGCCCAGGGCACGTCCACCGCCGGTCTTGCCCAAAGCCTGGGTCCCATCACTGATCAATATTTCATGAACGATGATGGACGTCCTTCCAAACCATCTCCAGAACAGCCTCCACCCAGACAGGGTCTCAGAATCCAGAAAACAAGAGGAGGGAGGCTTCTTGTAGGATTTGGCAAAATCTTCCTTCCTTCCTTCCTTCCTTCCTTTCTTCTTCTTCTTTTTTTTTTTTTTTTAAAGATTTTACTTACTTATTTGGCAGGAAAAGGCACAGCGAGAGCAGGAACACAAGCAGGGGGAGTGGGAGTGGGAGAGGGGGAAGCAGACTCCCCGCTGAGCAGAGAGCCCAATGCGGGACTCGATCCCAGGACCCTGGGACCATGACCTGAGCCGAAAGCAGAGGATTATCGGCTGAGCCCACCAGACACCCCGAGCAAACATCATTCACTGGGTGTGAACTCTGTGTACGCGTGGCCTGGCCCCAACACCGTCTCCCAGGAAATGTCTGGATGAGGAAGAACCATCCCCGAGCCGTGGGCTCCAGGACTCGTAAACTGTCTGCTGGTTTGGATATTGATTGTTTGTCTGAAGCAAGAGACTCTGCCTGGGTTTGGGGCGTTATCGACCAAGCATGAGTCGGAGCGTGCGTCCGAGCTCGTGTGGTTCAGGTGTTCCCGCCGGAGTGGCCCCAGACGGCCTCCGCTCCTGCCTGCAGAGCTACCGGCCGCCTCGTCAAATCAGGGCATCAGACCCCCCCGGGCCGAGAACCGCCGGGCTTCCGTGAAGTGAAAACGGGGCCATCCTTCACCACTCGGCCAGACTGTTTTGCCCCAAAGCTGCTGGGAACTTCTGTTCTGTCGTTAAAGACCACTTAACCATTTTTTTTTTTTCCTCTGAAAGAATTTGAAGTACTTAAAAAAGATTCTATTGTGAAAACGTCACAGAATTGGGACTTACTGTCTTAGCTTATTACCAGCTCCGGAGATGAAAGTTTCAGGCTGTGGAATTAGGGCCTTGCTATTTTTGATGTCCCCGTTTCTCAAGATCGGTGGTGTGTGAGCAGATTTGCTGGCTCAGATTGCCCTCCTGGGCCCCTGGCTCCGACAGGACCTGCCGTGATTTTCAGCCCCCTGCTTTGTCTGAGTCCGTGCGAGGGGCCCAGGGCTCCCCCCGCTTTCACCGGAGCCCGAGGGGCCAGATGCAAGGAAAGACCCCCAGGATCTTAGGTGAAAGTAACTGGCCTGCTTCTTTGTCCATAGAATGACACAGAAAAAGCACTTCTCTGATAAGCGTATAGACGCGCTCAGAAAAACACGAAGGGCTGGTGTTCCGTGTGTCATGAGGACTCGGTGTCCCGCCCCAGAGCGCTGGGCTTCCCTCATCTGAGGTTCCCACCTTCTCCCGAGCTGGCTGCCCTGGGAATCGGAGAGCGGCCTGTCGACAGAGGTAATCAAGGGACACTTGGATGGCCCCACAGAGGGTGTCACAAAGGGGCCCCAAGCTTTGGTCCCAAGCACTCAGATCGATGGCCCCTACCTTCTGGTCCAGTCCTGAGGCCATGAGGCTGATGGGGTCAAGAGCAAGGTCTTTTCAGGCTCAGCCACCGAGGTCCGTGCCCGACTCCCGGATCCCTGCAGTGACCGTCCTGGGCAGGTGCTCGGTGGGGCCTCCCCTTCGTTCCTGCAGCGCCTTTCTCAGAGGACCAGAGCCCAAGGATGGGGACTCTGTTCAATAGCATTAGGGTGCCCCGAGCATCTATCCAGAACGAGGCCATGTGCGAGCGGCGTATAATCTAAAGCAGAAATAGGACAAGCGGTGGCCCTGAGGGGGCCCCTCACCGACCGTGGGCTTGTGCCCGTGAGCTTCCAAGACAATGCCTGCCTCCTGGCCATTCTTGGCATCTGCGGAGACACAGCGCTCCCCGAAGCAGCAGGCAGGGAGAGGGCAAGAGCTTTTATAAGATCCGCCAAATGACGACGAGGGGGGCGTTTGCTGGTCCTGGACTCCTTGTTCCCTGGCCATCTTAGAAGGTCTTTGCTTCCCTGCCAGAACACGCACACCCGCAATTATTGTACATATCTGCAGATTTGTTTTCGTCTGTGTCCCCCACTTGGAAGCCCCATGTGAGCAAGGACTATGGTGGTTTTGCTTCCCCGGGGCCCGAGGGGAGTTCTCGCTGTGCACACACCGAGTGTGTGAATGCAGTTTTGAACAAAGAGAAGGCTTTAAGGGAGGGTGAAGTCTGACCTCAGATGCGTCTCTAGGATATCAGCCACTCCACAACAGTGCCGATTCTGTGAATCTTGCCGTGTGTTCTGGAGGGGCATGTGGCTGGCCTCTTGGTCAAGGAAACTCAGAGGGGATGGAGGGCGTGGATGTGGGGGAGGTGGTGTGGGCAGGGATGGGGGGCAGAGGATGGGGGTTAGAGATGGGGGTACGCGGATGGGTCAGGGGTGAGGAGTGAAGTTATGGGATTTGTGAAAGGGGGGGAGATGGGGGTAGGGATGGGGTTTGGGGCTGGAGGGCAAGGTGGAGGGCAGGAAGCAGAGTTGTGGAGGTCCCCATCATACCGGTGATGTCAAGGACAGTCTCTTCCCTAGTCCAATTTTCCTCATCATTTCCTCTTTGACCCATGGGCCATTTAGAAACGTGTTGCTTGGCATTCAAGCACTGGGGCTTTCTAGGTGTCTTCCAGCTGTGAAGGTGTACGTTATTTCCAAGGTGAATCCAGAAGGCAGTGGGGATGTGAGGACAACCGGATATCTATCTGGAAGCAAAGAAACTTGACCTTTACCTCCCATTACTCACCAAAACAAATTCAAGGCAGATCTAAAAGCACAAACAAAACCTGTAAATCTGCTAAAGGAGACACCCAGAAGATACCTTGGTGACTTTGAGATAGGCAAAGCACTTCTCAGACAGGACATAGGACGTAAGAACAACAAGAAAATTAAATTATTGGACATTATCAAAATCTAAAACTCTGTTCATCAAATCAAGAGATGCCTCTAAGAAGATGAAAGGAAAGCTTCCAACTTGGAAAAGATATTCACAAAATAGTTATCTGACCATAGACTCGTATCTAGCATATATCAAGAACCCCTACAACTCAATCATAAAAAGACAAACAACCCAAATAAAAATGGGCGAAGCACCTGAACAGACACTTCACGTGGCTGTCTGGCACTCCATGCGTGTTTGCGTTCATCTGCCTCCTGATTGTCTGCAGGCATCTGATATTGGCACCTGGTTTTCTTGGCCAACCACTCCTCTTCTGTCCCTGTGGTTGAGTGGAGCTCACTATCCCTTCTGGTCCCTGAAAGAGATCATCAGAGCTTCACATTCCTCTAATTCAACATCTGCTCAGAAATGGACTCACAACCCAATCAAAGCCAGAGAGAGGCAATTTCAGGACTTTCTTCAGAAGCCTGGGGGAGACAGTCTTTCACACCCTAGTCCCAGGGCTGCTAGTGGCCAGCATGCTATACAGCCGAGCCAAGCAAAAGCAAATCAAAGATGTTGCTTGAATCCCTGGATCCAGCCTAACCTGAAGCACATTCTTCCCTTCTCTGTCAGCAGACCTCTTTGCCTTATGACCTTAGAGTCCTCCCCCCAGTCAAGGGACTAGTCTACTTTTCCGCCTACTTAAATCTGGGCTTGGCCTTGTGACTTAATCTGGCCAGTGCTCCGGTAACAAATGTGGCACAAGCAGAGGCTTGTGCACAGGACTGTTCTCTCTCCTGCTTCTCCTGGACCAGCCTACTAGGAAGTAAGTTATGTGGCCCTCTTGCCCCAACACCCTCCAGCCTCCAGCGCCAACAGACAGCCAGAGCCATCTGGTCATCTCATGAGCCAGGCCTCCAACTTGATGCCCTGTCTTATGGCTAGACTGCCCAGCTGACTCAGCCCCGTGGGCAATCCTGTGAGGGTGGTGGTTCTAAGACACTGGGCTTGGGGATGGTTTGTTACACAAACACTTTTTGAGTCTGCATATATGTGTGAGTCTCTCTCTATGTATTTTAAGATTTTATTTATTTATTTGACAGAGAGAGATCACAAGCAGGCAGAGAGGCAGGCAGAGAGAGAGGAGGAAGCAGGCTCCCCGCTGAGCAGAGAGCCCGATGCGGGCCTCGATCCCAGGACCCTGAGATCATGACCTGAGCCGAAGGCAGCGGCTTAACCCACTGAGCCACCCAGGTGCCCTCTCTCTATGTATTTTAATTGACAAACATATTTAGATTAACCCAAATCTTATTCATGGTGTGGGTGCCTTGTGGACAGAGTATCCAAGAGGGAATATTCTAACTTTTTCTCTAATCACACCCAATCTTTTCACCTGCTATCTGCCACCATCTTATGCTTTTAAACCAACTTCTACTTCCTGACACCTTCTAGCAGTTTCTCCCCAGTGGCTGGTGATGTGTGCAGACTCAGAGGTGACATGTGCATGTTCTTGCCTAGGTGCTCTGAGATGACCCATTTCCTCTTCAATTCTGGGACAAGATAGCCTCACCCATTAATCATGGTGACCTCACTCACTACCTTACCTTCCTCCACCTTGAAGCAGAAGGAGGGCCAGGTCACAGTGGACCCGAGAGGTTCAGAGTCTTCCAGGCTTGGGATTAGTGGTCTCAGTTGATCCCTACAGGCTTGGATAGAAGGGAAGGGGCTTTTCCTATGGAAGTTCTAGGGCTGGCCTCAGGTTGTTTTGGGGACATCAGACCATTGGGACAGGGAGATGCATGGGTGCAGTGACCCAGAGTCAAGAATTGGAGACCAGAGACTCCAGGGTCAAATTCCATCCCTGATGCTGGTGTCTGTACCCACAAATTCTCCTCTTGGGGGTTTAAGCTCACAGCCCTGCAGGATGAAATCAGTAGCTCTCCGTGAGGACAACTGGGGGTAAAATGAAATGTAGGGCAAGCACCCAGCTGAGCCTCCAAGCATGGGACGATCCACTAACAGGAGATAGCACAAATGTCACTGATGTCATCATTGTCATCGCCATTCTGTCTTGGGGCCACCACTGAACAGAGTAATGGTAGCCAACACATCTTAATTTGCAAAGCACTGTACAGTTGACAGAGCATTTGGTTGCCTTTGTTGCTGACATCACACTGAGGGAGCACAGTAGGTATTGCCCCGGCTTTTGGGTGGGAGGACTGAGGCCCGAGAGGTTGGGTTGCTGCTCCCAGGTCACACAGCTGGTCATCAGTACAATCAGGACCCAAAGACTCCGTGCCTTCCAGATGTAATCTGTTTTGGATCTGGGCCCTTCTCAGCCTGGACCAGGAAGGGCAGCAGTTCCAGACTTCCCAGAGTGGGACTTACCTGCTTTGCTCTGCTTATCGTGAGCTCCCAGCCCCGGCCTGATGAAGTGTGTCAGTTGTGAACACAATTATCTTTTTTAGTGAACACCGCAGGCCTCGTCATCACATTCATAAGAGGAGCCTTGCCCTGGGGGAAATACAGTGAGAACATCCCACGTCTGCAGAATGGCAATGAAGAGGGTCCTGGGGGCAGGGGTGGGAGGGCATCCTGCACTGATGGGGTGGTCTCCGCCATAGCATCCACCTGCCTGTCTGCATCCGGCTCTACTCTATCTGTCCCTCATCCACCTACCTATTTACCATCCACCCATCCACCCACCACCCATTTTTCCATCCATCCAACCATCCATCCGTCCATCCGTCCATCCATCCATCCGTCCATCCGTCCATCCGTCCAACTGTCCATCTGTCCATCTGTCCATCCGTCCATCCGTCCATCCATCCGGCCCTCCATTCGTCCATCCATCCATCTGTCCATCCATCCATCCATCCATCCGTCCATTTTTCCATCCACCCATCACCCACCCATGCACCCAATCCATCCCTCCATCCCGGTGCCTCTGCATGGCTTTGAGGAAAACAACAAAAGTGAGGCCATCTGTGCAGGGGGTCAGAGAGCCATGACCTGACCCCTCCATCGGAGGAGGGCAGTGACTTCTGTGAAGGAGAAATAAACGCCCTGAGCTGCTCAGTATGCAGGGACGTGTGCTCAGAGGACCTTGGAGGTGTGGTTCTCACAGGGTTCCTTCTGGGGGAACCCAAGTTAAATCTCAGCACGGAGAAAGGAGAAGCCTGGATTCCGTGGGCCGATTTGGACCCTCATCCTCCGAGGGCTGGGTGGGGTTGCAGAGACCATTCGTGGCCTCGGACTTCCTCACCTGTTCACCTGCATCTCCTGCCTGGAGGGGCCACCTGAGCCAATTGTCATGAAGCTGCCTCCTAAGCCGGGTGGGGCTCATGGGGCCCACACTCGGCCCCACCAGCACTGGTTCAAGGGCTGCCCAGTCTGAGACAGTCCTCGGCTGGTGCTTTGCCTGAAGCTGGCCAGTGGCTCAGTGGGAAGAGACAGGTGGGAGGCAGCTGTGTGCACACCTTTCAATAATTAAACTATTTGTCTTTTAAGACAAAGAGCAGTTTGAGGTCTGCGGGTCCTCTCGGAGGCCCCGTGAGCCAGTTGGGAGGGTGCACAGGGTGTGAACTTTAGCAGGCTGATGCGTGGCTGTCAGTTGAGAAACAGAAGGGATTGGACGCCCCGCCTCGCTGGCCGGTGGCTCACCGACTCCCCAGCCACTTCCTGCTGACCTGGAGTCTCTGCTCTGAAGCACAGAGTGGCGTCCAGCTGGGAGCAGTGGGTGGCTGCTGGGCCAGGAGAAGGGGCTTAGACATCTGTCCCCCACGTCCTGGGAAGCCAAGTCATCCTGGGGACCCTGAGCCCTGTGTCCTCATGGGGTGGAAGTGGTCTACATGTCTGGAAAACACTTGCCACATTTCCCGGCATAGAGCAGGCCCTCGGGGAGGGTCACTTCCTGCTCTGGCTCAGGTGTGAGTGGACGGGCTCATCGGCTCAGCACCGCTGTGGGCCGGGGGCTTCAGGGAGCCGCTGGAGCAGCCAGAGGAGCCTCAGGGGTCAGCGGTGGAGAAAGTCAGGGCGCCCTTGAAGCCCTGGTTCTCATCGCTGGCCCAGGGTCACCATGGCCCACATTTCATGTGTGTCTCTCATTCTCAACAGCACTGCAAAGGCCACCGCATTGTCCCTGGTTCACAGATGAGAATGCGGGAAGGAAGCAGCGAACCGAGCACTGGCTCAGAGCGGACACCCTCTCCCTCCACCCGGCATGCTGCCTGCCTGCCTCTCCCCAGACTCTGCTCATTTTGTTTCTTGGGACCCTCCTGCTCAAACTCTCCAATTCTGGGAGGCCCAAAGCCCTTAGTAGGACACTGCCTTAGTGCCTTAGTGTCTCGGGGACAGTGATGCCATTGTGTGATGCACACACCGCCAGTTACCTTCGGGCAGCCTCTTCTTCCTGGAGCGGCTCTCAGGTTACCAGTCCCGTCTTTCCCCACAAGGCCCGGCACTGTGCACACGGGCCTGGTCTCCATCTCTGGACACCGCGTCCTGCCTTGGCCTTCCCCAGAGCGTCCGCCAAGCTGCCGGAAAGTGGCCTGAAATGCAAACCTGACCATTTCATGTCAGTTAATGTCCTTGCAGGATTTTACCCTGAAATGGCTCAAGAGCACAGACTTTAATGAAAGTGTGGGCTTTACACCAAGAACCATAAGATACCTGGGAATAAACCGAACCAAAGAGGTAAAGGATCTGTACTCGAGGAACTACAGAACATTCAGGAAAGAAGTCAAAGAAGACAAAAAAGATGGAAGATCATTCCATGCTCTTGGATCGGAAGAATAAACATTGTTAAAATGTCTATACTGCCTAGAGAAATCTATACTTTAATGCCATTCTGATCAAAATTCCACCAGTATTTTTCAAAGAACTGGGGCAAATAATCCTAAAATTTGTATAGAATCAGAAGAGACCCCCGAATCACTAAGGAAATGTTGAAAAAGAAAAACAAAACTCACGGCATCACGCTGCCTGATTTCAAGCTTTACTACAAAGCTGTGATCACCAAGACAGCATGGTACTGGCATAAAAACAGACACATAGACCAGTGGAACAGAGTAGAGATCCCAGCTATGGACCCTCAACTTTATGGTCAAATAATCTTCGACAAAGCAGGAAAAAATATACAGTGGAAAAAAAGACAGTCTCTTCAATAAATGGTGCTGGGAAAACTGGGCAGCTATATATAGAAGAATGAAACTCAACCATTCTCTTACACCGTACACAAAGATAAACTCGAAATGGATAAAAGACCTCAACGTGAGACAGGAATCCATCAGAATCCTAGAGGAGAACATAGGCAGTAATCTCTTCAGTATCAGCCACAGCAACTTCTTTCAAGATATGTCTCCAAAGGCAAAGGAAACAAAAGCGAAAATGAACTTTTGGGATCAAAAGCTTCTGCACAGCAAAGGAAACAGTCAACAAAACAAAGAGGCAACCCATGGAATGGGAGAAGATATTTGCAAATGACAGTACAGACAAAAGGCTGATACCCAGGATCTATAAAGAACTTCTCAAACTCAACACACACAAAACAGATAATCATGTCAAAAAATGGGCAGAAGACATGAACAGACACTTCTCCAATGAAGACATATACAAATGGCTATCAGACACATGAAAAAATGTTCATCATCATTAGCCATCAGCGAGATTCAAATTAAAACCACATTGAGATACCACCTTACACCAGTTAGAATGGCCAAAATTAGCAAGACAGGAAACAGCATGTGTTGGAGAGGATGTGGAGAAAGGGAAACCCTCTTCCGCTGTCGGTGGGAATGCAAGTTGGTGCAGCCACTTTGGAGAACAGTGTGGAGATTCCTCAAGAAATTAAAAATAGAGCTTCCCTATGACCCTGCCATTGCACTACTGGGTATTTACCCCAAAGATACAGATGTAGTGAAAAGAAGGGCCATCTGGACCCCAATGTTTATAGCAGCAATGGACACAGTTGCCAAACTGTGGAAAGAACCAAGATGCCCTTCAACGGACGAATGGATCAGGAAGATGTGGTCCATATACACTATGGAGTATGATGCCTCCATCAGAAAGGACGAATACCCAACTTTTGTAGCAACATGGACGGGACTGGAAGAGATTATGCTGAGTGAAGTAAGTCAAGCAGAGAGAGTCAGTTATCATAGGGTTTCACTTATTTGTGGAGCATAACAAATAGCATGGAGGACATGGGGAGATGGAGAAGGGAGTTGAGGATATTGGAAGGGGAGGTGAACCATGAGAGACTATGGACTCTGAAAAACAATCTGAGGGGTTTAAAGGGGGGGGGGGGGGAGGGGGGGGGAGACGGGGGGTATTCGGGAGGGCACGGATTGCATGGAGCACTGGGTGTGGTGCATAAACAATGAATTCTGTTACACTGAAAAGAAATTAAATTTTTAAAAAAGTAAAAAAGAAAAGAAAAGAAAGTGTGGGCTTTAGAACTCGGGGCCTGGCGAGGGGACAGGACTGGGAGGCACCTGCCAGGGCCGCAGTCACTACTTTGGGGGGCAGCTGGTGGCATCGGGGGCCTCAGCACCACGAAAGGAGCTCCATCCCCAGTCTGCCTCCGTCACCTCATGGACTGGTCCCTTCCTGGACACTTGGGCTGCCTGAGCGGGCCGGCGGCTCCCCCAGTCCTGGCAGGCTCAGAAAGTTTGCCAAATGTAGGACAACCACACCAAGAACAACTGACACTCACCGAGTGACAGGTGTCCTGTCCAACGCCTTCTCTGGCAGTCCTCACCTTGCACTGTGCTGGGGCCACCGCCCTCGGGGACAGCTGGGGAAACTGAGTCCCAGCAAGGCTTTACCTCCCTGGGACCTGTCCTGGCTCAAGGTGTGGTGCACCTCCCTGGGCGCTCTGCTGTCAGGGTGTTTGTTGGGAATGTGCACACTGACGCGCGCGCACACACAGGCACCCCTCCTGCAGGGCCACACGCACTTGGGTGCCTTCCTGCACACAAAGAAAATGGCCTTGCCACCGGTCATTGGCTTTGCAACGTACGGCGCAGTGGCTCCCGCCAACCTTGTGTCAGGGCGACACCTACCGGCGGGCTGGGCACAGGGCCCCTCACTGGAGCAGAGCCCTTGGGGACTGGTCCTGAGTTGAGGGCCTGGGGTGGGCCCAGACTCCACATTCCAATGGCCCCGAGGGTGCCGGCCCCAGGGCAGCGGGCTGGGTGGAAATTCTCCAGCACCGCTGTCTACGGAGAGCAAGACAGAGTCCAGGCTGCTGGACCAGCCGCCCAGAGCGAGGTCCATAGGGACCAGGCTCAGCCCTCACCGCGTGCCCAGGAAGCAGCTCCCTGTGCGCTCTCCAGGCCTCACAGCCTTGTTGTGCAATTCGGACCGGGTCTGGGAGAGGTGGAGCCTGTCCAGTGTCTCCGTCCCATGGTGAGGACACGGAAGCAGCTCGGACTGGAACGGTGGGCGTCCGGACTCGGGCTCTGTGCACCTGGCCTAATGGCCTCCCCGGGACGAGGGCTTGGAGACCGAGGCATAGGCCCCGAGGGAGGCTCTGCGGCCCCACGTGGGGCTTGTGAAGGTCACGAAAGGATCCTTGTGAGTGAGGCTGGGAGGGAGGCCGAGGAGGCTCCTGCGCCACACAGCTCGCTGGGGAGCCCAGGGGGGCTGCTCCTCCGGGCTCACCGTCCCGCCAGCAGGCATCGGCAGAAGGTGAGCTGGACACCACCTCCCACGCCGTCCCCGACTGGTTTGGGTACAAGATCGATGGGTCCTCGTCCCCAGACACGGCCAGCGAATGGGGAAGCCCCTGTAAGGAGAACAAATGCAGCTTCTTCATGAGTCTCTGCTCAAGCAGGAAGGACTGATGTTAGAAGTGGACCCCAGGGGCGCCTGGGGGGCTCAGTTGTTTGAGCCTCTGCCTTCAGGTCAGGTCATGATCCCAGGGTCCTGGGATCGAGCCCTGCATCAGGCTCCCTGCTCAGTGGGGAGCCTGCTTCCCCTCTCCCTCTCCCTCCACGCTTGCTGTCAAATAAATAAATAAAATCTTTATACGTAAATAAATAAACAAAAGTGGACTCGAGTCCGAGTCTCATTGCTGTGAGGCCAGGAGTCGTGCCAGGGAGCAGGTGCCCACAGACACACCTGGAAGGTGTCATAGCTTCCAGAGGCAAGATCCTGGTGTGGCCTCTGCTCCCTCACGCCTGTGTCCACAGGGCTGTGCGGACGGCAACACGCCTCTCATACCCATCGCCACAGCGCCGGTGCCCAAGCCCTGAGGGCAGGGGGCCCGGACTGCCATGCCCGTTGGATGGATGGGGAAACTGGGTCTCAAAGGACATGTAGAGGATAGAGCTGGGATTCGAACCCGGCCTGCAGATGCCGGGCAGCTGCTGGGTTGTTTATAGTCTATATCACAACGGCCCCCAAAGAGGGGCCACCACGAGGCCATGGCTGGGCCATGCCGCACGCACGGACGAAGGACAGGGGGTTTTCTAGTCCTGGTCCGCTGAGTGGGGTGGGCCAAGGCCACCTGCAGAGGGGCTGGTCGTTGTAATGACCGCCCCCAAATCTCAGGGCTCAGAGGGCTCTCTCTCTCTCTCTCAGGTCAGGCTGCCTCCACTCACTGGCCTGAGATCTCTCTCGGGGCCGGCCCTGTGCGAGGCGTGTCTTAGAGAGAGCTGTGGAAACACCAGGGAGGGGTATGAGCTGGCGGCCTGCGCTTAATTCTCTTGATAAAATGTGCCTCCGGTGTGACTCGGCCTCCCGGCAGACTGCTGGTCAAGCCCTCGCCCAAGGAACCGGCTTCTGCTGTGCCTCCCAGCCCTCGTCCCCCGGGACCTGGGCCTAGTCGGCACTCAGACAGCCCCCGAGACACACACCGCACAGGCGGCCCTCGTCCCCGGGAGGGAAGCTGCAGCCCCGGCAGAGGAACTGTGGGCCCCTGAGCAGGTGATTCACGAGCCCACTGCCCCCCTTCTCCACGGGCTCACGGAGACCTCTGCGATGCGGAGGGAAGTGAGAAGAAATTCAGTGTCCCCAACATTCCAAGCCACCAGAAAAGTCCCTGTGGTTCCTGACGGCCTCTTCCTGTCTCCTCCAGACCTGAACCAAAGCAAACAGCGCCGGCTGGTTTCGGGTTTGGAGAACGCTTAGACGGCAGCTGGCCACGCCATTCGGAGGCACAGCGTCTTCGCTGCGCTCAGATCGGGGGGGCATCTGCTTTGGGGGGCCTGGCAGCAGCCAGGGGACCAGGACCCCCAAGATGAGGGACACAGCTGCCCAGAACGTACATTTTCCTCCAACTCTTCTTTGGCAGGAGAGCAAGGTCGTTTGACTGGTGAGCAGTTTCAGATGTTTGACCCGCCACAGCTGGACAGAAGCACCGACGGCGCACGTCTGACGGAGAAGACCCGCGGCTTCAAGACGCTCCTGTGTGGTAGCAGCTGCTGGTGCTCTGCTCTCAGATTTGAGGGGGACAGGCTTGTCGCTCTGCACTCAAGGACACAGGGCAGAGTTGTTAACTCTGGCCACCTGCGTCTGTCAGGTCCTGCGTGAGTGACACTGAGCCCCCTGACCGTCAGCTCCCCGGCTCCAGGCAGCCACCACCTACTCTCTGCCTCCTCAAGTCTGACTTTCTGGATTCCCCGTGTAAGTGAGATTATGTGGCCTCTCTCCTTCGGGGTCTGGCTCAGTTGGCTCAGCATGGCGTCCTCCAGACCCACCCAGGGCGCCACCCAGCTTGTCGAGGCACGGACGGCTGCCACGGTTACTAAGGCTCAAGGTTACTGCAGTGACCTTGAGCCTTGAGCCAAAACGGGCGCTGAGGACGCTGGCACGTGTGTACCGAGCCCTTGGCTCCCACGTCCTGGTGACGTCAGCCCAAGCCGCGCGCGAGCCAGTGGGGGCTGTGCCAGGTGACCTGACTCGCTCGAGACCGTGTCCACACTGAGGGCAGGGCTAGAGCTCAGACCCAGGTCCACCTAAGGAGGAGCCAATGCCGTTTCGGATCCGTAGCCTCTAGACCAAGTTGGCAGTGTGTCAGCAGGAAGCCTTGCCAAATAGCGTCCGCGCCTCATGGCCGGACACCTGCCCTTGACCGTGACGGAGTGTCTCAGACACGGCTGCCTCTCCATTAGCTTGGAGGATGGCATTTGATACCAGAGGGCCAACCTGCATAGCTCCTGGGCCGCCAGCCATTATTAACTGCTTTTAGACGGGGAAGAAGACTCCAGAAGAGGGACACCATGCAGGTGGTTGGAGCCTTACTCCAAATGCAAACCCCGTTTCAGGTGCGATGTCTTAGTTACCGGAAAGCAGAGACGATTCTGCCCGTTACCATGATAATCCTGCCAGGGAGCGATCTGGGCACAGGGTAGGAGAAGCGGCCCCACAGCTTGGTGGTTTGAAAGAACAGCCATCTGTCGCCTGCTGCGTTCACGCCCCAACCGCAGGCTGGGCCCGCTGGGTGGCTCTTCTGCTGGGCTCGGCCTGGGTCATTCCCTGTCTGCGGCCCGCTGGAGGTCGGGGCGGCTGGCTGCGCACCAGCTGTCGGTCAGCGGGAGTTAATGAGGTCACCAGGCTCTGTGTCTCCAAGCAGCCCAGGCGTGCTCTCGGTCTACACGGCAGCGGTGGCACCGCCAAGAGCCAGCGGACGCACAGGTGCTTTCTGAGCCCTGGATTGCATCGTACTTGCCATCATCCCAGGCTCGTCATGGGACCGACCCATATTCAAGGGACGGAGAAGTGGACCCTGCCTCCTGGGGGAGGGGCGGAATGTGCGGTGCCCGCCAGGGTGGGTGTTCATGGCCGCTATCCGGGTTGCTTTCTCACCCTGCGCGTCACCACCAGTGGCGGCGCGCAGCTCCGTGGCCATAATGGTCCCATATAGCAGTGGCTCGTTTTGTGGGGTTTTGTGCACACGGCAGCCGAGCCCACGCACCCTCCGGAGGAATTACGGCAGGTGTTTCTGCTCCCCCAGCTTCTAGCACGGGGCCTGGCGAAGGCTTCTTCACTGCTTATTTATTAAACAAGTCATTGAATGTGTTGAATTGAACTGAGTATGAAATGAACGCAGGTGAGCGCGTTAATTAGACCCGGGATCTGAAACTCCAGATGGGCAGAGCACGAACGAGCGGAGTGTCTTAGAAGCATTCCCCCAACCCTCCCCGGACACCTGCCTCGCCCCAGGAGAACTTCCTGCGCATCTCCAATGGGCAAGGCTTCCAGCCTTTCTCGGGTCATAGCCCCATTGAGAAGCTGTTGGAAATGATAGAGCCCTTCTCCCAGGAGGGGTGTCCCTGCCTTGGCTCTGTCGAGGCACAGTTGGGGAGGACAGGGTCCCTGCCGGCTGGTTAAAGTAGGAAGGACTTCACCAGGGGTTAGTACAGGCCAAGAGGGAGTCTGAGCAAGGCTGAGGAAATGCATTCCAAGTTGCAAGTTGAGGAACAAGTTTGAAAGCAAAACTGAGCCAACAAAGCTCTTTGCTAGCAGGATGCCACCTGCTCAGCTAGGAAGCAACTGCTGCATCCTCCGGCTCCAGAGCCAGGGCCCCACAGCCACCATCAGAAAGTCTGGAGACCCCTCCCAGAAGCCCCCCACCTGGTGGTTCACCTGTGAGGGTTTCAGCGGGCGGGCGTAGAGACCCTGCTCAGGTGCTCTTTGAATGAGATACAAATGTATCCACCTGAATTGACCCAAGCACTTGCTGCAAGGCCTTCTGGGAAATGCAGACCAAGAAGACACCAGATCACGTTGGAACACACTGCACTCCCACCTGCCCCTTACTCCGCTTTCCAAACAGCCTCTGCCCCCCAAGCATCTGGCAGATCGACCCCAAGTCAATGACTCTGGGATGCAACCGTTATCCTGAGCAGAAATCAGTGCGAAATCCTGTGGAACCCGGCGGCAGCACGGCGAGCGTATGGTAGTGCCCTGGACAGAGTGGAGCCCAGGGTGATAATTTTTTGTGTTTGGAGAAACCAGTCCTGGTTACCCGCCTTTCCGGAAGACCCCGTTCTAGATGCCCAGCCTCCGGCACACGGGAGCAGAGGGGAGCTCCCGTCTGAACCGACCGGGAGGGAGGACAGCTGCGGCGCATTTTTGGACAACGTGCTGGTGAGAGTCATTAGGGCTCAGACTCGGGGCTTTCGCAAACGGGGACCTGCTAAGGCTTGAGCGACAGAGGACAGAGGTCTTCTGCTGGGCTCGAATAGGTGTGCGACACGCTGCTCGGGGACCCCGATCTGGGCGGGTTTGGGCAGGGGCAGTTCACGAACTTTCTACCCCAAATCCGAGCATCTTAAATACGCTTTTAGGCAACTTACTAATTCCAGCTCTTCACTAGATGTAACGACACTTACTCTTTCCTATCCTTATGGTGCTGAGTTACCAAGACGCTTTTTAAAAAGACTTATGTATTTATTTATTTGAGATGGCGGGAGAGACGTGTGGTCCCGGGACTGATGACCGGAGGGAATCTCTGAGCTGAGCCAGGACAAGCAGCCCCCCCCCCCACCCCCCCGCCTTCCGTCCTCCCGAAACAAGGAGGCTGTTTGCTGGAAAGGAAGAGAAGCCAGTGATCTCTCAGCGGCGTGACGCAGACTTTTTTGTTCAAATTCAGGCTTCCGTCCCTCTAGCGGACCCCAAAAAGGTCTCCGTGCGCCTGAGATTGTGACCTTGCAGGACGACGTGCTGGCCCCCGGGCCCCTGTGCCCTCGGCAGTGAGCTCGGGCCAGCCGCGCTCCGTCAGCCTCCTCTCTTTCCTCCGGACCCCCGAGCCCGCCGGCCAGCCCTTCCCGGCAGCTGGCGGGGAGCCGACGTGAAGCCTCCAATAATACTTGTCAATCAGCTTGACTACTACACGGCATGGCTTTTATTTTTAAATGATCTGTTTTCCTCATAAGTTATGCCCCTTCTGTCAAGGGCTGGATTCACAAATCCAGCATCTTCTGTAAAGGAGCCGCCGTGGTGATGGGGAAGCCTTGCTGTGCACCAACTTCGGCCAGAGTTGGACGACGACTTGACCATCGTCTGGGTCTGGCTTCTTTTGGTGACACAGAAACCGAGGGTCATTGAGTTGACTGAAGTTCAGGAAATCAGCTAGGTTTGGTTCCAAATACCAAATCATTTTTAGTAAGGATCTCCCCTAGGATATCTTCAGTGTCATGCCGTGTCCCGCTTTGTTTAAGAATGGGTAGCTCTGAGCAAAGACTTTAACAGAGGAAACATGGCGAGATGGCGGTGTTGTCCTTGTTTCAAAGTAGAATAAACCATTTACTCACCAGTTGCCACAGCTAAGCTCCCTTCTCTCCACAGCATGGCCGCTCCGTGAAGCCGTCCCCAGAACTCCTCTGAACCCCAGAACATTTTCTGCACTCCCTGGAAAACCACAGAATCTGGCTCAAGACAGCTTCAGTGAATATTTGGTAATAACAACAGTAGTGACAACAGCTGGCTTTTGTTGAGCACTAATTACTCTCAAGGTGACTTATTAAGCCCCATATTTCCCCCATTTTACAGATGAAGAAACTGTGCCATATCAAAGTTAGGCTCAAGGTCACAGAGCCTATTGCACATGGTTTGACTGAAAACCTGTGCACTTATGCAGCATGACCTCAGTACTGAGT
This sequence comes from Mustela nigripes, assembly GCF_022355385.1. Lineage (NCBI taxonomy): Eukaryota > Metazoa > Chordata > Mammalia > Carnivora > Mustelidae > Mustela > Mustela nigripes. Next base: position 2,499,722 of record NC_081557.1, on the reverse strand, counting down.
GGGTGAGTGAAGAATGGAAGAATAAATAGGTGGTGGTAGCTGGGTGGATGGTTCTTTGGAGGTGTCGATGCGTGCATGGATGGTGGGGTGGGTGGTGGGGTGGGTGGTGGGAAAAATGGGTGGATGGATGGATGGTTGGAGGAATAGAGTATGATGGATGGAAGGACTGATGGTTGTTGGATGGATGGAGTGATGGATGGGGGATGCATGGTTGCTGGTGGATGGTTGGAGGGAGGGAGGGATGGACGGACGGACGGACGGTTGGCTCACTGGAGGAATAGATGTATGGATGGATGGATGGACTGATGGTGGTTGGATGGATGGAGGGATGGATGGGGGATGCATGGGTGGATGGATGCATGGGTGGGCAGACAGATGGATGATGATGAACAGGTGGATGGATGAAAATGAAAAGTAGAAAGCAGTATCCTTGGATCAGCTCTAGACTGGCCTCTCTGTTCCTGAGCAGCCAGCACCGAAGTGCACAGACACAGGCTGGGCTGGGGCCAGCGGCTGCCTCCAGAGCTGCAGCTGTGTCATTCGGGGAGGGGTGCTGAACTTGAAATTGCAGTTGGGTCAGGAAGCCTGGGAGTGGCAGGATGGCTCCGGCTGAGACTTGCTACCCCCCTCCCTCCCTGCTGCTGCCTAGACTTCAGAAGACGTGAAGTCAAGCTGACCTCCCGGGGAGTGACTGCCCTGGGGTCTGAGCTGCCCATGGCGTGCCACTCCCTGGGATGGAACTGAAAATCCAGCCGAAGGTGAGGACCAATTCTCCAGGAACAAGAAAGTCATCTGGAAGCTGAATTTATAATTACTTACCCCAATCCCTCAACGAGTTTTTAACAAAGCAATTTTCAGCATCCAATTAAGTTGTAGTGGACTATTAGGATCACTAATTGTTGTGTATTTAATAGAAACTCACGCTCGAGTAGCTGTTATAAATCACTTGCTGGGTGCTGATAGTTATACAGCTCCGAGAACAGGCAAGCCAGATTTCTGGGTACATGTGTATGGAGCCCATTATTGAGGACTTTTGACTCACTGGGATAAAAATTACGGAGAGTTTTCCTACTGATTGCTTCTGCCTATGCTCTCAGACCCTGTCTCACCACTGCTCTTTCCCATCGAATAGCAAGTGACCTGGTGAGAGCTCGCCCTGATTCTATTGCTGTTTAGGTGCTTCTGGTTCCTGCAGAGAGGACACCAGTCAACTGCCTGGGACTGAATCTTAGTGACGGGACCTCAGGTGCTTCTGTGTGCATCTTCTAAGTAGGGATCTTTGGAGCTCCTCCTTCTCCCATGACTGTGGTGCACACCGAGGGCGATAACATGCGGAGGGCTGGCATAGAGCAGGTTATGCTTTTACGAGGGCTGAGGCAGCCTGGTTGTTTTTTTCCACAACTTGGTCCTGTCTTAAAATGTTCATGTCCCACTTGATTCAGGCCTTTTTTCCCCCTTAGTACCTCTCTCCCACTGCTTTAACCATGACTTTGGCTCACGCAAAGTAAGAAATAGATAAATAGACGTTTGGACGTGTGGGTGAGTGGAGAGAAGGGGAGCTGGTCGGATCAACAGACGGACGGCGGGCGGGTGGGTGGCTGAGTGGGTGGAGGGACTGGCGGGTGAATAAATGTCATCTTTGATTTAAGGTCTTTCTCCCTCTATGTCTCCTTCTCCCTGCCCCAGCCCTGACTTCTGCTAGGGGAGCAGGTAAGTGAGAAGAGTGGCGGGGTCTGTTGACATCACTCCTCTCCCTCTCGGCTGCGCTGCTCCAGTGTGCATGGGCCGGAGGGAGGGTGAAGAGGCGGCTCCTTACCTGACTGTCCCCGGTGGAGACACCATCCTTGGTGTCTTGGTCAGTGTCCTTGTTGTGGTCTGTGGTCTGGCTGGGGGCACTTCCTGTGTGACTTCTATGAGCTTCCACCTTTGCCCTTACGGGATCCCTGCCAGGCAGCTCCTCTGGGAAAGGAGCCCCTAGTGAGACTCCACGTCCCATCACCTCTCATTCCTGGTTGTGAGGAGCTCCCTGGCCACACCCTACATTGTGGTCCCCAGGAAGCCCGAGTTTCCATCTCCTCCAGCCTCTGAGCGCACATGGAGCCCCAGGCTCAAGCATGTCCCATCATCTGCACTACTCATGGCACCGAGAATAGTCCGTACCTGACCGCCCTGGACACACCGCAGGAGGGCTGAGTGACATCCAGCTGGAGGACAGCATGTCCCTCTGCCTCCCACACGTGTCCAGATCACGTGCGAATTCTGGGTACCAGGGTTCCTGGCCTCGGGGAGAGGAAGTGCCCCCTGCCCACAGGGACAGGGACGGGGGGTGGGTGAGCAGGTGGTCTTGGATTCTCTCCAAGTCCCACCCCCACGTGGTGGCCCAGCAGCCTGGGGTCTTCCAAGCCCAGAGAGCTTGGCTTCTTTCCTTCTTAGCTGCCCCTGTTCAGCTGGAAGCCCCTAACACCATTCTGTGGAATGTGTAGGAGCCATTGTCTGGACACTGCTTCGGGGACAAAGTCCTCCACCTCCCAGCTGAACCTCTGGAAGGGTCTGGTAGTGCCCTATTGAGCCATGCCAGGAGGAAAGGGAATGGACAGTCTCTCCTGGGGACCACCCATCCATCCACCCACCCAACCTTCTCGGGGGTCCTCCGGGACCCCCCCGGCGAGTGAACACTGTCTGCACCTCCTCTGATTCCCATTTGTGCATTCTGTCCTGAGGAAGCAAACTCCAAGCAGGCTGTGGGGACGTCCTTAGAGACTCTAAGCCGAGAACAGCTCAGGAAGCTTGACCAAGGGGGAGATCCCCACGTGGAGAAGACCAGAATCAGAGACAGACAAGCGCACAGATACTAGCCCTCCCTGGAGGTCCCTGTCCCCAGTCCCCGGGCATTGGTCCTTTCTGCCCCCTGCAGGCCTAGCCATCTGGCTGCCCAGGAAAAGGCTGGCCCCAGTGAGACTGCCCCTCCTTGGATTCTGGTAGGGCTCTATTCCTTGTTTAAAGCCCCCTCAGCTCGCACTTCCCCAAGACAAATTTCCAGCACTCAGGTGACACGTGCCCGTGTAGTGGATTTGTTTCCCTCTCGCTGCATGGAGCCCGGGGTCGGAATCCACTCACCTCTCCGAGCCTGACACCAGCATCCCCTGCACCCCGGAGCCTCTCTCAGACATTTGCTGACGTCTGGGGAGGCAGGGACCACGCCTTTTCATCTCTTCATGCTGAGCATCGAGCGCGACACCTGCTAAGAGTCAGTGCTCGCAAACCTTTGCCAGGAGTTCGGAAGAGCAGATGTAGGAAAGGGACCCGGGGAGCACAGAACGTTCCTTCCGTCCAAGCCTGCTGCTTGTTCCGGAGGCTGAGATGTGGGGTAGAGACGCTCGTGCCACAGCCTGCTGGAGGGACTTTCAGCCAGACCGGTTCCGACTCTGGGGAGCCAGCCGTGGTTTGCGGTGCTGACGGTGAAGATGTCGAGACCCGGGTGCTCCCAGAGGCCCCGCAATGAGCCCTTCCTTAGCAGAACCTTGCACAACCCTCTAGCTGTGTGACATTCCCTCTCACAGAGGGCAGAACAGAGACTTGAAGAGGGGACATGAGTTGTTCTAGGCTTCACAACTCGACTGTGCCCGAGTGAAGCCTCCAATGTATGCTCTACTTATTTGACCCTCGCCACCCCACGAACCAGAGTGGAAGGCAGCTTTTTGGAAGAACGAGAGAAGGAATGAGTGAATCCAGACCTCAGGAGCATCCGTACTTGAAAGTTGGGTATTTGGAGAAGAACATCTGAGACTAAGTCCTAGTGCAAAATTAGAGTTCAAATACAGACAAGGAAAAGGTTAAGTACGCCACAAGTCATGAGATGGTGTCCCAGACTTTGTCTGCTTTGAAGAATCATCTTCAATTCCAAACTAGACTAAATAAAAGTGAGGGTTACTGGCTTCTCAGCTAATGAGTCCTCATGTGGAGTTCAGGCTCAGCTGGTTCAAGCAGCTGGACGAGGTAGGAAATTTCCCGCAGCTTCTTGTCTTCTGGTGCCAGCTTTGCAGGTAGGAGTTCTGATGCAGTTAGACCTCTCTCTCTTAGAGGACAGTTACCAGGTTTAGCAAATAAAACACATGCAATGTTTGGAATGTGCTTATTCTAAGTGATTTGCTGTATTTCTGAAATTCAAATTTAACTGGCATGCTGGATTTTTGCTGGTAGCCTACTTTAGAGTTTTCCTATTTGCTGTGGTTGTCTCTCACCACGTCTAGAATTTATTCATCACCTTCGATGTTCAGAAATGTCATTAGATGGCCTCTGCATGGGGGGCTCTCCCAGGGCTCTGTCTGCAGAAACCTTGTCCTCAGTGGGAGAGCTGCTCCTCTACTGTTTGTGGTCCTTCCTCTCCTCTGGTGCACACCCTCTGCACCCCATGAGGTGTGTGCATAGATTTGAACTCCCCGTCATTGTCTAAATGACCTTCACCAAGTTAATTAGCTTCTTTTAGCTCCAGTTCCTGAATCATGAAATTGACTTTCATAAACTAATCTCACAGCCAGGCGCGTGAGGATTGAAGCCACCAAAGGACGCCAAGCCCCTTGCATCCCGCATGCCCCAACTGCCGCCCTCCCCAATGAGAGCATCTGCCCTGTCCCTCCTGTGTGGGATGGCGCCTCCTGGTCCCTGAGGTGGTTTGGAGCTATGTGACTCGTTCTGCCCAATTAACTGAGCAGATGTGCCCCATGTCCCTGTCTGGCTGGAGCATTTCATGGCCCACCAGGGCACTCTTATGCTCACCCACAGTAAATGACAATGTTCCAGACAGTGTCTGCTCTGCCGGCTGGATTCTGGAGTGAAGATGATGCTGGAGAGAGCCCTGCTGGCCATCAACGGACATGCAGCATGAGGGGGAACAGGCTTTGGGTTATGGCACTGAGCCTGGGGGATAGTCATTACTGTCACACACTTAGCTGTGCTGACCGGTCTCCAGGGGGTCCCCAGAAATGCCCTCCCCTTCACCACCCTGTGTTAGCGGAGTCCGTGCCCCAAGATGTTGCAAGCCTTGCCCAGACAGAGAGCGTCTGTCCTTTATTGACCACTTCTACGGAAGTCTGGCGAGGAAGGGCCCCCCCATGTTCAAGTTGGTTCTGAGCTCTGATCCGTTCAACCAAGCTGGGGCTCAGCCTGGGCTTGGCATCGATGGGGCAAGTGATGGGACACACAAAGCCACAAATCAGAAGGTTCTCCTCCTGACGATAGAGGCACCAATGTCCTTGTACTCCTTGCTGGGGACCCACATGTCCTTGAAGGTGGACAGCGAGCTCAGGATGGAGCCGCCCAGCCAGGCGCTGTGTATGGAAGAGGGGCAGCTGGACACCTGGACAGGGCAGAGGACGAGGGGTTGGGGGAGAGCGAGGGGAGCGGGGAATGGAAGGGTGGGGGAGGGGGAGAGAGGGGAGGAAGCCAGAATCAAAATACTACTCCACATCTGGGACAAAAAACTGCAGCCCCCGAGCGAACCTAGTGGGTGGTCATTTCTTCCCTCCCTGCAAATACCGGTTATGCCAATTCTCGAGGATGCTGGTCGGTCCCCACATGTCCGCCTGTGGTCTAAACTACAGGATAAAAGAGGCAAGAGCAGAAAGGACTCACCCTTGGCTCTCGGACTCACTCCAAATCACATGACACATCTTCAACGTATTCAAAGTCGATGTGGAAGGCAGACGTGTTTTGCAGGAAAATTAGCAAATACAGAGGAGCACAACAAAACCCACAGGGAAGCAAAGAACCTGGAGAGATCCCTGTCGCTTCATACTCAGGCTCGGCGAGGACGGACGCCTTTGATTCTGGGAGAGCGGGGCTTCCGACCCAAGCCCAGAGCCCTCTGTGCTGGGAAGAGCCACACATCACCATGCCCATCCCCAGGTGGGACCCCTGAGGCTCCAGGCTAAATCCACCTGCTCAAGGACAGACAGGCGCCGTCCTCCTGCGTTCACAGACTTTCCCAAAGGCATGTAGACACCCCACACCGGAACAGCCTTATTCTAAAACAGCAAGGCAAACACCTGACTGCAGAGTCCGTGGGGAAAAGGGATTTGGAGCAAGGACTTGGAAAGCCCAGGGTCTGGCTAGAGGATGGCTTGATGGAGGACAAGGTATCAGGTTCGGTTACTCTCGCTCTGTCGCACCACAGGACCCTGCCTGGCTGGGAGGCATTTGTTGCTAGTGGTTAGGAAAAGAAATATTGCAGAAATTTTAAAGGAAAAAAAAAAAAACAAGGAAGTGTCAGAAGGGGGAGAAAGAGCACGTTCGGTGTCAGGCATTGGGTAGAGGAGAGAGCCAGTCCCCGGCACCCGGAGTCCCCATCTGTCTTTGCTGCTACCAATAGGCTGTCACCTGTAAGAGTCACCTACTCCATCTGTGTCTTCTCTGGACACACACACACACACAAAAGCAAACAAAGCCTGCCCAAAACTGGGGGTGGTTTATGCATTTGGAAGAACGCAACCTAACCAACAGGAAAATGCCCAAAGGGTTGAGGTAAGCAATAATATGCTTAAAAATATAGGAGAGAGAGAGAGAGAGAGAGAGAGAAGAAAAAGAGGAAAAACCACAAAGAGCTGGGAAACATTTGCAGAACAAGTCACCTTCAGTAGTCATTACAGAAATAAGTAAGAACAATGATTTGCTTTCCATCCGTTCCGTTGGGATGAGTCTCTTAAAAACCGTGGCGTCATGCAAAACAGGGGGCGGAGACAGGGAGGACCAGGTGTCCAGTTAGGCAAGGAATAAGTCACGAGGTGAGGATGGCCGGGTGCAGAGTCAGTACCCCTGGGGTAGGGCTGCATGGTAGCAGGGGCAGCCATGCCTATAGGGATCATAACATTGACACAATGTAACAGCAAACACAAGAGACAGACTTTCAGCATCACTGGGTCAACATGGCGTGTGGGTCAACTATCCTTCCATTTCCAAAAAGGCAAAGTAAATAAATAAATAAAGAGCAGCCCTCTGTCCCCATGCCAGGATGAGCAGACACAGTGTGCCGCTGTCTGTCTTGTGCCAACCAGCCCAGAGCCCGGCTACTCCATAGGTTCCAACAGGCTTTTGCTGTGCACACATTTCTGGCTCGGGAAATCCACATCTAGAAGTGGATCCTAAGGGAAAAGCCATTCAAAAGAAATAAGGGGAAATCACGACTGAGGTTTTATCCCAAGCACGTCGTTCAAGCAGAATCCTGGTTGATGGGAGGTCTGATGACTTTCCAAGTTGGCCTCGTGGGAACCAGCTCTTCTCTGAAGGAGGATGAGCTCCTTTTAGGGACGGAGTTTTTCTCTCCTTCAGAGGGAGGGTTTCACGAGCTCTACCTCCCGTCCCTTCCACGGAGAGTGCAGATGGGGGGGAATGAGGCTGTGGCGGAGCTGAGTCTCAACCCAGTTAAGGGGACCAGTTGCACCTTCCAGCCTCATGCCGAGAAGTTTGGGGGGTACTGGGAGGGGTTCCTGAGGACTCAGAAGAGGGGTGGATGGAAGAGCTTGGTCCACAGCTCAGCCCAGCTGTAGGGGAAGGGGAGCGGTCAAATTCCCACAGCAGAGGGGGTCAGGTTGCTTTGCACGAAGGCAGGCTGTGACTCTCCCTTTCCTTCTGTTCTGGGCTAAGCCATACTTTACATTTGCATTCAGTGAAGGCTCACTGTGGGCAACAGCCCCGAGTGCTCTCAAGAGCCAAGAGAAGGGCAGTGACCAGCACACGAAGGGCACAGGACCTGCACAGGGAGGCCGAGGGTGAACGGTTGAGATGTCGCCTGCAAAGGAGTGAGGGGGCTGCGGGCTTCGGGGGTGACGAGGCAGGCCTGCGGTAGGTTGCCGAGATCACGGACGTCTTTGCAGCCTACGCTCAGGTGAGGCACACCGCACACTCAGGAACTCCTGGTGGGGCGCACTGCTCTCACAGCAGCGCGGGCGGCCGCGAGCATTCGGGCGGGGGCTGCCGGTGTGGAGGAAGGAGCGTGGGCCGTGGTTTCCCCTGCGCGGCTGCGTCCTACGCTATCCGCACAAGGGGCCCGAGGCCGTGTAAGAAAGAGAGCTTGCTCCTGTCCACTTGTTCCAGCTGAAGAGTCTGCTTTCCTTGGGGTTCCCGATTCTTGTCTGTCATTCCAGTGACTGCCTGCTCCGGGGGGAAGGAGGGACAGACACCCCCGGAACGAGGATGGCTGCTCTGGGCTTGCTCTCACGGTGCGCCCCGGTCCACCGAGTCAGGCTGGGGCAGAGGGAGGAAAGAGGGGATGCCAGAGAGCAGGTGGGGCTCGGGCAGGGCTGAGCCAGAAAGTTCTCCTGGAGAGGGCCGTGCCTGCAAGCAGATCTGAAATCCCGGCTGGCAGGGATGGGAAGCTCAGGGAAGGGGATTCAGTCCGTCCACACGTCCTGCCTCTGGACGCTGGGGGGAGGGTGTTGCAGAGTGTCCTGTGGAGTCCGGGGAAATGGTGTCGACGGGTCTGGAGGGACAGAAGTTCCGGCACAGCGGCTCAGCCCCTGCCGCCCGTCTGCAAAGGGGGGCCGTGAGCACCGGCCACAGGGCACGAGGGAGCTGGCGTCTCCCTGCCAGGGGCTCCCACGAGCCCGCCGCAGAAGCACCCATGAAGGGCACCCATACGGCTGGTCCAGGAGCCCGAGGCCCAGCTCTGAGATGAGCCACTGTGTGCGGCAGAGACTGTGAGGCCAGAAGTGAGCAAAGAGCAAAGCTGGAAGACAGCTGGGGGCAGGGCGGCCCTTGGCCCAGGGTTGCTGACGGGGAGAGGCCATTATCGAGCCCACAGTGCCTGGGCGACTCGGTCCCTCCAGCCCCGGCCAGCCAGGCAGGGCTTGTGCCGGAGCGGATTCGGTCCAGTTATGGGGACCGAGGGGAAGGTACGCTCTTCACTGTGCGAACGGGGCCGGAAATTCTAAACCTGGGACCCAGACTTTGCTTACATGTTCTCTGCCACGACCCTGAGCTACTTTCCTAAAGAGAAAAAAAAAAAAAGAAAAGCAGTTTTGGAAAATGGGGTTGGGAAGAACTCAGTCTGAAAATCCTGCACGCTGTGGGATTCACGCCCACGACATTCCAGAGAAAGCGCGGCGAGGGGACAGCGAGGGACCGGTGGACCCCAGCGCCCGGCTGGGGTGACCGCGCAGACATGGTCCTGGTCTCAGGGCACGGAGGGACTCGGGGTCATCGTGTCACCGTGGACACCTGCCGTCACACGTCCCTCACACCTGCGGGGTGTACAGTCCGAGAAGAGCCTTCCGCCGGCTGCGGACCCCAGCTGGCCGTGACGCGTGGCTGTCGGCTCGCCGGCTGGGACAAACTAACTCGGGCGAGAGGCGTGTAGCCGCGGAGACGGTGCGTGCCGCGGGCGGGGGTGGGAGCTACATGGGAACTCCTTCTACTCCATTTACCTGCACACCTAACACTTCCCTAAAAAATACAGGCCGTTAATCTAAAAGGAAACACATAGATAACAATTTCACAGGGGAGAGCGGGGCGGGAAGCCCGTGCAGGGGCAGAGCCGGGCGGGGTCCCTGCTTTCCTCCCGCAGGTGACCAGCTTTAAGGCAAGACTCTGGGCCTTTTGCGCCGGCCCTGAGAGCTGGTCTGTGTCTGCACTGTCACCTCCCTCCCCTCCGCCTCGGCCACCTGAGCTGGTCCTCCGGGTCTACGTCCCTCCCTGGGGTCTCCCTGGCCTTAGAGCCCCACGCGGGAACACGGGCCCACCCTGCAGCTGCACCTGCTGGCCCGCGCCCCGCCCCCACGGTCAGCCCGGAGGCCGCCCAGCCACCCTCACGCAGCATCTCAGCTCTCAGCCCCCCACCCCCTGTGGACCCCTCTTTCTGGAAGCAGAGCCCTGGGCCGCCCCCGGGGCCGCTCCCTCGGCCCGACAGAGCTGGCTCAGCTATCCCCGCGTCTCCCCTGCGCCTTCAAGCATCTTCTCGGGGAGACCCACTCTGACCCCTCGCCCTTCCTCCCCTCATGGCACCCCAGCCCGCGGCTGAACCCCTCTCCTAACACACTCATTTCCCAGCGTGTTGACTGGTCCTGCTTACGGCTCCCTCCCCCGACTGGAATGGAAGCCACGGATTCTCCTGACTTCGGTTCACAGATCCCTCCCCAAGCCCCCGCCCGCGTGCCAGGCACACCAGGAACCCTGGGATTCTAGAAATATCTGTGGCCTGAACCCAGGAAGTTTCCAAAGGGAGGGTCGTGGGGGTGGGCACCGTACCTTCACGTTGATGGTTGGGGAGACCAGGGCAGCTATTTCCCTCTGCAGCCGGAAGCGCAGGCCGGGACAGCAGCCGGTGCCACCGGACAGAACCATGTGGCCGAAGAGAATCTTCCAGAGGGCAGGGCTGCAGGAGCTGACACTCCGGAAGGCCTTCATGTGGATGCCCAGGCTGTTTCTCCCTGTAGAGACGGTGGGGGTAGGGGAGGCAGAGGCGTGGGGACCGGGCGCCCAGCCCGCAGCACCCTCGGGCTCATTCCTCCGTGGCTCCAGGAAAGGGCAGACTGAGCTGGGGGGTGGGGGGTGGGGGGTGGGGCGGACACCAGCACCGTGACCCCAGGGCTCTAACGGATTTCAACAACATGGCACAACCCTGGGCCTCAACAGCCAGCAGCTGGGTAACTAAGTATCCGATCTCTGCTGTCCTCGGACATGGTGTGTATCCGAATGCGACTGGCGGTTATTACTTTTAATGCCATGCTATCGATTACTTTAGGAATGGATGTCCTTGCTCAGGTGGCCTGAAGAATTATACTGATTCCTCCTTTTTTAAAAAAAACTGATTAGCTTTTTAGTGAGGTATAATTGGCACCAACATTGTATTCGTTTCAGGCTTACAGCAGAAGGACCTGATGTTTGTGTCCATTGCGGAATGATGGCCACAACGTGTCGACTTAACACAGTTTCCAGACTCATCATTAGTCCATATATGCAAACACAGCTCTGACGGCAGCAGCCCTGAGAGACAGAGGCAGGGTGTCTCGATTTCCTCGTGTGGGATAGCTCCTACCTACTGTGCAGCTTCGGGGTGAAGTCTGCAATGGTGGGTCTTCTGGAATCATCTGGGACGTGGCAGGTCCAGCGAGCACGAGCTCAGGCTGCAAACACTCCACTCTTGTCAAGGTGTCAGCTGTGTCTCTGCTCACTGAGGTCGACCCAGACTCGGGCGGGGGGGGGGGGGTGTGAATTCACACCGTGGGGGAGGGACTCCCTTCAGTGTCGGTTGCATGGGTCCACTTAATGTTTTGGGGGCACGTGCCATGTTTGAAGCCTCTGTCCCCTGCACAGTCCAACGGGAAAAGCAGGGGCGCTTTTCACCTGCTCACCTACACTAGGTGCAAAAGTCATGTCCTTACAAGGCACGCATCCCAAGGAAGTGGCTTAGTCCTTTTATTCCCCTGGTCTCTTATAAAATGTCAGCAATTATTTAAAAAAAATTGATTCCAAGAAATATTTGGTTTTCCGTGACAACCTGGAAATCTTCCCAGTCAACGGGGATTTTCTAATCCATCACTTTTCCCCCGTTCTGGCCTGCCTGCCGGGGAACTTAGCCAACTGAGTTCTGGTTTAATACGTCCAGGTCAGTGCGGCGGCTTCCCCAGGCTGGCCGTCGTAAACAAGGCTGCAGAGAAGGGGAAGCGCGCATCCACAAAGGACTACGACTCAGACATAAAAAGGAGAGAAATCTTGCTATTGGCAGCAACACGGATGCAGCTAGAAGGTGTAAGACGAAGTGAAATAAATCAGAGAAAGACACATATCCTGTGATTTCACATGAATGAGCAATTTAAGAAACAAAACAGATGAACAAAGGGAGGGAAGAAAAAAAACCAGAGAGACAAACCAAGAAACAGACCCTTAGCTGCGGAGAACTCGCGGATGGTCCTCAGGGGGGAGGTGAGCGGGGGATGGGGAAGCGGGAGGTGGGGTCGAAGGGGTGCGCCTGTCGTCAGGAGCACCAGCGGATGTCTAGCATCACCGGGTCAGCGTATTGTACGCCTGAAACTAACACAACAACCCTGCAGGGTCACTATACCAGAATTAAAAAAAAAATCCCTCCATCAGCCAAACGTTTGAAGGTCCTTCCAGATCTATGGTCTCAGCTCTCCTGATCTGTCTCCATTTATATATTTCAAATTATTTTGTGAGTAGGGGGGAGTAGGACTAACACGTAACGGAAGACACGTGCAGTCCCGCGTAGGACCCAGGGACACCTGACAACTGTTCGGTGTTCTGCACTGGGTTTCCTCGTCTCTAACAGAACGGTGTCAGATGGGAGGGGACGGAGGCCTCCAGCCCACGAACAGGGGCCGCCGAAGTCACAGGCACGCGCACACGCTTAGTAAGTGACCGCGGAGGTCCCAGCACTTCTGAGAGGGGCTCCACCTTGTACTCGGAGCAGCGGTCGCTCCTGGGTGCTGGGCTGCGTCCCCCTTCCGGTGGCCCCGCAGTCCGCGTCTGGGCTCAGCCGGGTCCCTTCCTTCCACTCACCCATGAGGTCTGCCTGGAAAAGCCCTTCGGGGCAGAGGAACTTCTCCGGCCCCAGGGTGATCTCCTGGCCGTCGGGCAGCTGAAACTTCCGCGCGTAGGAAGGAGAGCTGGCTTTCATTTTTTCCTTCTTGAAGTCCGAAGCCACGTAGCAGCACTTTTCTTTTATGTCCCGGATGTACTCCCAGTCACCTATGGGGGACAGGAAAGGGCGTGACCGGGATGATTCGCAGGAACATTCTGTCCCCCAGGGAGCATCTTCCTGGAGACTCGGCTCCTCCGGGTGGGGACGCGGCGCCAGCGTCGGAGCCTATTCCCGTGTCTGTCTCAGACCCCAGCCGCTCTTGGTCTGTACCGTGTGCTGGGGCCCAGGCCTGTGGACGAGAATGGTGGCTCAGAGGGTCCTCAAGTGTGACACCAGCATTTGGGCAACATCAGCATCCTACGTTGATTTCTACCGTGTACGGTGTGTGTTTTTAGGGGGTTGGAAAATCAAACCCAGTCTTGGCATCTGTTGAAGTACCGGCCGCTGTGGGCGCGCCCATGCCGACCTGCTGGGAAGGTCGGCTGCAAACAGCACCCAGCCGCCCCCTCCTGTGGACAACCGCCCAAGCCGGCCAGGCCCCCTGACTCGGAAACATCTGGAAGGTCACACCCTCCCACCTTCTGGCTGGCTGACCATGGGTTTTAGAGCCTGCGATGTCTTTCGGTGTTACGGTTTTCTATTTTGCCTACCGCTACTTTTGAATTTGGATCAGAGCTCCCAGCACCTGCCTGCCTAGAAATCCCCCCCGATTCTTCAGCCACTGACACCCAGCGTCGGCCCTCACCCTTCCCCCTCAACCGCTCCGTCTGCGCCTGTCCTGCCTTCCTTCTTCCAGAACCTGCCGCTCCCTTCTCGCTCCCCTCTCGCTCCCTGGCTTCTGGGACCTTGCACTCTCCTGGCAGGTCCCTCCTCCTCACCTACTCTGGGCTTTGGTGAGAGGAACCTAGGTTGAAATCCTGCCTCTGCCATTTACCAAGCTTGGTTTTATGCAAGTTCGCTCTCTTGTTAACCTTCCCTTTCCTCATCTCTAAGATTGGGATGAATCTCCTCTCCCAGGACGGCCGTGCAGACGGGATGAGACAATGCACATAGGATCTTGGTAAGTGTGAGCTGTCCACAAAGTGCTAGCCTTCGTCCTGGCTGATCCTTCTCACTTCCCCTTGCTTTCTTCTAATCGCTGCTGTTCTGAAGCGTTCCATACTTTGTGTGGCTTTGGACACAGACCTCTGGCCTGGGAGGACCACTGCAGGCTTGTGGGGAGCGGGTGTCACGCAAGTTATACGTCTGGGAACCTAGCGCAGGAAGTGGGTGAAAAGTGGAACAGACGCATTCTCATCTGGAGTCCTTGGGTTCATCTCCCAGGGGAAACACCTGCTAGTCATGTGATGTTGAAGTCACCTACTTCTTCTAAGCCTCCTCTTGCAGGGGAGATAACTAATCCCCCTCCTGGTGTCAGAGCATGAAGCAATGACAGGAAGTATGTGAAGTGTTTGCTCAGCCAAGTGTCTTGCACAAAGTAAGTACTGCGTAAAGCTTAACCAGTCATCATCATCATTATGTCACCATCAACATCGTCACCCTCATCACCACCATCACCACCACCACCACCATGATCACCACATCCTCACCCTCATGACCACCAGTATCACCACCATCACCATCACCACCGTCACCATCACAATCACTAAATGGAGTTGTTTATAAAACTTGAACCATGGTTAAGTAGCTTTAGCTTTGCAAGTTGAGGGCTACAGGTTAAGTAAGCCAAGCAGGCAATATTACACCCCAGGGACTGGTTCATTTGGCCAAGAAGAGCAACGTCCTACCTCTGCTCACCAGCGAGTGCCCACTGTCTGTCAACAGTTGCAGGAGGTACAATGTAAGGTCTTGGCCCGCTATGTCCATCTGGATGGTCGACTGATGCAGGGGACAGCCATCAATGATGGGCACAAAGTATGTCATTCCTTCTCCAGATTCAATAGTTGTTCCTAGACAAGAGAACACACCAGCATTATAATGCAGGGTTCGTGACATCTCTTGTCGATTGTCAAGCCTGCAGGAAGAGAGGATAAAGGGGGAATCATTGGAGGGAAAGCAAAGGGTCTAGGGAGAAAACTCTCTTCTGTAGGGCAGTGCGCAAGGATAAAGCTTATCCAGACCAGACCAGGGACCAGCTGTTTTGGACAGAAAACCTGCAAATATTCTTCTTAAACTAGACATATAGACATCAGCAGCAGTTGCCAAAGGGTAAAAGGAAGAAGAATGTTCCGCTCTTAACAGCTTTTCCCCTAAAAATCTGGGTATCAATGCAGGAGCTGGGACTCTCTGGGTGGCATTTGGATGTCCGAAGAGTCTGGATGCAGTGGGAGGGGCACATGTTTCGGTCAGCAAAGCAAACTACACCTCTCGGTGCTAGTCCAAAAGTGATGCGGTCATGGAAACCCAGGCTTCACTTTGTGTGAAATGGTGATTCACGGCGCCACCCAGAGCGGATCAGGGGTCTGGCTGGTTGACCTCTTTCACGTGCTGGATCTGGTAACCAAGGATTTCACATTTAAAAGTGAAGCAAAAATGAGTCAAGGAGGCGTCCTCATCTAGCTAAGGGAGGGAACAAAGAGTGGGTTCCCCCCATACACACCTAAAACAGAAATACAGGAATCAATAGTTTTCAAGATCCAGGGCACCAAACAACAAAGGATGGTTTCAGGGGTCCCGGGAGACATGACATCACAAGGAGAGAACATGGCAGACCAAGATCCCTCGTAAACACAGAGACAAAACTCTTTAAAAATTTTAGCAAATATATGCAAAGGATAACATGTCATGACCAAATTGGTTTTATCTCAGGACCTCAAGGTTGTTCTAATATTCAAAAATCAATTAATGTAAGTCACCATGTAAAGAAATAAAAGAGAATGTTCCACATGATCTGATCAGCAGAGGCAGAAAAAAATCATTTGATAAAATCCAACCTCCATTCATGATTTAAAAAGAAAAACACTCTCATCAAACTAGGAACACAGGGTACCTTCCTCCAACTGATAGAGGACATCAGTGAAAAACCTACAGCTATCAATGTTCTCAGTCTTTCAGTGAGAATGAATGACTTCCCTCTGAGGTCAGGAATAAGACAAGGATGTCTGCTCCCGCCGCTTTGATTCAGTGTTGCAGTGGAGATTCTCACCAGAGCAATGGGGCAAGACACACACACACACACACACACACACTAAAAGGCACCCAGTTTGGAAGTAAAGAAGTAAAATTACAGACGGCATGGTTGCCTAAGCAGAAAATCCTACCAGCACTAGTAAATGAGTTTACTCAGGGTGCCAGGATACAGTATCCGTATACAAAAGCCGGTTGTACTTCTATATACTTGGGCTGAACAATTAGAAATTGAAATAAAGTTACCATTTATAATAGAATCAAATTTATGAAATACTTAGAACAAATCCGATGAATGCTTTCTACAACTTTTACACTGTGAGTGCAAACTACTGCCAAGAGAAATTAAGAAAACTTAGGAGTTATATCATATTTATTACTCAGGAGACACAATGTTGTTAAGACGTCAGTTTTCCCCAGGCTGATTTATAAATTCAACGAAATTCTGATCAAAACCCAAAGACAGTTTTTTGGTAGAAATTGACAAAATGATTCTGAAATTTATATTCAGGAACCTGGAATGGTCAAAATGTTATCTTAAAAAAAGAGAGACAAAAGGTATAGCACTATTATCTTATTTTAAGACTTA
The DNA here is from genome assembly GCF_022355385.1 of Mustela nigripes. Lineage (NCBI taxonomy): Eukaryota > Metazoa > Chordata > Mammalia > Carnivora > Mustelidae > Mustela > Mustela nigripes. The sequence goes on along the minus strand of NC_081557.1, from coordinate 2,483,418 downwards.
TTAAGCTCCAGTAATCAAGACAATGTGGTATCAACCTATGGGTAGACAAATCGATCAATGGGACAGAACAGAGTATAGAACTAGACCCACATGTATATGGACAACTGATTTCCCCAAAAATACATGGAGATAATTCAGCGAAGAATGCAGGGTCTTTTCAACAAATAGTGTGGGAACAACCGGACATCTATGTGCACCAGAAAAACACTCGATTTGTACCATATTCCATATACACATCTGTATTCCACACTGAGAGAAATCAAAGCAGAAAAGCTTTGGGTTCAGCGTGTGTTTCTTAGATATTATACCAAAAGCATAATACACACACACACACACAAAGGGGTAAATCGGACTTTAGTGACATTAAAAACTTCTACTCTTCAAAGCACATGCTGAAGAAAATGAAAAGCCAAGCCAGAGGCCAGGGGCAAGTCTTTGTAAAACATATACCTGGTGAGGGACTTGTACTGGGAATACACAAAGAATTCTCAAAACTCAAGGATGAACAGAACAGCTCAGGGGCCTCTGGTTCGTTCAGCGGGTTGAGCATCCGACTCTTGATTTCAGCTCAGGTCAGGATGTGGGAGTCCTGGGACTGAGCATCGAGCCCTGCACTCAGCACGGAGTCTGTTGTCCCCTCCCCCGCCCACGGGCGCTCGTTCTCTTGCTCTCAAATAAATAAGGAAATAAAATCCTAAAATCAAAAAAAAAAAAAAAAAGATGAAGAACTTGTGAAAATCTGGCAAAACATTTGAACAGACATGGCACCAAGGGAGACAAGGGGGTGGCCAATTAGCACCCAAAGGCACGTTCCCTGCCCCTGCTTGTCAGGGACCTCCAGGTCCAAACCCCAGCAAGATGCCGTGTACCTGCTAGAAGGGCTGCCACGAAGAAGACTGGCTACGCCACGCTCACGAGGCTAGCGGGACGCAAGCCGAGTGTGCAGCCATGCTGGGAGCTAGCTTGGTGGATTTTTTAAAAAGTTCAAATACTCCTCCATTGTGACCCAATCATTTGGCTTCTAGGTATTTTTACCTAAGTGAAATGAAAGCGTATGTCCATGCTAAGACTGGTAGGCAAATATCCACAGCAGCGCTATTTATAGTAACTCCCAACTGGAAAAAAACAAAATGTCCATCCGTAGGTAAATGAATCTGCAAAGTACGGGGCATTCACACAATGGCATATTGCTTGGTGATACAAAAAAAAAAAAATGCACCATTGCTATAAACGGCAGCACAAATGAATCTCCAAAGAATTACTTCAGGGAGGGGGAAGCCATAGACAAAAGAGAACATACCCCACAGCATTTGTACAAAATTCCAGAATTTGCAAACTCGTGTGAGGACAGATTGGAGCGGGGCAGCGTGGGGAGTGGGGGAACGTCTAGGAGCGTCCAATACTTTTGTTATCTTGACTGATCTGACGGCAGCACGAGTGTGTCCACACGTCGAAAGTTCTCACATTGCGTGCCTTCGTCACTCGGACTTAGTTGCACACCGATGACACCTCGATGAAGCTGCTCCGGAACAACGTGAGATGACTGGAAACAAAAGGCTTCTCCAGGAGGAAGGGAGGGCCGTTGGGAGGAGGGCCGCGCACGGTGTGTCTTGTGGACCCTTCTCTTTATTTATTATTTGGCAGGGAGGAAGGGGACCGGCGTGGGCTTCAAGAGGGCCACTCACCGGAGGTCTGGCCGGAGGCATAGAGGGACAGGACTCCTTGGTTGGCTAAGTGCAGGGCGGGCACGTTGAAGGTCTCAAACAGGATCTGTGGAGAAGGAACGGGAAGCAGTGGCGGTCAGGCCAGTGTACGGAAGAGCTGGTGAGTCTTCCCCTGGTTCTAGGACACTCGGAGCCCCTCTGCAGGGGCACCTGGCTCCCCCAGAGAGCCAGACACGGAGTCAGGGCACAGACTGGCCTTCATCCCAGCCTGGCGCAAGAGCTCTGGGGCGCTGTTTCCCAGTCTGTCATGTGGGCTTGCACCCTTCCCAGGGACCCTACGGGCAGACCTAATAGACTGTCACGGGACTGAGGGGCTTCCAGCGTCTTCTGGGCCACCATGTCATCAGGATGCGGACGGTGCTGAACTCCCAGTGCCTCTATGGAGTCCACATTGGCGCCTCCTGGCTGCTGTTCTTTCTGCTCTGAGACGATAGGCAGACGTTACACGAGTCCCAACACTTGGACATGGGATGAGTTACGTGTTCTATGATACAGACCGCAAACCCTCCGTTACTGTGTGTTACCTGCGCACCAGACGCTTAGTCCACACACAGCTTGGTCCAGAACGCTGTCCTAGGTACTGACTGCGCACGGGGCCGAGGGCGCGGGCGGGGGGACACATCCTTGCTTCGGCTGCCCAAGGCGTCCCCCTTATGTGGATGTTGTCCGTACACACGGGAGACCAGCGGACAAGAATGTTAGGGAGGAGGCGGCAGGGGTGGTAGGCAGGGCACTGCCTCCGTGAAGTTGGCTGATGAGGGAACGATTCTCCGCAAGGTGGGGACGCTGGGCGATGCAGAGCACCTGGTAGAAGGAGTGATGCCGAATCTGCGGCGAGAGAAGGCGACACGGTGTCTCAGTGAGCCCCGGCCCAGCTCCTGGACTGACAAGGAGGCAAGGGGGCAGATCCTGTCTACACTGCAAGCGGCTTCTGCAGTAGCAGATATAACTGTGGGGTTCGCTGTGGGGTTCACGGCAGGAAAGACAGCACAGCTGCAGACGGGACACAGACCCTCCGCTGTGTACCGTCCTCGAGCAGGGAGGGGAGCAAACATTGGTGTGCGGACACGAGCCCCAAGACAGGCAGCGCGGACCGTGGCACCAGGTGTGCGCCGGACGAGCGACTTGACTTTACGAGCCATTGACTCATCTTTAAAATGGAAAATGTTCCCTTCCTCCTAGAGGATCATGAGGACATCACTGATCGCCAAACAGGACATCTGTAGAAAGCCTAGGACATTTGTTTCCTGTGGTTGCCATGACAAGTACCCAGACATGCGGCCGGTCGTCTTCCTAAGGTGGGTGGGCCTCATCCAATCAGTTGAAGATCAGAGTAGACCAGAAGGCTCCAGCCTGCTGACTCCCTGTGCACATCCTGGGGCTTGTCAGTCTCCATAACCACACGAACCAATCCCGTAGACCACGTCTCTTTCTATGTCTGTGTGTGTGCGTGTGTGTGTGCATGCGTGTGTGTGTGTGTATGTGTGTGGGTGTGGGTGTGTGTCCCACCATTCTGATTCTCTGGAGAAACCTAAGACAGTTTGGGATCCGCACATCCCCCTCCTGCTGGGGACAACCCTGCTTCTCTCTTGTTCCCACAGCTCACTGGGTCCCTGATGGGCACATGGGGTTCTCAGATCGGATTCCTGCCGTTTCAAGGCCGTGGGCTTTGTGCCCCTGTCCGTGTGGAGCCCGACGGTGGCCCACTTCTGTGATCTCCCCGTCCACGTGCAGAGGAAGATTCCTCGGCCCCCTCCGGGCTTTGTTTTAAATGAGGCACAGCTCACACATGTGCTCTGATTGCTGGTGCTCTGTTTCTGGGACGCAGAGCACGCCTCCTCCACATGCAGGCGGGAGCGTGGGCCCTGGCCTGCCCTTGGGGTCGCTGCTCACTGCAGGAGATGCCACTGGGCTCCAGGGGCTCTGGGCCAGGTGGTGGAAACTTGCTGTTTGCTTAATTAGTTCACAGAGGTCCTCATTAGTTGTAACTGGAACCTGGACAGCCAGCAGCAGCCCTGCAGTCCCCGCCCCCGACCTGGACCCCCCTCCAGCCCTAAGGAAGACTCTGCAGCCTTCGGGGGGACACCCTCCTTTTCCCACCAGTCTGTCCTTAACGACCTCTGAGAACCAGTTCAGTCCAGTTCAACCTGGTCAATCTCTCCACGCTTACCACTAACCCCCTTCCTGGAGAGTGGGCCCGGGGGGAAGCTGGGAGCTCTCGAGTCAGGGTTGGACCTCCGAGCAGATCCCCCACAGGGCAGGACCCAGGGTGAGGCTGTGAGGTCAGGCCTTGAGGTCAGAGGCAGTGGGTCCCCCAGCCCACTGCCCTGCGGCCTCAGCCCTAACACTTTTGCTCCTAGACACGCCCGTGTCTCCGTCTGTGCAGCGGGACTTGAACTGCCCCGCCACAGCCCAGCCGTTGGGTCTGACCCAACAAGTCACATTAAACTCGTCGCCCACGGCTGCCCCTTGGTGCACTCTCCCATGGTGGCCATCAAGCTCACTGCTAAAGTCAAAGGGGGAAGATCTGTCCCCTGTCTGCCTCTTGCTCAGCAGAGAGGTGATGCCCCAAGGGCATCCCGAGGCTCAGGAGGGGGCCGGAGCTGCTGCCCTCCCCGGCCCTGCCGCCCAGCTCCCAGCGCCTTGCCTGTGACATCTTCTCCTTGCTGGACATCGGGTTTGAGGGTGGCTCGGTCACCATCAGAGGATGCTGCTCGGGGGCGATGCAGAGCACCTGGTAGAAGGAGTGATGCCAAATCTGCGGCGAGAGAAGGCGACACGGTGTCTCAGTGAGCCCCAGCCCAGCTCCTGGACTGACAAGGAGGCAAGGGGGCAGATCCTGTCTACACTGCAAGCAGCTTCTGCAGTAGCAGATATAACTGTGGGGTTCGCTGTGGGGTTCACGGCAGGAAAGACAGCGCAGCTGCAGACGGGACACAGACCCTCCGCTGTGTACCGTCCTCAAGCAGGGAGGGGAGCAAACATTGGTGTGCGGACACGAGCCCCAAGACAGGCAGCGCGGACCGTGGCACCAGGTGTGCGCCGGACGAGCGACTTGACTTTACGAGCCGTTGCCTCATCTTTAAAATGGAAAATGTTCCCTTCCTCCTAGAGGATCATGAGGACATCACTGATCGCCAAACAGGACATCTGTAGAAAGCCTAGGACATTTGTTTCCTGTGGTTGCCATGACAAGTACCATAGCCCGAGCAGCTTAAACTATAGGAATTATTGTCTCCCAGGCCCGGAGGTGGGAAGTCAGCCAGGCCAGGTCCTCTGAGGCCTCTGTCCTTGTGTGTGGACAGCTGTCCTCTCCCTGTGTCCTCACGGGGTTGTCCTTCTGTGGGCATCTGTGTCCTAATGTCCTTTTCTTAGAAGGACCCCCTGTCAGATCATATAAGGTCCCGTCCTAGTGACCTCATTTTACTTTAATTGCATCTTTTAAGACTCCATCTCCAAATGCGGTCACCTTCTGAGGTGCTGGGGGTCAGGGCTCCAACAGAGGAAACTGGGGGACACGGTTCAGGCCGTAGCACCCAGCAGAGTGCTTGACGCACGGTAGGTGTTCAAGAAGCAATGATTAGTTATTCTGGAAAAAGGTCCTGCCTGCCTCTGGGGAGGGAGGCTCCATGAAGAATCGAAAACAGAAGTCAGGGACACCCTCCCTGGGGGAAGTTCCGGGGGGGGAAGCATCTCAGGAAAGAGGGGCCTGGGGCCGGGCCACAAAGCACAAACAAGATGGCGCCTGGCAAACAGCAAAAGCCAGAGGGGTGAGATGGTGGCTGGACGTCCAGCTGCGGACGGACAGGAGCAGGGAAGTGGCAGGATCAGATGGAGGAGGGGCACTCCGCAGGCTGTGTGGGGCTGAACTGAGGGGTGAGGCAGGAGGAGCGGCCTCACGGGGTGGACTGTTGCAATGATCCTGGTATTCAGGCAAGAACCGGACCAAGGGCCGGAACCAGCTGAAGAAGCGCAGGAAGTCCGTTCTATAGGGCTCGGTGATGGGACAGGATGGGGAAGGAAGGATGGAAGCCGCAGCCCAGGTGGCCGGGGTCCCACGAGCTGGGGGGCTGCACACTCCAGACCTGTCTACACCGCTTCAGTTTCTGCATCCCCTGCCACACACTCCTGGAGGGCTGCGGCCACACCACAGCCACCACCTCAGCTGAGCAGATAGGAAGAGCATCTGGGAGGGACCTTCCCACAACCACCCTTCAAGATGGCCCGCAGGGCCACACGCCTCCCGGCATCCAGCCTGGGGCAGACCTTGCCCATGCCGAACCAGGGCTGGCTTGTGTCACCTAGAGAGTACGGCAGAAGCGAGGGCATGTGGCCTTCAGGCTGCGGCCCACAGCCGCGCCGACTTGATTGTTCCCTCTGTGGGAGGCCAACCACCAAGCTGTGAGGACATTCAAGCGGCCCTGCTGAGGGTCCCCAGGAAGTACTACGTTGCTGGCTGCACGGGGCGCCGCCTTGGTCACGTCTCCTCCAACCCCAGTCGAGCCTTCGGATGGTGCGGTCCCATGCGACCCCTGACTGCTGCCTCACGAGGGACCCCCAAGCCAGAACCACCCAATGGAGCTACTGCCAGATTCCTGACCCACAGCAACCATGAGAGGTACTAGGCGGCCATCAGTGTTTTAAGCCTCTGAGTTTCAGGATGGCTTGTTATGAGGCACGGAAAGTTAATCTCTCTTCCCAGGGAGCATGCGAGCGTCAACCATATACAGAGACCCAAATCAGAACCTTCCGATCCTGAGACAGAGTCGTCCAAATAGCCACACTCATTACATGCGTACTGTGCTGGACTAAGGCATTTTATTCTTACAGTAAAATACACACACCATAAAACTGGTCGATCTAACCATTTAAGAAAGTGTACACTTCAGCGGCAGGAAGCACTTCACATGGCCATGCAGCCATTGCCACCTCCCGTCTCCAGAAATTTTTTATTGTCTTCGACCAGAACTCTGTCTTCCTTCAGCCCTAACCCCCCATCCCCGCTCCCCCAGCCCCTGGCACCCACCGCCCGCTTTCTGTTTCTGTGAATCTGCCGACTAAGGGTGGGATCGTGCCGCGCGGGTCCTTTTTTTGTCCGGCTTATTTCACGGAGCGTCGTGTCGAGGTCCAGCCATGCTGTGGCCGGTGTCCAAACGGCCTTCCTTTTCGAGGCTGAGTGATAGTCCGCCGTACGTATCCAGCACATTTTGCTCACCCGTCCGTCTGCCAACGGGCAGGCGTGTCTTGGCTGTGGTGAGTGCCGCCGCACTGGCCATGGGTGTGAGGATGTCTCTTCCCATCCTTGTTTTCAGTCCTTTCACTTTTGGAAGAACCACCATATGGTGCCCCACAGAGGCTGCACCATTCTACATTCCCACCATCCACGCACAAGGTCCTGAGGCTGCCACTTGCCATTTTCTATTGTTGCTGTTTTTAAACGGCCGTCCTGGGTGTGGCGTGGAGTAGGGATCCCTTGCCCGCCATTCCTTCAATCCGCGCGCGCGTGTGACGCACAAGGAAGAATTAGACCCTTTCTTACAGATAAGGAAACACAGGGCCAGGGAGGAGGGTTCCTTTTCCAAAATGACACAGAGAGTAAGTCACAGAGACAGGATTCAGGCTCAGGGGTCTGACTCCACAACCCGTGTCATCAGGAGCTTGATGTAGTGTCTGCGGGGACGGAGAGCCCCGGAGGCCGGGACACCTGCTTCCCCAGGTTCCGGGGCAGCGGGAACGCCACCGACGTCCGGGAGCGCGTCCCCCGCCACGGAAGCTGAGCCCACCTTCTCCATGTTGTCCCAGTTAGTGACGGTCGCCCGCGAGACAGGACACTGCAGGTTAAGCTCCCGTCGCCTTTTCTGAGCCTCGTCGCCGATGAACCAGTCTTCCTCTTCCATCCCCACCAACAGATTCTGAAAGACACAGGCCAGGACCCATGGGCTGTCAAGGGCAGCTCCCCTCCACTCGGCTCCCCTGCGCTGGTGCATGTGCATGTGGCCTCGGAGCCCTGATGTCCCACTGGGGGACCGTTCCAGGTCACAGCGCTGGCTGCCGTGGCCTCAAGCCTGAACACAATTTCAAGATGCGGCTAAGAGGTTTTAGCAGATGATCTGCAAGGTAGGAGAGCTCCTGAGGACACTCACCTTGTCTGCTTGCGGGTGCGTCACTGGGGGCGGGGGAGGCTACGGAGTAAGGGAGGGGTCCGGAGGGACACCAGCTTCTACACGTGCTTTGGAAAATTGGCAGGGGGAGGGTCTACGGGTTCACTGACTTCGTGATTCTTGAGGAAGACGGACCGAGCGGCTTTCACGGCCGAGGAAACCACTTATTCCGTCCTCAGCAGGGGTGTGACCGTCGGGCCGTGTGTAAGTCTGTGTTGACCAAGAAGCAGACACCAGCCCAGGATGGAAAGGGCAGATCCTAGCCGGGAACACGCCTGTGTGAGGGGAAAGGTGGAGGGTGCCTGCCGGGCCGGGGGCAGGTCCGAGCCCGGGCTCAGGAGAGGGTGTGGGGTGTGTGTTCTAGAAGGCTGTGAGGGTTAGCCGCTGGGGATGCTAACTGGTCACTCCTGCAAGGATCCCCACATTGCCCAGAAAGGCGTCTGTCAGGGCGTCCCTGCCGTGCTCAGCTGTGGGCGAAGAGCGTCCCGCAGGGAGCGTGGCCTCGGCGTCGGGCTGCGGTCCTGCGCTGCTCTCGGGTGGGATGGGTTTCAGGGCGCATTTTGGAGGTCGCCACAGCTCAGGTGCACCGACCTCTCAGGGTGCGGTTTCGTCTTTTAGGCAGAAGGGTTAGGGCTGGGGAGAAGCACTAGCCAGGAGGCCCAGGCCTGCTCCGAGCTCCGTCTCCTGCCTGTCGGGGTGCGACTCAAGGAAGCCGCCAATGGGAATGCGTTTTGTCACAAGAAAGGACAGGCTGGCGTGAAGGGCCATCCCTGCCGGCCTGCCTCGGACATTTTCTGGGCTCGCGGCGGCCTGAGGACCTGCCTCTACGTGGCCGTGGGGCTCCCTGGAGGGGTCTCACGTCCGGCCTGCCACGGGACCGAAGGGCACGGGAGGGGCCGTGGAGCCGAGAGTGCCCCGGAGCGTCCTGTCACACGTGGACTCCCCTTGGAGACAGAAACTCACCTCCTGCTGCCCAGGGGCCGGCCCTAAGGCCTGGGAGGGCGGCAGCCGAGGGGTTCGTAGGACCCAAAGCCAGACAACCCTGGGCCCCGAGGTCCAGGTGGGTCACTTTCTGCACTGGAAATCCACTGTGGTCACCCGTGTCTACCCTGGCGAGGAATCTGGTCTTTCTCCCTGAGACCTTATGCTTTATCATGTGCGTAACCTCTCTCATGTCTAACCCTGCCTCCCACTCCTCGCACAGTGAACAGGAACTTTTCCTCCCCCGGGGCTGTGGTGCCACAGCCAGCTTTCGTCCCGCAGAGCAAATGACCACACCTGCCGGGGCAAGAGGTGCCACGCCAAGGATTGCAAACAGAGGGACTGACTGTGCGGCTTTGGTGACACAACGCAGGGAGCCTGAACGAGCCAACGGGGGAGACACTGAGGTGCCTGGAGACTAGGACCCCAGGATCGTGAGGCGGAGAACATGGAGTAGCAGGGAGAGCTCAGAGGAGGCCGGGCGGAGCTGGGGGAGAGGCAGGAAACCAGCAAAGAAGACCTGCCCCCTCCTCCCCCCTCAGTCTGCCCCTAGTGCCCGGGTCGGCAGCATCTGTTGGGGTGGTTGATGGGGGGTGGGTCCCAGCCTGAGAGTCGCAGCGCGGGCCAGGGGTGGGCCCTATCGACAGTGGCAGAACCCAACTCTAATGGGTTGGAAGGTGCTCCCAGAAGTTGTGTCTGCCTCCACCCTCTAGAGCCTATGTGGAGGGGACTGTGTTTGGGAGCAGGGTCCTTGCGGATGTGGTTGATTTAAGGATATTGAGAGGAGAACATTCTGGATGACCGGTGATGAGTGTCCAGGTAAGAGTGTGGGGAGGGCGGGTCCGCGACAGAGATGAGAAGAGGACAGACCGGGCAGAGGCTGGAGGGGACACCGCCGCGAGCCCGTGGGCGCCGGGAGCCCCCAGCAGCCGGAGGAGCTAGGAGGCCCCTCCCCAGCAGGCTGGAGGGAGTGTGGCTCTGCCCACACCTGGTTGAGGACTTGTGGCCTCTAGAACTGGGACAGAGCCAGCTTCTGGGGTTTGAAGCCAGCGGTCCCTGGAGCTCTGGTACGGCTGTCCCAGGACACGCACACTCGTCATGGTCCCCGCCCTCGGTGTGGTCTCCACCACGGCTCCCCACGGCCCATGGGCCGGATGCCGTGCTAAGCTCACCCACAGGCCCCCCCCCTCACTTCAGCGGCGGCCCGACGTGGCGTGCACGCTTGCATTTTGTGCAAGAGGAACCTGAGCTCTGGAGGCCATTTGCCCCAAGTTACCCGAGGGCTGAGGCCGGGGAGCGGCGAGCGCATGGGGGTCTCCCGGCCCCACGGCCCCCACTCTTCAGCGCTGAGCTTGTCGTTTTGAAGAAACAGCCCCGTCCGCCCACTAGCCAGGAGGCAGGCACCTGCCGTTACGCACTCGGAGAGGGGCAGGGATGCTGCTCCCGGCCCCCAGCCGGTCGCACGTTGGAATGTCCGTCTTAACCCAAGCTGCCTGATTAGAAACGTTGCCAGGAACTGCTCCGAGCGATGCAGGGCCTGGGCGCGGGCCTCCTGGGCCCCGTGATGTTTGGGGCTCTCGCGTGACCCCGCCGCTCCCTCTCAGGATGGGCAATCTCCCCAAGGACGCGACTCCGCACTGCGGCCTCACACTCGGTGGGTCCTGTCTCTGTCACGTGCTCACACAGGGTCACAGGCCGGTCACCTCTCGAGCTCCCGGCTCCTCTTCAGGGAGCAGGGACACCGTGGGACCTTCCTCGTAGGACCGCCAGGCTCATGTCAACCCGAGGAGTTACGGTCCTCGCGTGAGCTGGGGGCTCACAGCTGGTCTGGCTGGGGGACGTGTGGGGACGGGGCAGGGCCCCCGAAGGGAGGCGGGAGATCACCCTGCAAAGGCCACGCGGGTGGGAGCTAGTCCCATGTGCCGCCCCGGGGAAGGCCCGGAGGACGAGCACGGCATCTGGTCTGCAGATGTGATGGGTTAATCTGCATGAGCTTTCTGGAAGCGTGACTTATCCTGAACATCTGGACACAACAATCTGAATTTCTTAGATACCGAATTGCCACACAAGCCAGCAATCCCGCTCCTGGGGACCCACCGGGAGGAGAGCGTAGGGCCTTAGACAGACATGGGGACAGACACAGCCCTCCGGCAGCACTGGGCACCCCCCGAGGTCGAAGCCACTCACGTCGTGTCGAAGTTTCCCGAGGATGGTGGGGAACACGGCCCGGGGGGCCTCCATGCCCGAGAAGCCCACCTTGCTGAAGCCTGAGCCGTAGTCACAGACGAGGGGCACGTTCATGGCGTTGTGCGCGACCCGGGCGGGGCTGCGGGAGACACAACATGGTCATTCGTGCCATTTGCGAGGTGCTTGACCAAGGGGCAGGGGCTGGGCCAGGGTGGACACGGGTTCCGACCTCATGGCACGGCGGGTGTCTCTCCAAACCTAGAGCAGGGCCCTGCCGGGTCCAAGCCACTGTGTGGGTGCTGAGGGCAGGTATCCACGATCCTGTGCGGGCGGCTGCCTGGGGGCGGCAGGGCTGGGGCCAGCTCCTGGGCTACAGAGCTCCTGGGCTACAGAGCTCCTGCTAGGACCCGGCCTCTGCTGGTTTCTGGCGCAGTCCATGACCTGCTTCACGGGCACCTTCTTTCCCATTCACTGAGCCAGAGGCTTTAGGCAGGGAGACCCCGGGAGGAGCCAGTGGCCCTGGTGGTCACTGCAGGCTCTCCCTGTGCCCCCACCCCAGATCCCACCTCTCCCAGGGACCCTGCTGGGCTCCTGGCCCCAGGGTGAAGCCGATCCCTCCCCTCCCTCTGCTTCCAGACATCTCCCTTCCGTCTCTGCAGGTCCGGAAGGCAGGAGAAGGCACCGAGAAGACAGTCACGCCCCCCCCAGCCCCGCACCTGCAGCTGCCCTGGTATGTTTTGATAATTAGTGCAGACCTATTATCTATTGGTTTTTAAAAAATTGGTTACCCTCAGAATAAATGAATCCATTTTCTCTTTTGAATACAGCATTTTAACGAAACCTTTATCATCACAAATGTTTTTGTCCCTTTAAGGCAATTTTCATTACTTTGCGGGTAGAGAACGTCTGTATATTCATTCATCGTGGAAATAAGTCCCAGAACCTGCGAATCGCTCACGGCCGTCGCGGACGCGGGGTGCTTGCTCCTGCTGTCCTTGCAAACCACACGGGGGCCCCTTTCTTTCCGGGGCCTGAGAACAGCCGTGGGGGCAGGACCCGGGGCAGGGGATGCTCAGAGCTGCGTCCTCACGACGCACACACCTTCCATCTATCCCAGAGCAGAGGTTTTTAACTGTGGTTTTGTGGTGGACATTTTCCTCGACGTGATCAGCATTCCCGAGTCACCGGGCACCACCTGGTACACGCGGTCTCTGAGCGCAGAGCCCCACGCCAGGCCACCACGACTTAACCATGATGCCCGACTGGCGAATGCTCAGACCCTGGCAGACTGGTCTCCCCCTCCCGTGGGACGCCGTGGTTGCACCAAGGTGGGTGGAAGCAGCTGGCCCGGCCCACGCCCGGCCACGGCCTCCGGGCGTTCTTCGGTCAAACGCCCCTGAGGGCCCGGGATGGTGTTCTTGACCTTCCCCAAACCCACAGCAGCCACGGCATTCCCACGTGAGGCCGTCGTGGAGGGGAAGGGCCCGTGAGGGATGCTGTGGGTTAGTGTCCCCCCAGGAGGCATGTGGGTGTCCTGACTCCCAGCACCTTGGGAAATCTGGTCTTGACAGGCGTCATCGGGCTGAAGGAGGCCATGCGTGAGGGCAGGTCCTGTGTCAGTGCCTGGGGTCTTGTTGAAGAGGAGCAAAGTGGACACACACAGGAGAAGGTCACGTGGAGACGGGCAGAGGCCGGAGCGATCCGTCCGCGAGTCCAGGGACGCCCGACAGCGCTGACGGCGGCTGGGGGCTGGGAAGGATGCCCAGAGCAGATTTGCCTTCTGCCCCCAGAAGCGACCAGCCCTGTCCTCACTGTCACCTCAGACGGCCAGCCCCCGGGACGGGGACAGAGTGCGTTCTTGCCGTTGGGAGCCCCCCCAGTGTGTGGCAATTTCTTCCTGCGGCCACAGGACGGGGCCAAGGCCGCTGGACCCTGCTGCTGTGAGAAAGGGGGTCCATCCCCACCCTCCTGGGCCCTTCTCAAGCCTCGGCTGAGATGCGGCCCACAGCCCAGAGAGGGCTTTCCAACGTGGTCACTATTACTCCCTTCGTTCTGCCGGTTTCTCTTCCCGTCGCTAGCTGTTACATGCTGTTGGAAAGAACACGGTCCATTTTCATTCAATTGTACATTTTCTTGTAACTTTGCCTGAAGGTTGTAGCTCCTGTTCCGGTGAGGGCCAGAGTCTGTGCCTGTCCCGGCAGAGCTCGCTTGACCAGGAGAGGCTCACTGAGCTGAGGGCGGGGCCGGTCACAAGCCCTCGGGCACTCGGGTCAGGCCAAGCCCGCGGGCACTTACTGCTGAGCTCGGCTTTCCATCTGGCGCACGGAGACGTGACACAAGCCCCGTGGGTGTCGGGAACCCGGAGCAGTGCCTGGTCCACAGGGTTTGTTCCCCCTATAGTAACGATCATGGTGTCGTGATCGGTCGTGATCTGGAAACTAAATGTCACGGAAAACTATTGCACATTTACTTATTTTTTAAAAATTTTAAGATTTTATTTATTTATTTAACAGACAGAGATCACAAGTAGGCAGAGAGGGAAAGAGAGGAGGAAGCAGGCTCCCTGCCGAGCAGAGCCCGATGCGGGACTCGATCCCAGGACCCTGAGATCATGACCTGGGCCGAAGGCAGCAGCTTAACCCACTGAGCCACCCAGGCGCCCCTCCTATCTGTTTTTCTTAAGAAAACGACACCAGGCTCCCTGCGGTGATGTCCCAGCCGCGAGGCCACGCAGAGCTGGAAGGGAACCCAACGTGCCGTGCTTACACACTTCCTGTTAACAGTCCTTCCTTTCGTGGAAATCCCCCTGGCTGGCTTCCAAGGTGTCTAAGCAGAAGTGGGGAGAAACACGCCCGACGACTGCACGGGGTTTGAATGGCTGTTCTTGCAGACGCGACTTCTGGCGTGGGGCCAGACCCGGGTTCCTCTCTCAAGGCGTTTCCAGTCGAGAGCGGAAACACATCCGTGTTTGTTTGGTTTTTTTTGAAGATACTTTGGCTCATCATGATAAAGGCTCTAAATAAGAGGCAACATTGTTGAGTTGGCTTCCGAGGACCTGGCCAGATCCCAGACAGGGGAGCAGACGAGACAAAGCACAGAGCTGGGGGTGGGCAGGGCAGTCCTTGGAGAAGTACGTGAGAGGCACGTTCCGATGGCCTCGAGGGCCTTCGATGCCTTCCGCCCCCGCTGCTATCATATCTGTCGCATTCGTTGAGATGTTAACACATCTCAACAAACGGAGAGGACTTGCTCATGCAGGACACAGGTCTAAGTGAGCACCTGTCCCCACTCTCGACTTTCCAATGAGGACTCAGGCGCAGGGGAGTAGGGAAGATCTCCATCTCCTGAATGCTGCAGAGAGACTTAATCCCACGCAGCTCGCATCCCTACCCCACCTCTCCACCTGCGCCCTGATTTGTGAACAGCCGTCCGTTCTTCGCAGCTTCCCTTGTTACAAAGGCAAGCCCGTTTCCCCGCTCTTAAATCTGGGCTGGATTTGCGACCCCGGTGACCGGCAGGGTGTGATGGAGGCAGGTAGCGTCCATCAGGAAGCACTGTAGCCCCCGTCTTGCTGTCCTGATGACCGTGCGCAAGAGACTGAGGCAGCCAGCCAACCGCCCACCACCCGCCGGACAGGTGCGGGCTGCCCTCTCCAATCACTCAGCACAGGTGACCTCCTGGGTGGCCTCCAGCATACCAGAGAGGCCAGATCAGAACACTCACCCAGTCGACACGCAGACTAATGGATAATAATGAGACAGTTGTTGCCGTAAGCCAGTCTGGGCACACTCGTCATGTAGCAAGAGCTGACTGATACACTCGGTCTCACTCTCTGTGTTTTCTAAACCAATGGTCCTTCTCACACCCTCTGTGATGGGCTCAGTGCTGTCGACAGGCTCACAGCCACGGGCTCACCGATACACAGCACACGGACAACACAGAGAAGCAGACGACATTATCAGAAGTCACAGAGTGATGGTCTAAACCAGGGCTTGGCAAGCTGCAGTCCGTGAGCTGGATCTGGCCCACTGACTGTTTTGTAAATAAAGTTTTATTGGTAGACGGCCATGCTCGTTCACTTACATACCGCCTGTGACTCCTTTGGGAGCATCGCCGCAGAGCTAAGCAGTTGAGACCAGGTTGTCACAAAGCCTGAAATATTTACAGTGTGGCCACGTACAGAAAACACTCGACAACCCCTGGTTGGTTCTCAAAGCATGGCTCCCAGACTCGCAGGATTTACTTTGCTCATTAGAAACGCAGCACCTCTGTCCTCACCCCCCATCTACGGAATCAGAAATGCTGGGCGTCGGGGCCGGCAATCTCATTTTAATAAACCGTCTGGGTGATTCTGACGTCCACTGCTTCCAGGCAAGACTCCGCAGCACAAACACTTTGGATTCCAGAAGTGAGGTGTGACCGCTGCGTCCCCGGCTTGCAGCGCATTCCCTCTTATTCTCTCCCCCAGCCTCTCGGGAAGCCGTAATCTTCTTGCAGCCCTACTGCCCTAATTCCATCTGCCCTCAGCAATGTTTGGGACTAGCTCAGAGTCACCCAGCAAAGCCCTGCAGCCCCCGGGAGCCTGACAACAGAGGCATCGCGGGAGCGACTCGGTGGCTGCGGAAAAGGAAGTCGAGCCGTGCCCGGACCCCTCCGGAACGAACAGACCATGTATAAAAGGCATCACAAGATGCCCAGTGCCCTTTTGTGGTACGAAATCAGACAGAACAAAACCAAGCCTGCATATTTCGGGAGCAAAGTCTACATGAAATGACCAGCTTGTCTTGGTTTCTCTAGATTTATCCCAGTTTTCACATCGAGAAAACAGAAACCCCTGGGTCCTGGGCAAACCAGTTGGTCCCTCTCCGAGAAAGCCGTGCATGTGTGGGTCGTCCCGTGGACAGCCCTGGGGGTGAGCACGTGCTGACACCGAGCGGGGGCTGGGGGCGATGAGCGGAGGGCGCGCTCGGGGGCTCCGGGGCCGAAGTCGGGGGTCCCACAGGCACAAAGGCAGTTACCAGCCAGTGTGGGGAGCAGGTGGGTTTCCCCCCAGCCTGGGGTGTTGGCGCTTCTGAGGCCGCCAGTGCGTGGGGTCGCGCCAGGTCAAGGACACCTTGGGGAGTCCCTTCAGCTCTACGTCACTGCGTTCCTGGACCCCATCTCCATCAACACAGCTGTCAGACGTCAGGTCTCCCATCTGAATCATGAAGCCTGACTCCCATGCAGGGCTCGATCCCACAGCCTGGAGATCAGCCCTGAGCCGAAACCAGGGCTCGGACGCTCAGCCGACAGAGCCACCCAGCGTCCCTGCGGTGAGTTTTTAACCGTTACATAGTATTTCATATTCCTCCGTAGGCTGAATGTTCACTTGAGCCAAGGGGTACGTTTGAGTAACAGCAGACGGTTGACACGCTGCCCCATGAGAAGGATGCCCCGTTTATCTGGAAGACTTCATGTGCTGTGCACACTGGGACCGAAGCCGAACTTAAGGGAGACCCAGGCGAGGCTCAGCCCCACCACGCTCCCCTCCTAGCACGCATCCTCTCCCCTAAGCAGAAGTTGGTCAATTATTAACGTGGCCCGAAGTGTCATCGGCTTTTCCCCCTGGGATGCTTGAGGTCCGGGATAGCCCAGAGAACCTCACACTCACAATTAAAATGATGTGTTTGGGGCCCCCGGGCGGCTCAGTCCGTTAACGACTGTCTTCGGCTCAGGTCGTGATCCCAGGGTCGGGGGATTGAGCCCCGCGTCGGGCTCGCTGCTCCGAGGGGCGTCTGCTTCTCCCGCTGCTTCTGCCCCTCCCCACCGCTCAGGCTCTCCTGCTCTCTCAAATAAATGAATAAAAATTTGGAAGAATTTTGAAATGACATGTTTATCTGCAGGAGCTGTACATGTCAGCCCACAGCCTCCCGGGGAGGGCGGCATCAGGGAACGCTTCTGGGTCACTCTCACCCACCCAGGATCCCAGGTCCTGCACCCCCGAGCCCAACAACCCAACCTGGGGTGGGGCACACCTTCGGCACCCTAGATGTTACCCTTCGTTTCTTCGTGCCCCGCCGCCCGATTTCCTGTGTGCCCTGGGTGTCCCCTGGTGGCCGCTCGCCAGACCACAGTTCTCACGGATCGGCTCTCACATCCAAGATCCAGAAGGCTAAGTTTCACCTTCTGTCCGTTCTGAAGCCAAGTTCATATCTTCACCCTTTCGATTTAGCCCCAAAACAACACGTAGTCACTTGACAAATATTCTTGTTTTTATTTATTTTTATTTTTTCCCCAAACAACACCTCGTTTTATTAAGATAGAAGCTTGTTCAAATACATGTGTGGACACCTAAGGAACGTTCGGTACACCTAACGGTAAGAAAGAACACTTTATAGACACAGTCTTCCAACGAACATCTGCTTTAGGAAGATAGAAACATTTTCTTTCTTTTTTTAAAATTTAGTTAGCCAACATTAGTACATCATTAGCTTTTTAAAAAATATTTTATTTACTTATTTGACAGAGATCACAAGTAGGCAGAGAGGCAGGCAGGGAGAGAGGAGGAAGCAGGCTCCCCGCTGAGCAGAGAGCCCGATGCGGGACTCGATCCCAGGACCCTGGGATCATGACCTGAGTCGAAGGCAGAGGCTTTAACCCACTGAGCCATTCAGGCGCCCCCATGATTAGTTTTTGATGTAATATTCAATGGTTCATTAGTTGCGTGTAACACCCAGTGCTCATTGCATCACATACGAGTATTTTAAAATTTGTTTTAAGTACTGTGGTAAAGGGAGAGGCAGTTTTAATCCGGCTGTGCTACAGTTCCTGGTCCTGAGGGAGTCCAAGGACGTGGTTTCCATCCTGCAGACACCATGAGGCCGTGTGGTGCAGGGGTCGACCACGGGGCCAGATCTGGCTCCACTCTGTTCCAGTAAATAAGGTCTTACTGGGACACGGCCATGCCTGCTTGTTGCCATACTGGCTGTGGTCGCTTTCTCATTAGGACTGCAGAGTTGGGTGGTTGACAGAGACAGACACTGTGGATCTCCAGCTGTTCTTTGCAGAAAAAGTTCGCCTGCCCCTGGCCAGGAGGTCGACAGCGACACTTGTGAGGGTGATCTGTGGTCAGCCTGGAAGGAAGCTCCCTAGGTTGGTGTCACTGCCCACCAAGCCATGCCTTCCAAAAGCTGCTGCAGACCTACTGCATGCTGGACATGACTTCTGCCCAGAGGAAATTCCCAGGGTTTTCAAATCGGGAGAGATTTTGTGCTTTCAGTTTGAATGAGAGCCATGCCGGTTACCAGCATTTTCCACCCAAAGCAGCTCCTTGCTCCCTGTTTCAGGGCATCGACCCCCGTCCAGACCGAAGTTCCTCCCAGCACAGACGCCCCCTCTCTGCGGGTCCTGCGTCCATCGCCACAGGTGTGTCCGAGGGTGTAGGAGGTGGGACTCGTCTTCTCCCCAGCGTGTCGACAGGGAGGTGTTAATTCCGGCCTGGCCAGTGCCCATAGGATGGGAGACGGAAGCCCGGATTGGCCAAATCTGTCCCATCCAGGGCTTAAACCCCAAGGGATCACTCGCCTTCAGAGGGCCACCCAGGCCGAGGCCCTGAGTCCCTGGAGCAAATGCAAATGCTTGTGAATTTCAAATGTGTCCTTGGGAGCAGATTGCAACACAGTTTCATTTTCCAGGGGCCCCTGCAGTGCGAGTGGAGCCGCGTCTGTGCCTGAAACTTCGTGTCTGCTAGGGGTTGTTGGTCCTGCTAGTCTTGGTGACGGAAGCCCAGGTCACTTTCCCACGTGTCCTGCCAAGAGCCCCGGACTCCAGTGCCCCCATGGCATGTGCGTGTGCACAGACCCACAGAACTCTCCAGTCCCGGATGACTTTAGAGTGAACGGGGCTGCAGAAGGACACAAGTCATGTGGTTCAATCCCCAGAAGTTTTTTTTGGACTTTTATGTTTTTTTTAAGCAGACTCCACACCCAACGTGGAGCCCAGTGTGGGGGCTTGAACTCACAACCCAGAGCTCAAGACCCGAGCTGAGATCACGAGTTGGATGCTTTACCGACGGAGCCACCCAGGAGCCCCAAGAAGCTTTCTTAAAAGCTGGAGGAGGAAGGCGGCAAGAGGCATCAGGAGGAGACACGAAGCCGTTACTTTTCAAATGAGAGAAACAAAACGCCCGACGCGCAGGTAGCTCAGGATTCTCTAACCCCCTGGGAGCAGCTGTCCTTCCTCTTACCTTTGCGTTCCCTGGGAAGAGGTGTGGCATCTGTGGGCCCGAGTCTCGTGGGGTTTCGTGTTTCTTCAGCAACCATGGGTGGCACTCAGGGACATTTTCCTCTCCCTATTTAAAAACGAAGGTGGGTCCCAGAGACCCCAATTAAGCCGTGAAGGCACCGCAGCCGCAGCAGAGCTGGTCAAACGAAGAGCTGCGTGAAAGCCAGTGCCCTGCCCCCTGCCGCCTCCCTGCCCCCTTCACTGGGGAACACGTATTCCACCCCATCGGGCTCCCCGGGCACCCCCTGGGTCACACCGTTAACAAACACACAAGTGCCCCTCGGGGAAGTCACAGACCTGCCTGCCCTCTTAGCCGAGGCGCCGGTGTCAGGGAAGCTTGCCCCTTGCTTCCCGGCCGTCACAATGCACCACAATGCCACTGTGCTGTAATACACTGCCCCTGAGCCCTGCCCCCGACAGCCGTCCCCCGGCCTGTCACGGCCCCATGCGCCATCTCCGGCTGTTATGTTCACCTTCCTACTTGCCCTGCGGCCTCTCCTGTAGCTCTGCAGCTGCTGCCCTCCTGCCGCAGAACGGCAGGGACCCCAGGACCCAGTCTGGCCCCTAGTGGCCTTCGCCTGGGATGGAGAACCCGGGGAGCTGGAAGGAGATCCTGACTGCTGGGCAGAGCTGCCCTTGGCCCTGGGCAGGGGAAGGTGACACTCTGGAGGAAGGCCCAGTGCCCTGACCTGGACAAGCCAGGGACAGAAGAGGCTGTAGGCCAGCTTTACGGCACCCTGATGGAAAGGACTGTGCAGCCCACGTGCAGACGGGCGCTGGCATGGCCCAGCATGGAGATCACGGCGGTGGGGCTGAGCGAATGAGGCGGCCGGGACTCCTGGGCTCTGTACGTACCTAGAGGCGTGATGACCTTGCTTCTGCCGGTCGGCACTCAGACACAGAGGCCGCAGTGGGGGTGGGCAGCTTAACAGCCTTGCTTCTGTGTGTTAAGGACCCACTGCCATGTCCATAAACACCCCAGATTGGCCCCCTGGAAGCCGACTCCCATCTCCGGGGCCCAGAACCCAATGGGAAAAATCCCCCTTCCCTTCTGATTTGTGGCTCCAAGCGCTGGGGGCTTGGAAACAGAATTCCACGCACAGGAAGAGATAAGAGGTGATACACGGGAGCCTGGGGCGAGCCTGGGGGGGACCTGGGTGGGGCCTGGGGGCGAGCCTGTGGGGAGTGAGAGCTCACGGCTGGCAGTGACGCACAGGGTTCTGGCGCGGGGGAGGCGTGGCTCCCAACCCCGCTCTCACCTCTCGCCAGGGCCCGGAGCAGAACTCAGACTCAGAGCGGCGAGTCCTCCCACGGGAGGGGCAGGAACTCGGAGCATCAGGCGTTCCTCCTGTGCTTTGGGTGAGGACCGCGTGAGTCACCGCACAGAAAGGACTTGCGGGAGGGCCTGCCCGGCGTGTGGCCATTCACGGTAAGTGGTGCTCACTGTTGGCGCCCTCCTGTCCGTCTGCACGGGGGCCCCGTCCCGCGGCTGGCTCCCTCTGCCCACAGAGCGGCTGTGGCCTCTGCCCCCTGCCCAGCCCTTTTCAGGGGATCTCAGGGCACAGCTGGCCCCTCCGCTGCTGGCCCGTGAGGAGGTGACCATGGCTTTCCCCCTTTTCTTCATGAAAAGATGTCACATGCAGACAGTAAAGCGCATTTGCTTTAAGGGTGACGAGAGCAAGTTCCAGGCGTGCCCATGCCCGCGCAGTCGGATCGAGACGCAGAGCGCTCCCAGTGCCCGGAAGGGGCTGCGCCGTCCCCTTCCACATCGAGAGCCCTGATGCCCAGCCCGGGAGGTCACTGCTCCTCCGTCACCAGTGCAGCCAGTCCAGCCTGTCCTTGGCGTTCATGCTGGTGCATCTTACTGCAGCGACCCGGCGCTGGCTTCCTGCGCGGTGCCCGTCGTCACCTCTAGGTGGCGAGTGGGGGTGCGGCTTCCCTCCGCTGCTGTGCTCTCTCCGGGGCCAGCGGTGCTTCGGCTCATCCCTTCCATGGTGACAGACCCCCGGGTTGTGTCCAATTTTATTTTTCCTGTTCATGAACGGTGCCGCTGTGAATGCTCCTGCTGCATTTTTGGGGACCGTGAACGTTTTGTCCCCGGGAGAGCCATCTGGAGCAGGAGCACACAGAGGGCTCCCAGGGCACATGTAGGCTTGGCTCTGAGAAATGCTGATGGACACTTTCCCCAGGGACCAAATCACTGGCACCCCATCCCCCGGGACGACGTGCTACTGCTCCAGTGGCTCTGTCCCTCTGCACGTTCTGTCCCTCGGCACTGGAATCCTTGCTCCTGGGGGAGGTGACCTGGCTCCCAGGGGCTCTATTTTTGTTTTCCTGGCGACTAATGATATTGGGCACATTCTTGTAGGTCCGCTGGTCGCACTGTTCAAGTCCCCCTGGCCAGCTATTTTCTCGATGGTCTGAGAGTCCCCGGGCTCTCATCACAGATGTCCCCTCCCTCCACGGGACTGGCTTTGCTCTTACGGTTCCCGGTGTAGGAAGAAATTCTTAGTGTAGCTGAAGTGCGGTTTCTTGCCTCTGTGCTGGGAGCTTCCTTCGTCCTATTTAAGAAATCTTTGCCTGACCAGGATTATTCTGTTACATTTTTTAAAAGTTTTGGTTTTCATCTTACATCTCAAGTTTTCATATGGTGGGAGTGTGAGTCAGGATTCATTTTTCCCCGTTTGGGTTTTCATATGACCCAAAAGCTTAGATGTATTACTTTATCTACTTAAAATTTTTTTATTGAAAAAACCCCTTCCCCTTTCAATCACCTCAACACCTTACAGTCGGCCTGGACACAATAAACCCCTTTTTGTTTAGATTTCTTTCTCTCGGAAATATTTTCTATTTTTCAGTATATAGAAGGTCTTTTATGTTCTCAAATCAGATTTTATCCTAAGTGTTTTGTGATTTTAGATGCTTTAGTAATTGTGTATCAAAAATCTTTATTTCCTCTGTTTTTTGGCTAGTATCGGAATACAATAGGTTTTTACCTATGGACCTGGTAAACTGCGATTTTGCTCAAGTTCTCATAGCTGTTTTTGCAGATTCCTGCAAAACAGGATTTTCTGCACACAAGGTTGTGTCGCGGGCGCCCCAAGATCACCCTCAGGTTCCAGGACTCCCCGGGAGGACTCAGGGCAATTGGACTCTTACAGTCAACACGTGCGAATCAAAATCAGCGAAAGAAGAAACACACGGAGTGTAGGGGAGACCAGGGGAGACCAGATCTGAGCTTCCTCCTGGAGGAGCACCCTGACCCTGCGAGCACCGGGTCACGGCCACACCTGTGGGGGGGCTGCCACCCAGGGAAGCTCACGGGGGACACTGTGTCCTGCGTTTTTGCTTGACCTGTACGTGCCAGAGTCCCAGACTTCTGCAAGGGAACGGGTTCAGCAAAACCCATATTTAATTGTACCAAAGAGGGGTGGCCCCTCTTGCCAGAGCGCCGGGAGCCCTGCGGGAAGCAGAGTCCCAGGGGCCGGTCCTCTCCCACCATCCCTGCAGGAGGCTTTCCGGAGGGAGCCGCCCAGGTTGCCATGGCAACTCTCCCAACACGAGGATCCACGAGGATCTTGTGAATCCGGCGACTTCACTTCACTTTTTCCGATCTGTATGTCCCTGCACTTATTTTTTCCTGCCGTATTCTACTCTCTGGGATCTCTAGTATGATGGTCAATAGAAGAAGGCTCTGACGCCATTCTGTCCTTGTCCCTGATCTCACAGGGAAAGAATTCTGGAGCCCTGACGCGGGCTGTAGGTTCTCCCAGGTGTGTCTCATCTATTCCCCCGCTTGCTGGGAGTTTTTCTCATGAACCGGGGTCCCATTTTGTCTTATTGTTTCCCCTCTGCGTGTCGATACGATTGAATGCTTTTCCTTCTTCATTCTGTTAATGTGATGAATTACCCTGATTGGTTTTTGACTGTTCAACCCATTTTGCAGACCTGGAATGACCCCGGCTTGGTCACAATGCCTTAGCATCTGGGAGCATTTCTGGGTTTGGTTCCCAAACCTCGAGCAGAGGACACATTGTATCAGATGCAGAGGACACATTGTATCAGATGCAGAGGACACATTGTATCAGATGCAGAGGACACATTGTATCAGATTCTGGACTGTAATTTTCTTTGTTGCCTCTGCCTTGCCCTTGTCAAGTTTTTTCCCTGAGGGTTACAGCTCCCGAAGTGAGTTGTAGAGCCTTCTCTCCGCCCTTGCGGGGCGAGAGAGTTTGTGAAGTAGAGGTATCATCCCTTTAAAAAGTTGGACAGAATTTGCCAATCAGCCCGCCTGGATCTGCCAGAATATTTTCAAGTTAAGAATCCAATTTCTTTAACAGACAGAGAAGCTAGTCAAATTTTTGGTGTCTTCTTGGGCCCCCTTTGGTAAATTATGTTTCTCAAAGAACATACAGTTTTTCCTGTGAGTCACCAGCACTTGGCCGTGAGCTGGGGCACCTGTGCGCCCTTTCTTTTGGGGACTTCTGTCCTCTCTGCTCCTCCTTGTGTCCAAAAACCACCGACTTATATATTGTCCAGGTTTTTCTTTTTTTTTTTTTCCATAATTTCAAGTCAACCAGAACTTAACTTTTGCTTTTCCTTTCCTGAGCGAGTAAGAACGAGCGGAGAAGCAGAACATCCTTCTGGAAGCGAGGGGAGGCTCTGGGGCTCCCCGTGCCAGGAGTTCTGTGTCCTCCACACCTGCCCTCCTCAAAGGATGCCGGGACCAAGTGTGTGCAGCTCTAGCTGTAAACCACCACCCCTGGGGCCCTCCGTCCGCCTGCTCCTTTGTGCCCTACAAGCGCGGGGAGCTTCCTCCCCCGAGCTGCCGCCGGCTGCCAGGAGTCACTTGGCTTGATTTGGTGGGGGGTGGGCGGCGAAGAATGGGGTGTTTCTGGCTCTCTGTCCTGATTCCTTGCCGTGTGGATTCTGGCCACCGATCCCGGAACTTTCCCCAGCCCGTGATTCAGTGCCAAGGACAGAGTTGGCGTTTGACTGCCGTCGGCTCCCGGGGTCAGGCATTCACTCCTCTCTTGGGGGACGGAGAGCGCGAGCAGACTCTCTCGAGGTCTGAGGTCAGGGCTGGGAGAGCCCTGGGCAAGTACATCCAAAGCTGTCCCTCGTTTGGAAAACAAGTCTTTCCTAGCCCAGAACTAAGCTCTGCTGGAGCCTGTATCCCTCTTGTAGGGAGAGGCCTGGCAGCCTCGGAGCATGAGGGCCAGGTGGTCCTGGAGTCACAGGCTTCTGACAGGAGGGTCGAGCCCTGAGCAGTCAGGGGCTTGTCCCTGCAGTGACTCTGACCCCATGTTTCCGCTCAGCCCGCTGGTCTGTGGAGGCCAGCATCTCTGCGCTCGGTGAGACCTGTGCGCCTGCTCTGGGGTCCTCCTGTGCCTCCGGTCACTCTCTGGGGCCCATCCTGTGAGACCCGCAAACGTACCACAGTGCCGCTGGCCTCACACGCCCTGAGCAGCCCCAAAGCGTGGAAGCCCAGTTAGCGCTGGTGACGTGGGACATCTCCACAGCCAGAGCCACCAGGGCCTCGGACACCGGGCTTTGCCAGAGAGGACGCAGTCACGGAACGGCTGCTGGCAGCTCTGACTCTGGCCTTGCTGTCCGCGGTGCTCCCATGGGCCTCCCTCCCCTTCAGACCTGGGCGTGGGAGGGAAGGGGAGAGACATCACAGCTGGGGGTCCCTGTCTCTTCCCTACCCTGCGTCACAGACACAACTGTGGGTTCGGCAGCGCTGCTGCAGAGCGGGAGTTGGGATGAAATCAACTGTTTTCCCCGAGTCTTGGAGGGAGGGCAGCAGGGCGATTTCAGGAGCCCCGTGCTATTGTTTCCCGGGGGGGTGTGGGGGAGGGGGATGCACTGAGATGCTGCGTCAGGGCCACGACCCTCTGCACCTCAGGGCACACAAGGATGCTGTGCGCGGGGGAGCCCAGGAAGGCTGACGGGACGGCGCCCCACCGCCACACGCGGCTGCGCGTTCCAGGTGGTGCGGCAGGAGGAGGAGCCTGAGGACAGCACAGGACAGCGCTCCCAGAGATCGCGGGAGGCTCCCGAGAAAGAATAGAGCAGTTAACCGGTGAGGGACGCCAGAGGCGCCTGTGCAAGGGAGAAGGACGACGCAGGACAGAGCGTCTGGCAAGCCGCCACGTATGTTTCCAAAAACCAGACCCGACCGCTACGCCCGGACAAACCCTTAGCAGCCCCGGAGACCACGCAGCAGAGGGGTGCGAGGTGGCTGGAGCTGGGGGGGCCATGCGCATGTTTCCAGTTTTTAAATTCGCTTTTTCTTTTGGGATATTTGCACATCCACGTACAGTTGTAAGAAATTATACAGAAGGACCCCGTGCCCTCGAACCCGTTTCTCCCATGGAAACACCTTGCAAGCCAGGATTCGACATGGACACAGCCCACCAGTCCTGCCCAGATTCCTCCTGTGTGTGCATGTGTGTGTGTGACTCTGTGATTGTGTCTCAGGGCACGCTCACGCGTCCACCCTGCAGTCCAGTTACAGAACCCTCGTGCGCTCCTCCAACCCACGCCCCTTCCGGAGCCCCCACATGCACGCGCCACCCCAGAGAGGGCGAGGGTTCCAACACAGGGGTTTGGGGCAGACACAGGTGTTCGGCCCTTGGCACTAGAGTGGAAGGACCCGTTGGTCTACCCGTTCGCTGTGGAAAGACCTCGGAGTTACTGCTGATGTTTGACCATTATGAATAAAGCTGTCGTCGGCACTTGTGTACAAGCTTCTGTGCGAATGTAAACTTTTATTTCTCTGGGATAAATGTCCAAGAGTGCACAGTGCCGAGCATACTGTCGATTTTATTTTACTTTATAGATTTTATTTATTCATTTGACAGACAGAGATCACACATAGGCAGAGAGGCAGGCAGAGAGAGGCGGGGACACAGGCTTCCCGCTGAGCAGAGAGCCCGATGCGGGGCTCGATCCCAGGACCCTGAGATCATGACCTGAGCCGAAGGTAGAGGCTTAACCCACTGAGCCACCCAGGTGCCCCATACTGTCGATTTAAAGCATTAATCATGGAAAAGAAAACAGGATGCCCTCACGTGCCCTGCCTGGAGGAGGGGCTCGGGCAGGGTGGGGTAGGGGCTGCAGCCCTGCCTTCCTTCCTCTGTGCCCGGCCTGCCTCCCCCACAGACTCTGCCACACACGTTATCCTGAGCAGTTCTTGCCCTGACTCAGGTTGGAGGATTTGCCGAGTTCCTGCTCATGCGGGTACCTCGCTGTGTCTTCCTCATCGGGTAGGCGGGGGGCGGCCCCAGTGTGCCCGTGAGTCACGGTGACCTCTCATGTTTACACTGTGCCCACCAGCTGCTTGTCCCCAGGCCGCTTCCTTCTCTCGGGCTCATGGAGCAACACGGGTCCGGAGCTACCTAGCCTGCAGGCCAGAGGGCAGAGGCCAGGCCGAGCTCCCAGCGGTGACAGATCTGGACCCCAAAGCAAAGGACTCGGCCCGGGGAGGCTGACGAGACTCGCATGCCTGCCCGTGGCAGAACGTGCCCCACTTCGCATGTGTCCTGGGCTTGCATCACGGATCGCCGCCTCGCATGCTGACGTGTAACCAGCCGGAGGTCGCGGGGACCTCCCGACTCCGCCTTCCAAGGGGAGGCCGCTGCCGTGTGGTGAGGCGCTCCCGCAGCATCCCCCGCTGCCCGTGTCGGGGGCACAGAGGCCTCTTGTGGACGCCCACGCCGGCTCTCCAGATGTGAGGAGAGCCCGGGGAGCAAAGGCTGCGGCCCTGGGGAGTGCAGTCCCTGCGGACGTGGTGACGGAAGCCCTAGCCGGCAGCCTCCGCCCTGCTGACGTTCAGCAATGGTGCGAGGTCATATTTCTCAGGGGCGTAAGCCAAGCGGTTTGGGGGGAACCTGTGCCCCAGTGGAAGCCGATCCAAACCCCCGCCCTTCTGGAGTGACTTTCTGCCCCACAGGTGGGCTGCCCTCTGCGCGTCGGAAAGCTTTCCGTCTGGCCCATCTCCCTTGTCACCACGCGGCCTTCCCGTCCCGGTGGCTTCAGGGTCCCCTGAGTGCCCACCAGACTGGGCTCCGGAGAGCGGGGTTTAAGCGCACAGATCTTGGCTCCCGGCGCCACAGCTGACGAGCCGGAACCTTGGTGTGTCCCACGGCTGATCCGCGCCTCCGTGTCCCCGCCCAGAGAGGAGCTGGTAAAGGCAGGCCCGACGGCTGGGATTGCGGTGAGGATCTGCGACACAGGTGACGTCCCTGCGACCGTGCCCCAGTCACGCCGGGAGCGCAGGAGTTGGCGACTGACGGGCGCAGCCCAGGTCCTGGGGCTGGGGATGGACCGGGGGCTGCGGCCTCCGAGTTTCACCCTCCCCCCGCTTGTGCTCGGGGGCTGCGTGGGCGGCAGGTGAACAGTGCGAGGTAGGCTGTGCCTGGCACGTCCGTTCCATGAAGAAATGGAAGGCAGGGAGCCCTGAGATGAACGTGCCAGGGAGGCCTTCCCTGGAGGGCCCTGGGTGTCTGGGCGGGGCTGCCGGCGGAGGGCGCACAGGTCCGGGGCGGCGGACGACCCGCGAGGCCGCCGGGGCACCGCAGATGTCCATGCCAGCGACTTTGGCTTTTATTCTGAGGCGGTGACCTGATGGGACTCTGCTGTCACGGGAGGACTCTGACTGTTGTGCTAAGAACCCACCGGGTGCGGCTGGGGAGACCAGAGGCGGGCGGGCCTCGGGGGGCTGGCGCTGCGGCCGTGGGGCGTGGGGCAGGGTGCTCGGGCCCCGGACGGATGCAGTCTGCAGGCATAGCCCGTAGGACTTCCCTCCGACCGGGCGTGGATGGGAGAAGAGAGGCAGGGATGATTCTGGGTCCGGGTCCAGGGAGCTCGAGTCCGGACTTGCCACCCCCGGGGGGCAAATGACAGGCAGACAATAGGAGCTGCTGACACGTGGGGTCGGAGACGCCTTCCAGAGTCCCCGATGAGAACAGAGGACGCATCTGGACATGAGGACAGGACTCAGGCCCAAGTGGTGTCAGTGGAGTTGCCAAGGTTTGGGAGAGAATTAAAAAACCTGGAGATGGGTGAGGCCACTTGGTTACCTGCTTGTCACCGAGAGCCCTTTGGAAGAAGCCCTGTTTATCCAGGGATTCAGACCAATCCAGGGGCAAACCTCCAACCTCACCCGCATTCTGGGGTGATGGGGAGCTGTCTGAGGCGTGCAGGGCTCCCTGTGGGCCACTGGGGACGGGCCAGATGGGGGACACCGAGTTTCTGGGAGCTGCAGCCAGCCACACCCTGCCCATCCCTATCTCTCCTGACCTGCTTCCAACAGATTCGTCCTGCAGACTAGCAAGGGAGATTCAGGAAGCCGACGAACCCACGCCTGGGCCTCTGTCCCTCCCGGAGCCACTTTCTTCCTGGGCACGGCAGCACGGAAGCCAAGCCACGTGGGCTGCCAGCTGCCATCTCCGGGGTGGAAACCAGCCCCTCTCCCCGAATTCCCTTTCCTCTCTGTCCGTGCCACATGCAGCATTCCTAATCTGTAATGCAACCCTGTCGAGGGCTTCCTGAAAACCGATCTTGATACAGATGCGGAGAGAACCACGATGAGACCCGTCCAGGGCCTCACCGACCCGGACACACGGCTCTCAGCAGCTTCGCATGCGGTTGCAGCGACGGCTTTCCAGCACGGGTCTCAGTGAAAACCTACTCATGAATCATACTTGTAAGCTCCAGGCTGGATGGGAGGGCGGCGGAGGAGGAAGTCTCGGAGCTCGCCTCCTCCCGTGAGGCACCAAGCCTGCAGCAGTTCCGCACGCGGGGCCGGTCTCTCCGGGAGAGGCCTGACCGCCAGCAGAACAGCTCGGCCACATCCAAAGAAATGCAGAAGAAGCCACTTCCAGGAGCATAGCGGGGGCACAGATGGGAGCTCTTAGCAACCAAACCTGCAGCACGGGGAGCCGCAGGCAGAGGGATGTCTCAGCATCGAGGTCCTCCCTCCAAGGGTTCAAGCCCCGCTCCGGGCACCCTCTGGGGATCTGCACGGGAATATGAGCCCCCAGAACGCCATAAGACCCCAGCCCCATAGTGCCAAGATCCTATGTCAGTCAGTCCAAGACCCTGCACAGAGACAGAGGACTGAAAGGACATCTATTTACTGACTCATTTTTGGACATGTGCCGGGGGCACAGGGATCCGGGGGAACTTGCTCTAGGAGCGGAAGTGTGGCCGTCAGCAGCTTCTCATCCGCCTTTCCCACGGCGGGTGCCGGCGGGTGCCCGCTGTGACCCTGTCTGTCTCCCTTGCCAGCACTGCTCGTCTTACCCCGGCGTTCCCCTGCAGACCCGTCCTGTCCAACCTGCCTGCTTCAGCAGACGCCCCTCCGAGGCAGTCTTGGCCCGTGGGACCCAGGTTCGGCTGAAATCCACCCACGGGACTAAAATGACAAGAGTACGGCACGGTGTCAGCTTTTACTCCCTGAATCACTAGAAACAGTGATTCTTGGATCTTCCTGGGTCCCCGCATTTCTCAGTAGCTGCCATGCGGGCTGGGGTGCTCAGCTTCGCGTCTGGGAACGTCTTTGTCATCTCACCTGCTAGAGACCGCGAGCCTCGGTCTGACGAGCACGCAGGAGACCTCTTCCTTAGACCTCTGTGCCTTCCTTTGGGGGATGGGGTTTAATTTCACAACAGGATTATTGCTTTAGGCGGGAGTAAAGGAGAGAAAGTGAGCAGACATGGCGGAGGGTGGGGTGTCTGAGTACAGGGACCCCTAAGATGGCCCCGTCCTGACCTGCAGAACCCGCAATGCCTCCTCACGGAGCACAAGGCGCAAGGGCAGCATGATTACATCAATGACCCCGAGGCCAGAGATCACAGATGGCCGCGTGCGGTGGGACACATGTAGCCGCAGGAGAGCAGGCAGGGGCTGGAGGGATCGGGCCAGGATCCTAGGGACACCGTGAGCACCAGATGGAGGAAGAGCCAGGACCCCTCCCCGCCCCCCAACAGCGTCCCTGGGGAGCACAGCACTGCTGACTGACGCCTCGAGTCTCCTAAGACTCATTTCGAATTCTTCACTCTGGAACCGTGAGAAACAAACCGGTGTTGTTGTCGACCCCACAGCATGTGGCCACTGGGGACAGCAGGACTGCAAGGGAGCACCCCTGGCTTTGAATGTGGCCTCTACCTCTCGCTGGTTGTGTCACGGGGGATGAGTTGCTTAAACCCTGATCCTGTTTCTTGGCAGGATCAGCCTCTGGAAACGGCCAGCAGCCGACCAACCCTCAGGGGGCAGAGCGAGTGCTGACAGGTCCGCGGTCTCGGGCTGAAGATCCGAAACGGAGATTCCTAGAACAACGGCGGAGCCAATAGGGTTGGCTCCGGGAGAGCGGCTCTTGTCTTCCAAGGCTCTGTGGGGAGGGGGCTCTGCCCCGCCTCAGCTCCCACTGGACAAGAGCCCCTCTGAACATGGTCACGAGTTCCTGCAGCGGCCCTGTCCTGGGGGCTCTGGACACCAGGGTGGCCCGAGGGACACAAGGAGTCTTGTCTAGAGTGGCACCACCTCCCTGCGCGACGCCGGCCGCGAGCCTTCACCATCTCTGCTCTCCCGGCCCCTGGGGCCCGGTCCAGGCCACCTGGCTCTGGGGGTCCAGACGGCCCCTCTCCCGAGGAGGAGACAGAAGGCCGGCTGTGTTCCCTGAGGCCCAGGGTCTATGGCTTCACCCTTCCCCGAGCATTTCCTGGACTCTGTAACCAGCACCTGACAGAGGTCCCCATGTCCGATCTTACTGCGCACAGTGGGGCACCTGGGCTTACCCTGGCCTGCTCAGAGCTTGGCCTCTTCTGCATCCAGTGGGGGCAAGCCTGGCCTCGCATTTGCACAGGGATCAACCCGCAGCCCAGCTGACACACACACACAGCACTGAGCTCCTGGACGGAGACAGGCCCAAGGTCTGCACCTGGAACTCTCCTACAGATTCAGCCTGAGAAGCCCTCTCAGAGCAAGGCAGGGAAATCATCACTGCCCTTACTATCTAAATGGGAAAGCCAAGGCACAGAGCGGGCGCGTCCCCTGATCCAGGTCACGCTGTTGTCTGAGGGCGGAGTCTCACAACCAGCATGTCCGGCCTCACTGAAATGAGTTCTCTGCCTGCTTGAGAGAAGGCGGGGTCCACCCCTCGCAGGGCCCACCAGGACAGTGGTTCCCCAGGCAGGCCGGTGTTCACATCGGTCACGTGACTTGTGCCTGGGACCCCATCAGCCTGGGGGCTGGAATGAATGGGCAGAGGCAGCGGCAGCGTGGGAGACCACCCTGCAAGCCGGCCTGGGGGGTCCGTGCTCTCATCCCCTGTGCCGTTCAGGAGGTCACCTGCCTGTTCAGCCAGTGCCTACTGGAAGCAGGGGAGACCCTGCCCGGCACCGCCCTGTTCCCTCCTTTCCAGTTTCTCCAGGCGGAAGGCAAGGCAGGCACCTGTGGTCCGGCATCTCGGATCACTGCTGTGTGCAGGCAGCCAGGCTGGGATTTCTTCCTCGGGTGAACAGAACAGACGCCTGCTCCCAGTGCGAGAAAAGCTCCCCCAGAGGGCTGATGGCGGGGCAAGGCTGGCACCAGTCCCCCAAGCCCCCCATGCCCCCCGGGGAGCACCCACAGCTCTGAAGTAGGGTCCAGCAGCTCATCAAATGCGTCTCGGTTCCCCCTTCTGTGTACCAGAAACCGAACCCTTACGGACCATCATCAGGTCGGATCGGGAGACAGAAACCACACAGAAGTTTAAACAGGGAAGGTTTAGTATAAAGAATGATCAAATCTACTAAGGCAGTGATGTTTAAAGAGAGCTTTCAAGAAAATCCTAGGGTGGAGTGCAAATGCCCAGTGTAAACAAATTCAGTTGAGAGGCATCTCCTCCCCCAGGCTGGGATTTAGACCTTGTTGGAGATGGCCCCCCGGAGGGCGCACAAGTGTGCTGGACCGCCGGAGTCAAGGTGGGTGGTCACCAGGCGAGCAGGAGGAAACCCTTGCAGAGGGTGGGCAGGCCCAGGCCGGCCGGCGGCTGGATCTCACAGGGTCGGACACCCGGAGCCACGGTCGGGGCTGTCTCCTCACGGCAGCCCCGCAGCCACGGGCAGCAGGGAATGCAGCGTCACTGAAACTGGAAAGAGGGCCCCCTCTTCCGTGCAGAGTCCTTCAAGCTTAACAGCAGGCTCGCAGCCCAGGAGAGACGTCTGCGGGGTCCGGCCGCCGTGGCAGGGCAGGCCAGAAAGAGGAAGAGCGTGTCTGCAGCCGGAAGTCAAGAAACGGCTACCGGCGGCTCCGCTCGCATCCACGTCCCCCCTCGCGCTGTGAGGATAAGTGGCAGCGAGCGGGAGAGGTCTGTGCCGTGACGGACACCGGTGCGTCTGGGCAGTGCGGCCGCTCGCGCCCCGAACACAGGAGAGACGCGGTCATCACAGGCTGTCGGCACCAAACCTCGGGCCGCCCCTGGGGCGAGAGGACGACACGCCGAGCACGAGGCTCTCGCCACTTCCGACGAGGGCCCGGAGGCTCCCGGGGGCCCCAGCAGAGCCGGCTGGCGGGCTCTTCGTGCCCCCTGGGGCTTCTCCCAGGGGCCGGGGCTCAGAAGACCCCGGGCAGCAGGCGGTGGGGCACGGCGGCGGTGTAGCGCTCCCAGTCGCGGCCATACTTGTTGGCGCAGCGGTGCTCGTCCCGGAGGCAGCGGTGCGTCAGCAGGATGGCCATGTAGACGACGTAGAAGTAGGGCAGCAGGTGGCCACCGCCGCAGGCCAGGCAGTACGCCAGGCTGCCCATCAGGTCGCCCGTGTAGTTGAGGTGGCGGGCCACGCCCCAGAAGCCGGACACCAGCAGCTTGCTGTGGTGCTTCTGCCCGTCGGCCGACGTGTACACGCACTCGATGACCTTGGGCTTCCTGCCCCAGATAAGGCAGCGGCCGTCCGTGCGGCGGAACAGGTCCTTCTGATGGTTGGCCATCCGGAAGATGTAGTAGCCGAGCAGGCCGAGCAGCAGGACACCCGCGGCGTAGGGGGTGGACAGCTGCACTGGGTGGTAGACCAGGTACAGGCCCTGCGGGGAGATGGAGGCACGGCCTGGGGTGAGACCCTGCTCCGCCCCATCCGGCCGCCCCCACCCCCACCCCCGTGTGCGGGAGGGAGATGGGGGCATGGCCTGGGGTCTGACCCTGCTCTGCCCCAACCAGCTGCCCCCCACTCTGTGTGCTGCGGGGGATGGGAAGCACGGCTGGGGTACAACCCCGCTCTGCCCCAACCGGCTGTCCCCCACCCTGTGTGCTGTGGGGAGACAGAAGCATGGCCGGGGTGCGAACCTGCTATGACCCCACCAGCTGTCCCCCAACCCTGTGTGCCACGGGGGGACAGGGAGCACGGCCCGGGGTCCGACCCCGCTGCACCCCCACCGGCGCCCCCATCCCACGGAGCACCTGAGAGAGGCCTGTAGCTGCCGGCAGCATGGGGACCGAGCTCTGGTGCTGCCGTGGCTCTGCCCAGTCCTGACTGAGGGGTGCTGCCCGTGTTTTCCAGAGATGTCCGGGCTTGTGCTCAAGGCCGCCTCCCCTAACTGGTGTGAACCCAGGTCCCTGTGCTCCCCAGGTCGGCACTCAACACGTGAACCCCGTGGGGCCGGGGCTCTCCTGAGGACTCTGAGCCCCTCCTGCGCGGCCCCTCTGTCCCGTCGCCCTCCCATCCGGAGTTTTCTCACCCGGAAGACTTAGCAGGAGTCTGTCCACCTGTCTGTCTGCAATGTTCTCACCCCCAGCCTCACCACTCTGCCCTCAGCCCGGCTTTGGTTATTTCTGGAGGTGTTTGCCAGCCACCCAGGCAGGTGGGGGCTTCTCCGGGGCCCCCTCTCGGGAGCCGGGACTCCCACTACAGCACCCTCCTACCCCACCCCAGGTCGCCTGTTTCCCGGGCTCTCCCTACAGCCGGGAGCCCGCGGAGGCACAGCCCACGCATGTCTCCTCTGTTCTCATCTCCCGCACAAGCCTGGTGCCCTGCGGACCCTCACCAAGCCTTGGAGGGATAAAGCGGAGAAAGAAAACCTCCATCCTTCAACCTTACGATTTGCTATGAGCATAAGCACCGCCCTCCACCCACCCAGTTCAGGCAAATCACTCCTTTTTACCCAAAGTCTACCCCATGACCTCTTTTTCTTTAAGTGTCCCATAGGGAGCCGTGTGCCCCAAATTCATATATTAGAGCCTTAACCCCCATGACCCCAGGATGGATCTGTATCTGGAGATGGGGTCTTTAGAGGGCAATCAAGGTAACATGGGGTCACCAGGGTAGCCCTGATCCCATGGGACCGGGGTCCTTATAGGAAGAGGGGATCAGGACACACACACACAGAGGGACGACCCTGTGGGGACCCAGGGAGAGCACAGCCGTCCGCACACGAGGACAGAGGCCTTGGGAGGACCCGGCCTGCCCGCACCTGCCTCCCAGGCATCAGCTTCCAGGCCGGGGACAGCGGCTGTTGTCCCGGAGCTGCAGCTGACTAAGCCATGGAGCCTCCCCTCCCTCCTGGAAACAGCACGATCCCCAGCCCCCAGGGCCCCCCTGGCACACCCCGCGTGCGAAGCTCAGCATGTGCTCGGCTGTGTCTCCCGGGGGCACCCACGGCCCGCCTGGGGACCAACCGGCCAAGTGCTCTGTAGGGGCGCATCCTGCGTGCGGAGGGCAGCCCCCTGGCCTCACCTGCAGGGTGTACAGGTAAGGCAGCCACACGCAGTCCCCCCAGCCCAGGTACCACCCGAAGTGGTCGTGGCAGATGTCGATGGTCTTCAGATACCAGGCTTCGTTCCAGAAGAAGTCCAGCACGTAGATGGCCTGCAGAACAGGAGGGCCGCGTATGGGCATGGGGTACCCGTGGGGCCCGCAGGAAAACCAGGCGGTCGTGCGTGAGGAGGCGGCACCAGGGGTGTCTCTGCGCTCCTTGGTGACCTGCTCCGCCGTACCCAGCAAAGCCTCAGGAGGTGACGCCCAGGCTGTGGGGTTCCGAGAAGAGTGAGGGCTCCTGGAAGAAGGCCTGGGACAGCCCATGGGGAAGGAGCCCGCGCGCCACAGACCCTGCCCACTGTCCCTGCTCCGGGACACAGTGCGGCGGCACAGCCAGTGACCAGTGTCCGGCTACATTAATGGGGAGACAAGCAGATGGATCTCCACTCCTCGCCCCTGCCTGAGAGCCGCGGGGACCATGCGGGGCCAACACCTCAGACACCACGAGCTGTGAACACAGCCGGGAGCACAGGCCGGCCGGAGCGGTTAATGCGCGTGCTCCGGGAAAGAGGCCCTGGGCCAAATGAGTCCCCAGGGAGGCCTGGGTCGGGGACCGACTCCCTTCTAAACACAGCGGGCTCAGCTGTCTCAGGAGCCGTCTGGCCTCCAGGTCTCCCCGGCCCCGCCGGCGCCGCTGGCCCCCTGCCCCCATCGGCCGCAGAGCAGCTACCTGCAAGACGTTGACCAGGACCATGGCGTTGGTCACCTGGCCGTGCAGCTCCCGTTGCTTGGCCGCAAACGACAGGTTGATGAGGGTCCAGGCCACGATCCCAGGGCGTCCGTTGAAGAACAGCTTAAAGTCGAACCACTTCCCAATTCGGGGGTTGAACTCAACGCCCATCATGTAGTTGTAAAAGAAATTGCCTGTGAATTTGCTTGAAAACAGAAACAGTGCGTCCGTTCAGCCAGGGAGTGTGTCTCACCCGGGGTGGCGGGGGCGGCACCCCGGCCTCAGTTGCAGAGGGCCGGTGGCCGGCAGGCCAGGGACCCCCCGATCCCCACGGCCGCCGCAGCTCTCCCTGGGCACTCAGCTCCAGCTCGGCAAAGTCACCCAGACAAACAGGCACCGGAGCTGCCTGCTGCCTCCCGGGCTGGGTGGGGAGTCTTCCCTGAACATCCAGGCTCTTCCCAGCCTCCTCCCGGTGGCCTCGAGGCATGGCCCAGGAGAGCGACACAGACTGGCTCTGCAGCATGAAGAGCGTCGTTGGCCGGGCAGATGGGAGGTGACTTGCGAGGGGCTCGGCCCCCACACACGAGTGAAATTATAAATCATGACTGGGTAAGGCGTGAGGAAAGCTGTGTGCTCAGAGCCAGGGGCCCAGGGGGGGTGCGGGGTGCCTGGACCGGACTGGGAGGGAGGGGGGGCGGGGGGGCGGGGCCGGGCGGGGGGGGGGGGGGGGGGGGGGGGGGGGTGGGGGGGACGGGCGGACGGACGGACGGGGGAGCGGGTTTGAGGGTGGGGGATGACCCCGTAGATGGGTGGACAGAAGGACGGGTGGGCGGACGGATGGAGAGCTATGCAAGGGCATGGCCGGCTGGGGGCGCACGACCATTCACCGCAAAGCGTCCCTGAGAAGGCACCAACCAGGCAGGCCGCCCCTGGGAAGCTCCTACATGAAAGCCACCGAGGTAACAGGACCCCTCACTAGGTCATTTCAGGCCTCACTCATATTCCAGAGATGGAGGCCGTGGGCTGCCTTTCCCGCCTCCCTGCTCCCACAGCGGCCCTACAGGCCATGACCCTGTACAGGCCAAAGATGGACGTGGTGTCTTCCACTGCACTCTTCCTAAGGCCGGAGAAGCCCCCAGACATCCAGAAAGGAAGTTCCCCAGAATGAGACAAGACGCGTCCGGCACCCCCGCCCGGGATCCCCAGCCCTCGGATCCGCAGAGGGCCGGCGAGGGACACAAGCACCCACGCTGCGCTTTAGGGCCTGGCCACTGCCGAAGGGCGTACCAGTCTTCAGCACAGGTGGGGAAGAAGTAGCCCTTGATCATGGCGAAGGTGGACACGGCGTAGCCGAGGCCGTTGGCGCACCACAGCAGCGGTATCCAGTTGTCGAAGATGATGGTCGGAGAGAACCAGGACAGGAAGTGCGAGTTCGCGAGCCAGACAAGGTGCGTGATGAGCCAGGCCTGCAGGCCGTTGATCTCATACTTGTTGACCACGCCTGCGGAGGGAGGGCACAGGGAGGAAGCGTTCCCCCGGCCCAAACAGCTGGCCTGGGCCCAGCCGGCTCCGGGCCTCTCTGGGGACACCCAGGCCGCAGTCTGGAAGCTGGGCGCTCCTGCTCCAACCTGGGCCCCAGGTCAAAATGCCCATAGCACGGTGATGCGGTTTGCCCCGGGTTAACCGCTCCTGCTTTCGGGGTCCCGGGAGGAGGCAAAGGGTATGACCGGTCCTCTGGTTCTGACTCCCCTCGGCCAAGCACAGGCCGGGTCGCCAGTCTGCCGTCTGCTAGAGTGAGGACGCCCCCCAGCGACCTGTTGGGAAGCCTTCCCACTGACCCGGGGGCCCCCTGCAGGCAGGGACAGGGCCCGTTCCACCTGCGGGGCTCCTACTGGCTTCTTAGTGACCGTGGGCAGCTCTGCAGCGCCCCCACCCCTGGGCCTCCTGCCTGGATGCAAGCGGCTGCTGTGGCGTTCTCCATGGGGAGAGGCTCCAGCAGCCCAGTGATGTCAGCCGCTGTGGGGTCAAGGGCCGCTCGTCCCCTGGTCACTGGGGAACGTGATCTCCAGCCTCCAGGCCAGCTCGGCCCTGGGCTGCCCCGGACACCAGCAGGGCCTGGGGCCGCGGTGATGCCCGAGCAAAGTTCACTTTCATTCTGTCCGGGCGCACACCCGGGGGTGGAAGCAGCACGGGGCAGGGCAGACCCCGTGAAGCGACCAGGCAGGGAGCGGGGAAGGGAGGCGCACGGGCTCAGGTTACCTGCGGGGGTCACGGCGCCCTCCTGGACGCCTCCCACGTAGCCTGGCAGGAACTTGTGGCAGAAGTCAGGAAGGGCCACATACAAAAGCACCTGCAGCGGAGAGCGGAGGCGTGTGACCCGCCGGGAGGGCTGGGCTCTTGCACACAACCTTGCCTCTGTTCACGGACATCACTCAGGCACCAGCACCGCGCGGGGGGCAGGAATCCCGTGTGTCGGCCGCTTGGTTCTTCCCGGGGAGCTCGTGGCTCTGGGAGCCCTGGCCGCAGGCCTGATGGGGCTCTGAGGGCCAGGAGCAGGCTCCCCCGGGAGAGCCCACGGGGCCTTGCCACTCCCGTGTCTGGGGCCATTTAAAAAAGTGAGAGATTCACGCGCCGTGCACTTTGCCCTTTTAGACCCTTCCCGGGTCACTGAGCGTTTTCACAAGATTGTGCCACCGCCACCACCATCCAGCCCCCAACGGAGCCCTCGCACACAGAGGGAGCCCACCCCCAATTAGCCTCACTCCCTCTCCCCTCCCCCACTGCCCCCGACAACCATTAAGCCACTTTCTATGTTTTCCACTCCAGACACTTCATATGAACGTCATGTACCACGTGGCCTTCCGGGCGTGGCTTCCTTCACTCCGCGAATTCCCAAGGTCCGTCCCGCCAGAGCACACGGGAGGCCCCGGCCCTTGTCCCAGCTGCCCAACGTTCCGCTGCAGGGACGGAGCGCGCTTTGTTTTAGCCACTCGTCCCCTGACGTTTCTACTCCTAAGCTATCGTGACTCGTGCTGTCCTTTCTCATTCTCCACCCAAGGGAATTGAGGAACAGGAAATGAGAGGGACCCTGGAGCCCAGAAGCTGGGACCCTGAGAAGGAACAGCTACTAAGGGTGGGAGCCTTCTTCCAGGGAGGAAACCTGGGGTGCCGGGGGGAGCCTTCTCCCGGCTCTGTCTCCCTGGATTCGGATAACGAACGACCCTGCCTGTTCACCGGGTTCTGTGTGCAAACGGCCCCGTCCTCGTGAACTCGTTCTGGTCTCAAACGCCAGCGGGGTCACAACAGAGCTGAGGACGTCCTTGGCCGGGAGCGTGCAGCCACGTGCTGGCAACACGGGCCCCGGCTTTGCCAAGTGGGGTCTCCTGTAACAGAGAGCATCCCTCTGGGGGCAGCAAAGCTCCGGGTGGTGCACGGGTCTTCCCTGGGCCGGCCCTGCCTCACGGGCCTCCCGCAGCGTCTGCGGCAGCTCCTGCAGGGCTGTGCGTGGAACAGCGGGGAGGCTCGCCCCGCACGTGGGTCAGACACCAGGATGCCGTCAGGTGCCTTCTAGAGAGGACAGCGCTAATAGGTCAGGCTCAAGTCCCCGGATGAATGGCCATCCCAGCAAGAGGGACCCTCGGCAGCCGCCATTTCCCGCTGGCAGTGGCCGGGGAGAGCTAACCTGGAACGTGACCCACAGAATGTAGAGCTGGGCTGCTTCCTTCGTCACGGATGGCGTCCTGGCCCAGATGTCCGAGAGCCGAGTGTGCCCGGTGGCGACGTCCAGCACGGGGGCCGTCAGAGAGCAGCTGTACTGGTCACACGCCAGGACGAAGTAGTACACGAGGAAGGGCGCGAACAGCAGCAGACAGACGACGCCCGCCAGCGAGAAGCAGTCCGCCTCCCTGCAACGGCGGACGGCGGACGCTCACCGGGGCCGCCTGGCCCAGGACCTCGCACACGAGGCTCCGTGCGTCTGTACGGGTCCCGTTGTTCAAAGCGGCCGGGGCTCAGGGCCGGCTGTCCGCTGTCAGCGGGGAGGCCCCCGCATCGCCTGGAAGAACCACTCCACGCGCGCTCTACGGCGAGCTGCCGGGAGCCTAACGGACCCATGGGCCCCCCTAGAAAGCCCAGAGCCGGAGGCCTCCTCTCAGCCACAAGGCCAGAGGCTTCCCAGTTCTGGGCACCCACAGCCCAGTCCTCACTCTCTCTGGCCCAAGGAGAGCAGAGACAACGGGGAGCCACACAGCTAAGACCCACCTGCTCTAGTCAGTGTTTCATTTCTTCTTCAATTCCTTACTCTATAAAATGGAAAATGGCTCACCTGTCATTAGTCTTGATGATAAGAATTGTGTTTAATAGGCCCCCAAAACCCCAGAGGCTGGCAACCTCTCACCAAGACCTCACTTTACTTTCTAGCTGGGAAGACTGGCAAGATCCTTACCAGGCACGGCCCCACTGCCCTTGAGTCGCGGCCCTGCTGTGGGCGATGCTGCCCGGACTCCTGGTTTGGGGGCCATCATGTAGGGATTTTGTAGCCATCGGGCCCTGAGGGAAGAAGACATAGCCTGCTCAGATGGGCCCATGAAGAGAAGCCACCACATCTCCCGCCCGATCTGCCACCGCGCATAGACGCGGCAGGCCTGGTTCTCACTCACCGGCCCACCACCTCCTCCTGAACAGCAGCTTCCAGATGAGGAAGAGACGACGGATTGTACTTCAGTCTATCCTGCCTGAAATCTGCAATAAGCTCCCACCAGGCCCTCCTGTTTCTCTTGGTTCAGTCTCCAGGTGGAGGCAGAATGCCCCTTACCATGTGAACCAGGCCTTCTTTTTTATTTTTTTAAAAGATTTTATTTATTTATTTGACAGAGAGAGATCACAAGCAGGCTCCCCGCTGAGCAGAGAGCCCGATGCGGGGCTCGATCCCAGGACCCCGAGATCATGACCTGAGCTGAAGGCAGCGGCTTAACCCACTGAGCCACCCAGGCGCCCTGAACCAGGCCTTCTGAGTCTCAGAAACCTCTTGTGATGTGCTCCGGCCTCCTACCCTCCCCCCACTCTCTCTCATACCTTCTAATCCAGACGCAGGAGGTCGTTAATGATCCTTGAATATGGTTCATTTCATTCAGGATACCTGTTACTTCTGCTTAGAACATGCTATGCAGGTCTCATTCAGGTCTTTTGCAAAATGTACCCCCTCGGTATGACTTTTTATTTTTCCTGGAGTTAATTATTGCCCAACTTTTTTCAAGTGCTAAGGTTTCTATGCCTATCACTGGTTATATTTTTTTTTCAGAGCTATCGTATATTTCAGCACTTTTTCTAGTCATCCTAACACAATAAAGTTTGTCATTCTCATTTTCCTTCTCCTCTGTAACCATTCATCCCGAACCACTGAACAAGCCAATCAGCTAATCTCCATGGCCTGCACCCCCGGCCCCTGCCAAGGCACTCTCCCTGATACTGTTCTCACCATGTAGAATGCTTTTCTAAAAACTTTCAGTGCATGTCTATTGTCTGTCCTCAGAATATAAGAACATATTTCATTAGAATATAAGCTCCCCAAGGGCAGGAATCATGTGTCCTATTCACTGCTCTACCAAGTCCTAAAACACAGTGTGGTAGACACAGTGTATCAAAAAATCATCACTCGGGGCACCTGGGTGGCTCAGTGGGTTAAGCCGCTGCCTTCGGCTCAGGTCATGATCTCAGGGTCCTGGGATCGAGTCCCGCATCGGGCTCTCTGC
This sequence comes from Mustela nigripes, assembly GCF_022355385.1. Classification (NCBI taxonomy): domain Eukaryota; kingdom Metazoa; phylum Chordata; class Mammalia; order Carnivora; family Mustelidae; genus Mustela; species Mustela nigripes. The sequence continues at coordinate 2,441,889 of NC_081557.1, read as the reverse complement.
TCAGCAGGGAGCCTGCTTCCTCCTCTCTCTCTGCCTGCCTCTATGCCTACTTGTGATCTCTCTCTGTCAAATAAATAAATAAAATCTTTAAAAAAAAAAAATCATCACTCTACCAGAAAGGGTGGAAGAACTGAACTTGGCTCTGGGGGAAGCAATGACACCTACACTTCCAGAACAAGTTCTAATTGTGAAGTTTTCAAAATATCAAGGATAAGAAAACACGATTTTAAAAACTTTTAAAGCCTCTGCCTTCAGCTCAGGTCATGATCCCAGGGTCCTGGGATGGAGTCCCGCATTGGGCTCTCTGCTTTGTAGGGAGCCTGCTTCCTCCCCTGTCTCTGCCTGCATCTCTGTCTACTTGTGATCTCTCTGTCAAATAAATAAATAAAATTAAAAAAAAAAAAAAAAAAGAGGGGCGCCTGGGTGGCTCAGTGGGTTGAGCCACTGCCTTC